>NW_012120032.1:519396-527608 GCF_000951035.1 Colobus angolensis palliatus | reverse complement strand
GAGACGGGGTTTCACCGTGTTAGCCAGGATGGTCTCGATCTCCTGACCTTGTGATCCGCCCGTCTCGGCCTCCCAAAGGCTTTTATTCTTTATCTCAGTAAGATATTAAGTAAATCGTCTTAAAGAACATAACATAATTTATATCTTCAAATTACTTCCATAATTTTTATACACAATGTCTGACACTCAGAAATAATCAAATAAAAGGGAAGTCAAAACTTGATTAAATACCAAGAGAAAAATAAAATAACCAGGGAAATTAGAAAATGTTTTGTATCAAATGAATGAAAATAAAGCTGAGTTTTAAAAATGTTTAGCTTGAAAGCCTATATTCGACAAAAAAAAAAAAATGATTTAAAATAACCAAAGCAGACACATTAAGAAACTAACAAAGAAAGGCTGATCTAATTTCCAAGCAAGAAAATACAAGGAAACCACAGAAATTCTATAGAAAAATAATAAAATAGAAACAGAAAAATAAAAATGTAGCAAAATCAATTAAAGCAAAAGTTGACTCACTTTTCAGATAAAAACTTTGATAAATTTTGGTTAAACTGGCAAACAGAGAAGACAGAAGACACAAATTTTAAGAATCCAAAATGAAGGGATATCATTATTGATGACTCTTTGGAAATAATACAGGTTATAAAGACACTCTGGCTTGGAATTAGAAGACCTACACAGTGGAATAACCAAATAGAAAAATCCTGGGTTCCTCATACAGTGAACATGATAGTGTGTATATACTGGAGAAACATAAAGGAGTTGAGAAGAAGGCTTCACAAGAAAACTTTGAGGTTAATCTCTCACCTTACGGCCCAAGTTTAACCTGGTTGATTTTAAGTTCTTTAATAAGAAGTTTCCAAAATATTTAAAAGGACTTATAAAAGTAAATATTGGGGAATGGCCAAGATCGCTGACTATAAGCAGCTAGTGCTTGTAGCTCTCACGGAGAGGAGCAAAAGGGGCAAGTAAATGCAACACTTTCAACTGAAACACCCATGTACTCACATTGACATTAATCATAGAAACAACTTGATGCACAGAGAATGAAGCAGAGCAAGATAAGACAATGGCCCACTTGGCAGCAACATGGAATCAGAGGATCCTCCCTAGCCCGGGGAAGTCATGAGTGAATGAACAACCCCAGGAAACTACACTTCTCCCACATATATGTGCTACCCTAGGGTCAAAAGATCTCCTTGTGAACCCACTCCACCAGGGCCTTCAATCTTCAGTCTGTCAGACAGAGCTACATGGAGTCTCAGCACAGCAGTTGCTTAGGTGTGCATGGAGACTCTGGAGCCTTAGATACTTTGACTTTCTGGCAAAAGTAGCTGCTGCTCTAGCAAAGTGGGAGGTTAAACTCCTGTACATACCCCCAGGCAAGAGGCTGAATCCAGGGGGCTGAGCAGCAACAGCCCATAGACTGCATTTCCAGAGCACCTCACAAGTTTGATCCGCTTGCTTACAATTACAGTCAGCTACCAGTAGCAGCATTGCACTCGCCTAATAAGGAGCTCGCAGAAGGAGGGTCAGGCTCCCATCTTTGCTATTCAGGCACCTTTGCCATTCCAGCCTTCAGGCTTTGGAGAATCTGAGCGGACCCAGGGCAGATAGGATTCCTACAGACAGCACAGCTGCTCTACCAAAATGTGGCCAGAATGCTGCTTCAAGCAGGCACCCAATCCTGGGCAGGACCTCCAGTCAAGGCCTTCACACCCACCTGAGCTCTCTACATCAGAGATCTGAATTCCCCTAGGACGGCACTCCTAGAGGAGAAGGTAGGTCGCTGTCTTTGCTGTCTGGGTGACAACCATTCGAGCTTTTGAGCATTGGAGTGTCTGAGGTGACAAAGGACTGAAGTGGACCCCCAGTGCAGCAGAGCCGATCTACCAAAATATGGCCAGACTGCTTTTTTTAAGTGGGTCCCTATCTTGTTCCTTCTCTCTGGGTGGGACCTCTCAACTGGGGTCTCCAACCATTTCTTACAGGTGCCTATAGGCTGGCAACAGGTCCGTACCTCCCTGGGTCAAAGCTCCCAGAGGGAGGGACAGGCTGCCATTTTTGCTGTTTTGCAACCTTCACTGGTGATGCCTCCAGGTTCTGGAAAATCTGAGATGACTAGGAATTGGAGCAAGCCCCGAGCATACCATAGCAGTCCTATGGAAAAGTAGACAGAGTATAATGTGGGTGCCTGTTTCCATGTCTCCTCACCAGGCAGGTCCTCCAGGTCTGGGACTCCAGCCACCCCTGACGGAGCTATCCAGACAGTACCAGCTCAGCAACTCCCTGGAAAGAGCCTCCGGGACAATTCAAAGCCTCTCTGCCACTGCCTATGCAATGAAAGTGCCCTTGCTACTCTTTGGCTAACCAAGGAGCAAAGACCCTAACTAAGTGCCTCATCCACACCTCCATCCAGCTGCAGCCAATCTGAGGAGAGGAGTCAGTCTCTCTCCCACAAGTCCCACATACCCTCCATGGCTCATCACCAGACAGAAAACCCATAGCTTGGGCCCACAGCACAAACCTTTACTCTTGGACTGACTGTACTGAGTAATTGCTGCATCTCTCTGGGTACAGCCCCCAGGAGCCAAGCAAACAACCCTTGGCAACAACCACCACAAAGATCTCTTCTTCTGTTGCCTCTAAGCTGGGGAAGGGACACACACAGTGAGATCACCCCAGAGCTGCAGTGGGCAGCTCAGGAGTGCCAATTTGTGAACTACAGTCAGCACTCAAGGGAGAGAGGAATCCACACCTTCAAAGCACTGAGAGGAAACATAGCTGCAACTGTGAGGAAACATAAGGGAGCCTCACAACTGAGCAAGAATCTACCAACTGATCAATAAACCCATGTGTCACCTACTGGATCACACCCCAAAGAGTCAGCACCGAAAATGCCTCACTAACATATCTACCTCTGAAACAAGAGACAAGAAATCAGCTTCAAATAAAGACCCTACACAAAGCCTCAGCCTGGTTAAAACAACAGGAAGTTTCACGACTACTCAATATACACTGCAGTTAAAGAAACACCCACACGCAGAGATGGGAAAGAAAAAATGCAAGACTTCCGGTACTTCAAATGGCCAGAGTGAAATATGTCCTCTAAACAACCATAACAGTTCTCCAACAAGAGTTCTTAGACAGGCTGAACTGGCTGGAATGACAGAAATAGAATTCAGAATATGGATAGAACCAAAGATCATTGAGATTCAGGGTAATGGCAAACCTAATCCAAGAATATAAGAATCACAATCAAGTGGTATAGGAGCTGAGGGATGAAACAACCAGTATAAAGAAAAAAAAAATAAAAAAAAAACCTCTAACTGGTATGACAGAGTCAAAAAATACAATACAAGAATTTCACTATGCAATCACAAATATCAACAGCAGAATAAATCAAACTGAGGAAAGAATCTCAGAACTCAAAGAATGGTTCTCTGAAATAAGACAGTCAAACAAACAAACAAACAAAAAACAAACAAACAAACAAAAAAACAGAAGAAGAATAAAAATAAATGAACTTATCCTCCAAGAAGTATGGGATTATGTAAAGAAACCAAATCTATGAATCATTGGCATCCCTGAAAGGCTGAGGGAAAAAGCAAAGGAAACAACTTGGAAAATATATTTTAGGATATCATCCACGAAAATGTCCTCCACTTTGTAGAGAGGCCAATAATCAAATTCTGGAAATACAGAGAACTCCTGCAAGATTCTACACAACAAGATAATTCCAAAGACACATCATCATCAGATTTTCTTTTTCTTTTTTATTATTGTACTTTAAGTTCTGGGATACATGTGCAGAACATGCAGGTTTGTTACAAAGGTATACACGTGCCATGGTGGCTTGCTGCACCCATCAACTTGTCATCTACATTGGGTATTTCTCCTAATGCTATCCCTCCCCTAGCCCCCAACCCCCTGACAGGCCCCAGTGTGTGATGTTCCCCTCTCTGTTTTTCTAAGGTGGAAAAGAAACAAAGAATGTTAAAGGCAGCTAGAGAGAAAGGGTGGGTCACACACAGAGGGATCCCCATCAGGTTAACAGCAAACCTCTCAGCTAAAACCCTTTAAGCCAGAAGATATTGGGGGTCTATATTCGACATTGTTTTTTGAGACAGAGTGTCACTCTTTCACACAGGGTGGAATGCAGGGACATGATCTCAGCTCACTGCAACCTCCACCGCCCAGGGTTAAGCAATTCTTCTGCTTCAGCTTCTCATGCAGCTGGGATTACAGGTGTGTGACACCACGCCCAGCTAATTTTTGTATTTTTAGTAAAGGTAGGGTTTTGCCACGTTAGCTAGGCTGGTCTTGAACTTCTATCTTTAAATGTTTCACCTGACTTGGCTTCCCAATGTGCTGGGATTAAGACATGAACCACCATGCCTGATCTCCCTACACATTATTCTTTTGTTTCCTTGATTGTTTTTGCCTTTTTTTTCAAATGTTTGAGACAGAATCCGGCTCTGTTGCCCAGGCTGAAGTGCTGTGGCACAATCGGCTCACTGCAACCTCTGCCTCCCAGATTCAAGCAATTCATCATTCCTCAGCCTCCTGAGTACTTGGAAGTACAGGCACACACCACCTGTTTTTGTTTTTTTTCAAATTTTTGAGACAGAATCCTGCTCTGTTGCCCAGGTTGGAGTGCTGTGGCACAATCGGCTCACTGCAAACTCTGCCTCCCAGGATCAAGCAATTCATCCTGCCTCAGCCTCCTGAGTAATTGGAACTACAGGGAGGCACCACAATGCCTGGCTAATTTTTTGGTATTTTTAGTAGAGACGGGGTTTCACTATGTTGGCCAGGCTGGTCTCAAACTCCTGACCTCAAGTGATCCACCCACCTCAGCCTCCCAAAGTGCTGGGATAACAGGTGCAAGCCACTCTGCCCACCCAGCTTATTCAACATTCTAAAAAAAACAAAACAAAACAAAACAAAAAAAAACAGTGAAGAATTTCACATCCAAACTAAGCTTCGTAAGTGAAGAAAAAATAATATACTTTTCAGATATGCAAATGTCGAGGGACTTCATCACCAACAGAACTGTCTTTCAAGAGATCACGAAAGAAGTACTACATATAGAAGCTAATATATGTATTATAAAAACCACCACCAGCTAATATAAAAACACACTGAAACACGCAGACCAATGTCACTGTAAAGCAACCACACAAGTAACTCAACATAATAAGGAGCTAACAGCACAATGACAGGATCAAATCCATACATATCAATACTAACTTTGAATGTAAACAGGCTAAATGTCCCTACTTAAAAGAGGCAAAGAGTGGCAAACTGGGTAAATAAAAACACCCCAGCGTTATGCTGTCTTCAAGAGACCCACTTCATTGGTAATTACACTCTTAGCCTCAAAATAAAGGAATGGAGAAGAATCTACCAAACAAATGGAAACAGAATAATAGCAGAGTTTGCAATCCTAATTTCAGACAAAACAGATTTTAAACCAACAAAGATAAACAAAGACGAGGAAGGGCAATTACATAATTAAAAATGGTTTAATTCAACAAGAAGTCCTAACTTTCTTAAATATACATGCACCCAACACAGGAATGCCCATATTTATAAAGCAAGTTCCTTGAGTCCTATAAAGACATAGACTCCCATGCAATAACTGTGGAACACTTCAACATTCCACTGACAGTATTAGACAGATCATTGAGGCAGAAAAATAACAAAGATAATCAGGGCCTAAACTCAGCATTGGACCAAATGGATATGATAGACATTTACAGAAGTCTCTGGTAGACATGTGGATAAAATATCTCCGGAATATATACAACTAAATGGAGCAGCAGATCAAACAGTAGAATACACATTCTTCTCATCACTACATGGCACATAGTCTAACATCAACCACATAATTGGACATAAAAAAAAATCCTTAACAAATGTAAAAGAACTAAAATCATACCAAATAAACTCTTGGACCAAAGCACAATAAAACTAGAAGTTAACACAACAAAAATTGCTCTGAAGCATACAATTACATGGAAATTAAATAAAATGCTCCTGAATAATTTTTGGGTAAATCATGAAATTAAGGTAGAAATCAAGAAGTTACTTGAAAATAATGAGAACAAAGATACAACATATCAGAATCTCTGTGACACAGGTAAGGCAGTGTTAATGGGGAAATTCATAGCGGTAAATGCCCACATCAAAAGGTTAGAATTATCTCAAGTTAACAACCTAACTTCACAACTGAAAAAATTAGGCAACAACAAATCAACCCCAAAGCTAGCAGAATATGAGAAATAACAAAAATCAGAACTGAACTGAAGGAAACTGAGACATGGAAAACCATTCAAAATATCAACAAATCTAGGAGCTTGATTTTTGGAAAAAAAAGTAATAAAATAGAAAAGCCACTAGCTAGACTAATTAAGAAGAAAAGAGAGATGTAAATACACACAGAAATGCTGAAGGAAATGTCACTACTTACCTTACAGAAGTAAAACAACCATCTGAAACTACTATGAACATGACAAGGCACACAAACTAGAAAACCTAGAAGAGATGGATAAATTCCTGGACACATACAGTCTCCCACAACTGACCCAGAAAGAAACTGATTCCCTGAACAGACCAATAACAAGCTCTGAAATTGAATCAGCAATAAATACCAACCAAAAAAAGCCAAGGACCTGATGGATTTGCAGCAGAACGCTACCAGATGTATAAGGAAGAACTGGTATCATTTCTACAGAAATGATTCCAATAAATTGAAGAAGAGAAACTAATCCTTACCTCATTCTACAAGGCCAGCATCATCTTGATATCAAAATCTGGCAGAGATGCAACAACAAAAAGTGTCAGGCCAATATTTTTGATGAATAAGACCAATGTTCTGGAAGAAAAATCCTCAACAAAATACTTGCAAACCAAATCCAGCAACACAACAAAAAGCTAATCCACCATAATAATGTAGGCTTCATTCCCAGGATGGAAGGTTGGTTCAACATACAAATATCAATAAATATGATTCATCACATAAACAGAACTAAAGACAAATCCCACATAATTATTTCAACAGATGCAGAAAAGGCTTCTGATAAAATTCAACACATCCTCATGTTAAAAACTCTCAATAAACTAGTATTGAAGAAACATACCTCAAAATAATAAGAGCCATCTATGACAAATGTACAGTTAACATTTTACTGAATGGGCAAAAAGTGGGAGCATTCCCCTTGAAAATGAGCACAAGACAAGGATGCCCTCTCTCATCACTTTTATTCAACATAGTTTTGGAAGTTCTAGCCAGAACAATCAGGCAAGAGAAAGAAATAAAGGGCATCCAAATAAAAAGAGAAGAAGTAAAATTATCTGTGTTTATAGATGGCATAATTCTAGATCTAGAAAACGTATAGTTTCAGCCCCCAAAGCTCCTTTATCTGATAAACAACTTCAGCAAAGTTGCAGAATACAAAGTCAATGTACAAAAATTGCTAGCATTTCTGTACACAACCAACAACCAAACTGAGAGCCAAATCAGAAAGACAATCCTATTCACAATTGCCATGCACACAAATAAAATACTGAGGAATACAGCTAACCAGAAAGCTGAAAGATCTCTACAATGAGAATTACAAAACACTGCTTAAAGAAATCAGGGAAGACACAATTTTTTAAAATGTCATGCTCATAGATAGGAAGAATCAACATAACTAAAATGGCTAGGCCGCTCAAAAGAGTTTATAGATTCAATGCTATTCCTAATGAACTACTCACAAAATTCTTCATAAAACTGGAACAAATTATTTTAAAATTTATACAGAACCAAAAAAATAGCTCAAACAACCAAGGCAATTTTAAGCACACAAATAAACAAATAAACAAAGCTGGGAGAATCATGATACCCAAGTTTAAATTATACTACAAGGTAACAGTGACCAAAACAGCATGACAATGACACAAGAACAGGAAAATACACCAATAGAATAGAGAAGAGGGATCCCAGAAATAAGTCTGCACATCTACGACTATCAGATCTTTAACAAAGCTTACAAAACAAGCAGTGGGGAAAAGACTACCTATTCAATAAATGATGCTAGGATAATTGGCTAGTCACATGCAGAGGATTGAAGTTAGACCATTTCCTTATACTATATACGAAAATCAACCCATGAATAATTAACAACAAATTTGAAACCCCCCCAAAAAAAAAAAAAAAAAA
>NW_012120032.1:500050-519346 GCF_000951035.1 Colobus angolensis palliatus | reverse complement strand
AAAAAAAAAAAAAAAAAAACCTGGAAGACAACCTAGGCAAAACCATCATGGATCTAGGAACAGGCAAAGATTTCATGATAAGGACATCAAAAGTAATTGCAACAAAAGGAAAAAATGACAAATGGGACTTAATTAAACTTAAAACTTCTTCACAGCAAAAGAAACTATAGTCAGAGTAAAAGGACCACCTACAGAATGAGGAAAAAGTTGTACAAACTACACATTTGACAAAGTCTAGTATCCAGCATCTATAAGAAACTTAGACAAATTTACAAGAGAGAAAAAAATTAAAAAATGGGCAAAGGACATGAATAGATATTTCTCAAAAGAAGACTTAAATGCGGCCAACAAGCATATGAAAAAAAGTTCATCACTAATCATTAGAGAAATGTAAATAAAAACCATTATGAGATACCATCTTACACCAGTCAGAATGGCTATCATCATTAAAATGTCAAAAAATAACAGATGCTTGTGAGGTTTCAGAGAAAAGGGAACACTTCTATACTGTTGGTGGGAATGTAAATCACTTCAGCTATTACAGATAGCAGTATAGCAATTCCTCAAAGGGCTAAAAGCAGAAGTACCATTTGATCTAGCAATCTCATTACTGAGTATATACCCAGATGAATATAAAGCATTCTACCATCAAGACACACAAATGCAAATGTTCATTGCAGCACTGTTTACAATAGCACAGAGAAGGAATCAACCTAATGCCTTTCAATGACAACTGGATAAAGAAAATGTACCTACACCCCACGGAATATTATGCTGCCATAAAAAAGAATGAGATCCCAACTTTTGTGGGAACATTGAGGGAGCTGGGGCTATCATCCTTACCAAACTAACACAAGAACAGGAAACCAAATACTGCATGTTCTCACTTGTAAGTGCAAGCTAAATGATAAGCACTTATGGACACAAAGAAGGAAACAACAGACACTGAGGCCTACTTGAGGAAGGCGGGTGGGAGGAGGGAGAGAAGCAGAAATGATAACTATCGGGTATTGAGCCTAATACCTGGGTGATATGATAATATGTACAACAAACTCTGGTGACAGGTGTTTATCCATGTAATAAAAACTTCACTTGTACTTTCAAGCCTAAAATAAAAATTAAAAACAGAATAAAGATACTATGAACTGTTTTGATCAATACATATAAATATATATAAAGACCAATACATATAAAGACACACCTTACCAAAACTGACTTAAGCAGAAATGGAAAATATGAATACCTCAATAGTAAGTAAATAAATTGAATTAATAATATGAAATTATTTTAAATTATTCCACAAAGAAAAGTTCAGACTAAGATGGATTAAGAATAAATTCTAGCACATACTTAAAGTAGAAATAATACTAAGAATACCAATTCTTCACAAATTTACCAAGAAAATAACAAAAACATAAACATTTCCCAATTCATTCTATCAGGCCAGTATCAACAAATACCAAAGCCAGAAAAAGATACGACAAAAGAAAACAACAGGGCAATATTTCAGTGACAACATATGCAACCCCTTTTCTATTAATTATTTAGTTAATCAAAATCCAGCAACATATATAGAGGATTATGCATCAATATCAAATGGGATTCATCCCAGGAATGAAACGTTGTTTTAACATTTGAGATTCAATTAATGTACTGCACATAGCAATGCAATAAAGAAGAAAAATCACACCATCAATTAAATAGGCACATAAACACACACACACACACACACACACGCACACACACACACACACAAAAACAAACAAACAAAAAATCAAAAAACTAACGTTATGGAAAAAACTCAAAAAACTAGGAATAGAAAGTAAATTCCTCCACCTATTAAGGATATTCACAAAAACCTTATTTTAGCATAATCCTTAATAAAGAATCATAGAATGGTATGCCCCATTAGATTGGGCACAAGACAAGGGTGTTCTGTACTCACCATTGAAAAAAGAAGGCTGAGAAAATTTAAAGAATATCTAAATGAATTGGGATATAGTCTATTTTCATGGATTGGAAATGTGAATAATGTTAACTGGTGATTCTCTTTATAGTTATATATAGATATAATGTAATCCGTATGAAAATGCAAACATGCTATTTTTTAATCAATGTCAATGTAAAATATCTACACAAAAACAGAAAAAGCAAAAATAGCTAAAAAGCTATGAAAAACAACGAAGTTGAAGGACGTTCATTTTACGTTTTCAAAACTAACTATAATGTTATGGTAATCATAGCAGTGGGTTCCTGGTACAAGGATAGATATATTAATCAATGGTACCAATTTGAGAGTCCAAAAATAAATTGTTTCATTTATATCCAATCGATGTTTCAGAAACATTTCAACACTACTCAGTAGAGAAATGTTATTTTTTAAAAAGATGCTGCTGGGACAGTTGGATTTCTCCATGCAAAAAGGTGAATGTAGATTTTTACTCGTCACCATAAGCAAAAATTAACTCAAATAATAGGCCCCAAAATAATACTCTAAATGATCAGACCTTTAGAAGAAAATACAAGAGAAAATCTTCAGACTTTGTGTTATATAATGTGTTCTTACCTGTAACATAAAAAGCAAAATCCATTTAAGAAATATTAGTTAAATTGGACAGATTTAAAATTATGTTTTCCTTATATTAGATATAATAGTTTATATATTTACAGGATACACTTGAGTATTTGTTACTTAAATAAAATGTGTAATGATCTGGTCTGGCTATATGAGGTGTCTATCACCTTGAGTATTTATCATTTCTATGTATCGGTAACATTTCAAGTCCTCCATTCTAGCTACTTTGCACTTGATCTTAGCCAAAAGGCCGAGAAGCGATCATTCTAGCTACTTTGAAGTATAAAATATTATTGCTGCTAACTATACCCCATTCTGCTATAGGACATTAGCACTGATTTCTTCTGACTGTATGTTTGTACTCATTAACCTTTTTTCCATCCACACACACTTCTCAGTCTCTGGTATCCATCATTTGATTCTCTATCTCTATAAGGTCAAATGTTTAGCTCCCACGTGTGAATGAGAACATGCAATATGTGTCTTTCGATGCCTGGCTTATGTTATTTAATATAATGACCTCCAGTTCCGTGTTATTGCAAAGGAAAATATTTTATTTTTAATGGCTGCATAATATTTCATTGTAAATATATGCTACATTTTCTTCATTCATTCTTACATTGATGGACACAAGTTGATTCCATATCTTTTCTACTGTAAATAGTGTTGCAATAAATATGTGAGTGTAGGTATTCTTTTGATAAATATACATATATGTTTAGATAAATAACCAGTAATGGGAGTGCTGGATTGTATGGTAATTCTAATTTTAGTTTTTTAAGAATTTTTTATGTTGTTTTCTACAGTGGTTTTACTAATTTACATTCCCATCCACTCTTAGTGTCTAAGAGTTCCCTTTTATCTGCATCCTCATGAGCATGTGTTATTGTTGTCTTTTTACATAGCTTTCTAACATGGGTAAGATAATATTTCTTTGTGGTTTTGATTTGCATTTCCCTGATGATTAGTGATGTTGAGCATTTTTTTTTTTTTTTTTTTTGGTATATCTGTAGGCTATGTGTATGAGTTCCTTTGAGAAATCTCTGCTCATGTCTTTTAACCATAATTTCATAGGGTTATTAGATTTTTTTATTGTTGGGTTGTTTGAGTTCCTTTTATTTTTATTCCACTGTCAAAAGAAAAAAAATTGCAAATATTTCCTCCCATTCAACAAGTTGACTCTTTACTTGTTGATTCTTTCCTTTGCTGTGCAGAAGCTTTGTCTATTTGTCTATTTTGTTATCATTACCTGTGTTTCTGAGATCTTAGTCATAAAATATTTACCTAAACAAATATTCTGAAATGTTTTTCTGATTTTTTTTCTCATAGTTTTATAGTTTCAGGCTTTATGTTTAAGGTTTTTTTTTTACTAAATATTTTATGTTCTGTGATACATGTGTAGAATGCGCAGGTTTGCTACATAGGTATATACATGCCATGATGGTTTGCTGCACCCATCAACCTGTCATCCACATTATGTATTTCTCCTAAAGTTATCCCTCCCCTCCCCTCCACCCCCAACAGGCCCTGATGTGTAATGTTTCCTTCCTTGTGTCCATGTGTTCTCATTGTTCAATTTCCACTTATGAGTGAGAACATGTGGTGTTTGGTTTTCTGTTCCTGTTAGTTTGCTGAGAATGATGGTTTCCAGCTTCATCCATGTCCCTGCAAAGGACATGAAGTCCTCCTTTTTTATGGCAGAATAGTATTCCATGGTGTATATGTGACACATTTTCTTTATCCAGTCTACCATTGATGGGCATTTGGGTTGGTTCCAAGTCTTTACTATTGTGAATAGTGCTGCAATGTTTAGGTTTTAAATTCATCATAGTTGATACCTGTATATGATGAGACAGAAGGATCTAGTTTCATTCAGGTATATGGTAATCCAGTTTTCCCAGTACCATTTACTGAGAGTGTATCTATGTTATTGATGACCTTGTGGAAGATCAGTTCATTGTAAATATGTGGATTTATTTTGGGGGTCTCTATTCTGTTCAATTGGACCATGTGTCTATTTTTATATCAACACCATGCTGCTTTAGTTATAATAGCCTTGTAATACAGATTGAAATTAGGCAGTGTGATGCCTGCAACTTTGTTCCTTTTGCTCAGGATTGCTTTGGCTGTTTTGATTCTTTTTTGGTTCTATACGAATTTTAGGACCTTTTTTGAATTCTTTGGAAAATTACATCGATATTTTGATAGATATTTGAGTCTGTAGATTGCTTTTGCTCATATGGTCATGTTGGCCATATTAATTTTTCTGATCCATGAGCATGGGATGTATTTGTATTTATTTGTGTCTTTTTATACTTCTTCCTTCAGTGATTTGTAGTTTTCCTTGCAGAAATTGATTATCTCTTTGGTTTAATTTATTCCTTGGTATTGTTTGTAGCTATTTTAATGGGGTTGCCCTCTTGATTTCTTTCTTCTTTTTTTTTTTTAATGCAAAAGAGTATTTTAATTCTTGTCCTTGGGAGCGATAAAGATTATACACATGACTTGGAAATGACACTGTACCCAATGATGGCCAAAGAAGAATCATCCTTTCTACTCCTTCTCTTTCGTCTGGTCATTCAGAAATATAATATTATCAGCTATGATAGTTGTTGCTTGTCGCCTCACATTAATTTTATCCATGTATTCACCATAGTCTATTTTCCCTTCCAAATAAATTCGAGACCCCTTTTTCACATACTGATATGCCACGTCTCTGAGGCCTGGCCGGAATACCGATATTCTGTGCCATGTTGTCTTTTGACTGACGTCACCCATTTGGTAAACTTCACTGTCCCCTGATCGCCACATCTCATTAGTTGCTACAGAAAATATTGTGACTGGATTTTTTCCTTCCACTAGTCTCAAGACAGGGTCCTGACCCACTCGCCCAAGTAACTGCACAGGATTCAGGGATCTTTCAAGAACCAAACTGGTAGTTGTTTCGGACTCATGTCTTACAAACTGACGAAGTACCTGTAATACAGGTCTTCGAAACATGGCTTCTATTTTCTTTCCTTACAGTCTAATCTTTAGGCTCTTCAGAAACACTTGCCGACCCACGCAGGATCACGCGCAGTCAAAACATAGGACTCCAGCACTTGCTTAGCGCTTGCTATCCCTCCCTCACCCGATGCTCTAACCCAAGCAGCCGAGCCAACCAGGGGATCACTTCCGGTGCTTCTTGATTTCTTTTTTGTGTGTTTCCTTATCCATTATTGGTGTTTAGAAACACTAATGATTTTTGCATGTTGATTTTGTATCTTACAGCCTTACTGGATTTGGTTATCATTTCTAAGAGGCTTTTTCTAAATAGAAGCTAATATTGTCTGCAAAGAGGGACAATTTGACTCCCTCTTTTCCAGTTACAATGCCTTTAATTATTTTCTCTAGCCTGGCTAGCACTTTCAGTACTATGTTAAACAGGAGTGGTGAAAGTGGGCATCCTTTTCTTTTCCCAGATCTCAGAAAAAAGGCTATCAACTTTTCCCCGTTTGGGATGATATTAACTGTGGATTTGTCCAATATGGACTTTATTATGCTCCTTCTTTTCTTACTATGTTAAGAGTTTTTATCATGAGGAAATGTTGAATATTTTCAAGTGCTTCTTCTGTGTCTACTGAGATGGTCGTAGAAATTTTGTTCTTCATTTTGTTGATGTGCTGTGTCACATTTATTGATTGCATTTTGACCCATCCTTGCATCTCTGGGCTAAATCTCATTTGATCAAACCAACTGTTGAATTTGACTTGCTAGTATTTGGTGGGGATTTCTGCATCTATATTCTTCAGGGATGGCCTGTAGTTTTCTTCTGTTGTGTCCTTTTTCTGATTTTGGTATCAGGGTGATGTTGACCTCACAGAATGAGTTAGAGAAAATTTTCTCTCGTTTTAAATTGTTTGACCAGTTTCAGGAGGATTTGTGTTAGTTCTTTTCTTCATTGACCCTGTAGTCATTCAGGAGCATGTTGCTTAATTTCTGTGTATTTGTATACTTTGCAAAGTTCCTGTTAGTATTTACTTCCAGTTTTATTCCATTTTAGTCTGAGAAGATAATTGATATTATTTTGATTTTTAAAAATCTACTGAGACTCGTTTCATCGTCTAACATATGGTTTACCCTGGGGAATGTTCTATGTGCTGATAAGAAGGTGTATTCTGCAGTTGTTGAATAAAGTGTTTTATAAATGTCTGTTAGGTTCATTTGACCTAAAGTCCTATTTAAATCTAATGTTGCTTTGTTAATTTTGTGTCTAGATAATTTGTTGAATGCTGTGAATAGGGTGGTGAAGTTTGCCACTATTATTGTACCGGAATTTATCTCTCTATTTAGATCTAGTACTATTTGCTTTATTAATCTAACTTCTCTAGAGTTGGGTGCATATATATTGAGAGTTGTTATATCCTCTTGCTGGATTGATGCTTTATCATTGTATAATGATCCCCCCCTTTTTATTACTGTTTTTCATTTAGAATCAGATTTTTTTTCTGATAAATATATAGCTACTCCTGATTGTTTCTGGTTTTTATTTGTGTGGAGTATGTTTATTATAGTGTTCCTCTGAAGGCATTACATTTTCCTGCTTTTTCATGTTTCCTGTGTCCTTATGTTGATATCTATGCATCTAGCATAAGTGTCATTTATTCTACTTTTTTTTTTCATTTGTTTTTGTAGGAGAGGACACTTTCCTGAAGTTGTATCTATAGTGTTGGTTGGGTAGGGCACATCAGCTTTGATTCCAGGTACATATAGTAGGGTAGTATCTGCGTGATTTCTTTAGCTGTAAACAGCATTTGTGGTGCCTGCAATTTCCTTAGTGGCTTTGGTACAGTTTTTAGTGGAGGCTGTCCTGAAGTTTTACTAGGGGCTGAGATGCCAGGTGGGTCAATGTTTGAGCCCCAGTGGTGGCAGTCGTGGACAGAGCATACGAGTGCCCAGGACTGCATATGCTGGCACCAGTGTCAGTAGGTCTAGGTAGGCCAACTACTGGGCCTTCAAGTAGCTTGTTCAGATGCCAGTAGTGGCAAGGGTAGGCTGGGTTGGTGGGCAGGCTCTTGGACCCCTGGGTGGATGGCACGAACTATGGCAATGCCAGTGGCTGGATAACCCTCTGGGTCCTAAACAGTGCTTGCTGGTAGTGGCGAGGGCTGTGATTGTTGGTTGGGATAGTCTTCATGCCTGCATGTGGTACCTGCAAATAGACACCAGCTGTAGTGGTAGCTGCAGGGTGGGTGGGATCAACCTCAGGCCCCCAGGAAGAGTGCTTAGATGCCAATGGTGGTAGACTTGGCTGGGCAGTCCCTAGGCTTTAGGGCTGTGCACTCTGACATGGAGAGGGTAGCAAAGAAGCCTACTAGGCTTGTCCTCAGAGTCCTCTATGGTGTGTGCACGCACCAGCTATGGTATACAGAGGCAGGACGATCCCCAGGCTTCTGGAAAGATGCTTGGGTGGGAGGTGGTAGGAGCTGAACAGTGGCCTTGCCACTGAGAAGGTTGGGGTTGCCTTCATTGCTTGCAATCTTGGCTGGCTGGTTGGAAATGGGTGTCATGCTTACATTTTAGCTTCAGAGTTGCTTGCTAGCTAGATTCAGTGGTTTTAACCTGTGCCTTGCTCACTTGCACCTCAGGTCCATCTGTGGCATCCCATGACTGACTCATGCTTCAGCCCCAGAAACAAGAGCTCATACTTTGCTCCTATCTCAGCCCCAGTGCTGCTGAGCACCAGGGCAGTGCATAATCTGTTGTGGGTTGGTTTCAAAAATGGTGCCTTGCTGTAGCATCTTAGGACTCAGGATGTGCAAGTGACCCAGCACAAGCTCTCTCTATGAAACAGCACCCTTGCAGAGTCTCCTGGCAGTCCCACTTCCTGCAAGGGAGAAACTAGAATCTTCATGCATCGTTGATGGCAACGTAAAAGGGTACTGCCATTAAAAGAAAAATCATTTCTGCAGTTACAAAAATATTAAACACAAATTTAGCACATGACTGTCAACTTCACTCCTTGATATCTACCCAAGAGAAGTAAAATCTAGGTCATCTAAAGATTCACATGTGAATATTCATAGCGGCACTATTTCTAATAGCCACATACTGGGAAAAATCCAAATGTTCATTCCTTGTTAAATGAATGAAAAAAAGTGCTATATTCATACAATAAAATAATGTTTAGCAGTAAAGAGCAACAAACTGCTAATACATGTTACAATATGGGTGTACCTCAAAAACATTACGCTAAATGTATTAATCCAGATGCAATTGACTACATATATTTGATTCAATTTACATAAAATATCTAGGAATGCCAAATGTTTTAAGACAGGAGGCAGCTATCATTGCTTAGGGCTGAGAGTGAGAGTGAGGATTTGCAACAAAAAATGACCATGAGAGATCCGTTTAACGCAATGGAAATATTTTAAACTTCAGTTGTGCTGATGACTACACAAGTCTATAAATTTGTTACAAATCAAAACAAACATATTCACTCTCTTTATACTTATTTAACATTGTAATGAATATCTAATGAAATGGTTTGGCTCTGTGTCCTCTCTCAAATCTCATCTCAAGTTGTAATCCCTACGTGTCTAGGGAGGGACCTGTAATCCTGTATTAATGTGAATTAATACAACAACGTTAGCAAACTTTTGGGCAATATATTAAAATTTGTGTACACACACCTATGTTCCATTTCTAGGAATATACTCTCTAAATGCATTCATATATGTGACAAAAGCATCACTATTTATATAAACTCTAAACTGAGGTGAAACCAAATATCCACCAATAACTAAACAAATAAATAACTGTGTATTTACACAATGGAATATCATACAGCAGTGAAGCAAACCAACTAGGGCTGTGAGCAACAACATGGAGGAATCTCATAAATATAATGTTGATCAAAAATTAGTTTGATTAGTCAGATAGAGCATACAGAGAAATTTATTTATAGTAACTTGATAAACAAGCAAAAATAATCCTTGCTGTTAGAAGTCAGATTAGTCATTAACTGGGGAGAGTGGTAATGGGGTAATTATTTGGAGGTTTGCTCTGAAGTGTTAGCAATGTTCTATATATCGGCCATGGTTGTTATTATATGTGATTGGTCATTTTGTTATAATTTGCTGACTCCAATATTTGTAAACTTTTCTGAATGTACATTACATGTCAATAAGACATATTTTTAAGAGTGTTTGAGGTGTTGGTCAGGGATCTGTAAGTCACCTCTATTACTTTGGTTATTGTGTTTGTTTTGTTATTCTCATCTCATACCAATAATTTTTTTGAACTCCAATAATCTTTGCCACTTATTAGTCTTTACACATATTTATTCCTGCCTATCTTCTCTTTACCATAAATTCTACTCATCATTCATGCCTACAAAATCAACATTTCCCCAGGGCAACATTCTGTGACCTCCTATACAAGGCCCACGCCTGCCTCCTTTAACAAGTCTTAGTCTGTTTGTGCTTTGTGTAACATAAAACGTGGGTAATTTACAAAGAACAGGAATTTATTTTCTCATCGTTTGGGAGGCTGGGGAGTTCAAGAACAAGTTGCCAATAGGTTAGGCTATCAAATGAGAGCTACACTCTGCTTCTAAGATGACGGCTTATTGCTGCATCCTATGTCAGGGAAGGATGCTGTGTCCTCATATGATGAAAGGCAGAACAGCAAGAGATCCTAACACTGCATGAAGCCTCTTGTATAATCCCATTCATCAGGGAGGAGTCCTCATGGCTTAAGCACGTTATAAAGGCCCCACCTTTTAATACCATTACACTGGGAATCTGAATTTTGGAGGGGGCACATTTAAACCATAGCAACATGGATCCGATAGTACAGCATCTCTCTCCTTCCTAGCTGGTGTCAAAGTTACCATTTTACATTTGTTTCCATGATTACTGATAAAATTATTACCAGGTACAAGTCCCTCAAGGGCAGAAGCCTGCTCGTCTGTCACCCAGGCTGGAGTGCAGTGGCTCAGTCTCTCAGCTCACTGCAAGCTCCACTTCCTGTGTTCACGCCATTCTCCTGCATCAGCCTCCCAACTAGCTGGAACTACAGGTGCCCACCATCATGCCTGGCTAATTTTTTGTATTTTTAGTAGAGACAGGGTTTCACCTTGTTAGCCAGGATGATCTCGATCTCTTGACCTCGTGATCCACCCACCTTGGCCTCCCAAAGTGCTGGGATTACAGGTGTGAGCCACCGTGCCCAGCCATGGTTGTTTTTTATATTGTAATATATTTCCAGTATCTAATGCAATGTCAGCCTCAATAAATATTTGATGAGTGTGACTTGGCAGTTAGCCATGCATTTGCAGTGAATGATTCATAGGAAACACCCAATGCAAACGATTGATTATAATTACCAAAGAAAGACTGCTGCAAACAGAATGTATTACATGTTATGTTTTCTTCATTATGATGACTGTCTTTACTAGATAGGGTAGAAACATAAGTAATTCAAAAAAACTTCAGTGTAATAAAATGATTCAAATGAGATTGAGATAGAAACCTCAGGGCTGTTTTGGAAGTTTGTGGTCACCTAAGGACTCAGGATTCTTTCTGCTTTGCCACTCTTAGCCGATGGTTTCTACCTGTAAAGTACAGCATTGCTACTTCAGTTCCAGGTAAACTATATAGGTTCCAGAAAGCAGAAGAGAGGAAGATATGAGGGCAAAAGAAACATACAAATACTGGTTGAGCATGTCCAATAAAAAGAGCTTTTCTTGACACTGACCCAATAACTTCAGGTTTACATCTTAATGAAAGCACGTTTCAGAAAGGAAATTGAAATGCAGATGTTCTGATAAGTCTATTGTCACCTCAAACAATATACTGATCTGTTAGTAAGGTAGATAGGAGAAATATAAAGCACTTTTCTCCTCCCTTATGAAATGTGTCCATGTTTAGTTATTTGAGCATTCTGCGTATGGCTAGTCAATTATCCCAGCACCATTTATTGAATAGGGAATCCTTTCATCCTTTCCCCACTGCTTTTTTCTTTTTTCTTTTTTTTTTTTTTCCTGAAGATCAAATGGTTGTAGGTGTGTAGTTTTATTTCTGGGTCCTCTATTATGTTCCATTGGTCTTGTTTCTGTTTTTGCACCAGTACCACACTGTTTTGGTTACTGTCACTGGTAATGTGATACCTTGGGCTTTGCTCTTTTTGCTTAGGATTGCTTTGGTTATTCTAGTGCTGTTTCAGTTCCAAATAAATTTTAGAATAGGTTTTTCTAGTTCTGTGGAAAATGCCATTGGTATTTTGATAGGGATAACATTGAATCTGTAAATTGCTTTGGACGGTATGGCCACTTTAACAATATTGATTCTTCCAATCCATGAACATGAAAGGTTTTTCCACTTTTTTTTCTCATCTATGATTTCTTTCAGCAGTGTTTTGTACTTGTCCTCATAGAGCTGTTTCACATCCTTGGTTAGATTAATTCCTAGGTATTTCATTTTGTGTGTGTGCGGCTATCGTAAATGGGATTATGTTCTTGATTTGGTTGTCAGCTAGAATGTTACTGGTGTATAGAAATGTTACTGATTTTGTACATTGATTTTGCATCCTGAAACTTTACTCAATTAGTTTATCAGTTCCAGGAGCAGAGTCTTTAAGGTTTCTATCTAGAGAATCATATCATCATTAAAGAGAGAAATTTTGACTTCTTCTTTTCCTGTTTGTATGCCTTTTATTTCTTTCTATTGCCTGATTGCTCCTGCTAGGACTTTTGGTACTATGTTGAAGGAAATGGTTCTGTAGGTCATTATCCTAAGCAAATAAATGCAAGAAGAGAAAATCAAAAACCTATGTTCTCACTTGTAAGTGGGAGCTAAACATTGGGTACTCATGGACATAAAGATGGCAACAATAGACACTGGGGACGACTAGAAGGAGGTGAGTGGAAGGGGGCAAGGATTGAAAAAGTATTTGTTGCATACTGTGCTCACTACCTGGATGATGGTATCATTTATACCCCAAACCTGAGTGTCACTTAATATACGCACCTAACAAATCTGAATATGTATCCTTTAATGTATAATAAAGTTGAAATTTTTTTTAAAAAAATTAACACATTAGATCCAGCAATAATCCAATAATGCAAAGATAATTCATTATTTGAAAATAATTTAATGAAACTTTCCTATTAGCAGACTAAAGGAGAAACAACACATTATCTTAATAATAGATGCAGATAAAGTATTTGAAACAATTAAAAATGTATTCATAAAAATTAACTTTTCAGCAATTTAGGAATATAAATGAACCACTTTAATACAACAAGTAGCATCTACAAAAGTCCTACAGCTGGCATCATATTTGAAAATGTTAAAAGTAACACCACAAAACTACTTTAAAAAAATACAGTGAAATTATACTTTTATAACCTTGGTTATAGAGTAACTGACAGAGCAGGAGCACTGTCATCTCAGACAAACACCACCACTTCAAGTTTCAGCTCGCTTTCTAGACTCATGCATTTCAAGGAAATCACTTCTGTTCTAACTATAAGCCACCAGAAGGGGCAGCTAATAAAACACAGGTGAGATAGTTTGAGCACAAAAGAAAATGGGGGTAAAGTTTCTTGGGTAACTGCCAAACTTCACCTTCATACAATGGGTCCCAGAAAACAGTGGGCCTTTATAAGCACATTCCTTACCCTTGAGGTCCATTAAGATAGGAAAGTTAAAAGCAGAATCCGATGTTGGGGGGTATACCAGCAGCTGCAGGAAGATGTTTGGGAGCGAACACACAACTCTCCCGCCCAGATAAGCACAACAAACAGAAAGAGAAGCAGTCCAAGCCTCTGATAAACTCTTCAACCCTTAAAATCCTTAAAAATTCTTAGTCTGTAAGAGACTGGGCTCTGACATAACATGGCCAGAAGCCCCTCTCATGTTTGTTTTCTCTAAAATAACCTGTCCTTCATTGTTGAACCACCTTTCATGTTTCTTTCCCCTTTCTTTAATTCTTATAGTAAAATTACTGAAATTTGCTAACATAAAAATAAAGTTTTGTTTTCTTAGTTGTGTCATTGTCTTAGAAGATAGAGTTAATATGTGATAAATTAGGAAAATACTTACAATGTCTGGAATTGTCAAGAATATGATATCTAAAATATGTGATCATATGCATATCAACAATAAAAAGGAAAACAAAAACTAGGCTTACTATTAATTGTTATTCACAGAAAGAAATGCCTGTCTAGCTAGGAAGTGTAAGATGAGTCCCCACTTCACCACTAATCTAAAATACTCAAATTTAAACAAACAAACACTACATTCATCAGATTGGCAACATTAGAATGTCACTTTATAGCAAGTATTGTGAACAGATTGAGGGCAAAGCCTATGCAATCAACCTAGAGAGCAATAAGAAATACTTAAGGAAATGATGCGTGCATGCACAAACGAAGACCCAGAAATCCCACTTCATTGTATATGACTCAGGGAAAGAAAATTCTCATGCAGGTTTATAAGAGGATTAATTATTATTATTAAATCTTAAATGAGTATATAATCTATTATGTAGTGAGATCTTCTTACATTGTAGATTAAAATTCTTAAATCCATTTACAGTGAGTTTAAACTATATTTGATTACTGTTGAGTTTATCTATACATAAGTACATTTATTTGATTTTTGTTTTCTATACACTATGGTTTCATTTCTTATTTATTTTTAATCCTTTTTATTTAAATAAATTACTCTTTATTGAAATAGCTATTGGAATAATGTCTCTTTTCATTTGCTCTTTATTGATTTGAATCTTCTTTATTATCTTTCTGTTATTTTAGTGCTTATTCCTAAGTTATAATTTGCACACTGGATTCAACTAAGACTAAAGCTAATTCAATAGCATATTTCAAGAACTAGAGTCCAAAGAGCCATATCTCTCATATTGATTAGTACTAAAGTGACACATTGTTCATTAACCTCCTTTTTTTTTTTTTTTTTTTGAGACAGAGTCTTGCTCTGTCGCCCGAGCTGGAGTGCAGTGGCCGGATCTCAGCTCACTGCAAGCTCCGCCTCCCGGGTTTATGCCATTCTCCTGCCTCAGCCTCCAGAGTAGCTGGGACTACAGGCGCCCGCCACCTCGCCCGGCTAGTTTTTTGTATTTTTAGTAGAGATGGGGTTTCACCGTGTTAGCCAGGATGGTCTCGATCTCCTGACCTCGTGATCCGCCCGTCTCGGCCTCCCAAAGTGCTGGGATTACAGGCTTGAGCCACCGCGCCCGGCCTCATTAACCTCCTATTAAACAAAATGATTGTTTTGGTGTTTTGGTTGTTTTTGCTCTTATTCTTCAAGCAAAATGCTTACTAGTTTATTTGCTCAACATTGCTTTTGATTTCAACTTCATTTTTTCTGGGTTCATTCTCTTTCCAATTGAAGTACAAATTTATCTTCAAGTGAGAGTCAGGACATTTTTTTTTAGTACTCTTTTTGAAAATGTATTAATGTTCAAAATAAATTTATTTATTAAATTTGTTGAATATATTTGAAAATATATTTGTTTTCCAAAAACTACATATTTGCTCTCACTCTCTTCTCTTCTTCACTTCTCTCATTCCTTCTTCTCTTCAATACTTATTTCCAAGAAGCTACTATGTAGAAGGCATATTGTAGTTCCAGGGGAAGCAGAGGATACAATGGTACACAAACTAAATATACACATAATTTCTTCAAATAGCTTACAGTATGGGTCCCTGACCCTTGCAAAGAGCTTTTCTGGTACTTAATAAATCCAACTCTGCCTTACTCACTCTCAGGTGTCCATGTGTCTTATTCTTTTTGATCATGGGATAAGAACCCAGGGCTTGCCAATGGTGGAGTCAAAGAGCTGTAACATTTCCTCTCGCTCACCGAACAATAGGAGTTGTTGTAATACTTGCTTCTTACCTACAGAGGCATTTAGAAGGTCCTGTCTGTCACAATTCCATTTCCCCATTCCCTATGTAAACTTAAAAAAAAACAAAAACTACACTATTGGGGTATGACTGACATTCAAGAAAGTGTACATATTTAATTTCTTCTCTTCCATGATTATTTCCAAGAAACTACTATGTATAAGGCACATTCTAGTTCCACGGGAAGCAGATGATACAATGGTACACAAAATAAATATATATATATATTTATATTTATATATACTTATATATCTATACATATGTATATAGAGAGATATCTATCTATCTATATAGAGAGATATCTATCTATCTATCTATCTATCTATCTATCTATCTATCTATCTATCTATCTATATATCTATCCCTGTCATCTAGCTTTGAGTTTAGCTGGGAAGAGTTTTATATGCTTTTACTCAATTTCCTCCTACTAGGTAGTAAACTGCTATTGGAAAGGATATTATCTCCTCTCCCTGCTCTCCTGAATACAGAATTCCAGGTTTATAGCCATTTCACTTCAGATATTTGAAGACATTCTATTTATTATTATTATTATTATTATTATTATTATTATTATTATTATTAAGTCACTGCTCTGTTGGCCAGGCTGGAGTACAGTGGCATGATCTCAGCTAACTGCAACCTCTGCCTCCATAGTTCAAGTGATTCTCCTGCCTCAGCATCCCAAGTTGCTGGGATTACAGGTATATGCCACCACATATGGCTAATTCTTTAATTTTTAATAGAGATGGGGTTTCACCATGTTGGCCAGGCTGATCTCAAACTCCTGACCTCAGGTGGAGGCCCACCTTGGCCTCCCAAAGTGCTAGGAGTACAGGCATGAGCCACCATACCTGCCTAAGACACTCTATCTTAAGGATTTTGTTTCATGTGAGAAGTCAGCTCTTGTTAAAATTCTAATATCATTGTAAAATAAATACCATTCTGTCCAGTTTTTATGTTTTGTGTGTTTTTTAGTTTTACTATAAGATGTTTAAATGTGGCTTTACTATGTTTCTTTTCCGGTGAATGCAATATCTGATTCTTCAGCCTGAGAATTTATGGCTCACACGTATTCTGGGAAACTGCCATTACAACTTTAAATATTGCATCTCACATATTGTCTGTTTTTAGAAATTCTCTTAGTCATATGTTGGCATTTATAAGCCAATTTTTCATATTTTCTAAACTTTCATAAATTTCATGTTTAAATTTCTCTATGCTGAATCTTTTGAATTTTCTAAAATTTTTATTATACTTAATTTTTTCTATTTAAATATGGCTAATCTGCTTAAATAGCAGTTAATTGATAAGTTAAATACTTATCTGTTGGGGCCTGTGCCGGGGGTGGTGGAGAATGAACAGACACACAAGACAAAGACAAACAGAGAACATGGCGGCCGCACTTAGAGCCTCCGCCTCACTTTATTTATACCCCACAAACCCCACGTCAGTAGAAATAACACAATGAAAAACAAACTTTCTGCACCCAGATGTGACCTTCAGCTTAGTTCCTTGTCTCTAAACTTTTTCTATTTTGTCCGCCTTCTTGGTGCCTACTAAAGTTCATTAAAGTTCAACTAGAGATAGTATCCTTGACTACTGGAGTTCATTAAAAGTGCAACCAGCTAGAGATACTGTCCTTGAGCCTTATTTATTCTTAGCATATTATTTTCAATGGCCCCTGCATTTCCCCCTTTTTGTTTTGCCTCAATCCTAGAAAGGTGGTCTATATTTGTTCCTGTGTTTTCCTTTGTTTTTGGATGCGACGGAGGGAGCATCGGATTACTATGAAAAGCAAACCCAATCCGAGTGCCCAAAGCAAGATACTTCTAGAGATGGTAGAAATCCATGTTTTTGTCTGGGTCTATGGATCAAGGGCAGCAAAGCGTTGACTCAGCTCTTGCAGGGTAGTTGCTCCAGACAATACATGTAGTTGTTGTCGAAATGCTTTGGAAATGTTTCGACTGAGTTTTTGAATGTCCAAACTAATATTTTTATGGCCTATTAATAATCTTCGGATTTTGGTCCAATTTTGAGAAACATTAAAAGGCACAGGTGTTACGCAAAATTGAGTGGAGTTCCAATCACATTGCAATGTTATCCGCGTACTGAGGACAGTAAGCTGATCTCCAAGCCACGTTAAGGCTTGTTCCACGTTGTCTAATCTTTCAGCGAGTTGGGAGTCAATGTTTCGTTGTTGCAGCCACAACCGGTGAGATTGTTTATGTCATTGTTGTACAAATTCAGCATTTTGTATGCCCTGATGTAATGCGAGCCCTGCCACAGCCGCAGTGGAGGCAATGGCAACAAGGCTCATTACCAAGGCAATTATAAGTCCAAGGGCACGATGGGTCCGCTGAAGGGAAGTCCAAACATAAGTCTCAAGAGGTGATGCCCCCCACGGTCATGTTAGATTGACAAGTAGCCAAATATCCTTACGAGCCCTGAGGATATAAATATCTCCCATAAAACTGCGCCACCAGGAATGATTGAGGCAAGACAAAAATGTACACGTATCTTTACAATTAACAATTTTCATATCATTATTCCGTGTTAAATTCTCCGCTAACAATAGGTAAGGCTTTTGGACACAGGCAATAATATATCAGGAGATATTCCGATGTAATTGAATATGAAAGGGGTTATTTGGGATAGAAAGATTAAGAGACATATTTCCCACAAAAGTACTAATAGTATCACCTGCAGCTAATAACTTCCAAAGATGACTCTGTACTTTTAAAGAGTGTCTAAGAGGAGGCATAGGTGGTGACAGGCCTCCTTTACACCATACCAAAGTTTCATTACCGTCAGTGGCAATACTTTTATTTACCCGGTGTCATTTCAAAGGTATGTGACTAAATTTTGTTTGAAAATCACCGTGCACACTCGAATCAATTACTTGCAGTCCATTATATTCTAATAAAATCTGGGGCTTAGTCTCCGACAATGTTGTCACTCCAGTACTTCAATATTAGGGGAAACCTCTGGGATAGGACAAAAAGGTAAGGAATTAGGAATAGTCTCATTAATATATACAGTATGATTATAATGAAAACTTCTAGTTACAATAATAACAGTATTGGCAGCCACATGGCTATGATTATAGCGAACAGCCCAAGCTTCATGCGATTTTTGGAGACAATGAGGACTATTTTCCATGCAAATCGGAAGTCTTTCCACTCTAAATTGGTATGTGCTGTTTATTATTCCCATTTCCCATTTTATATTGTCTTTGTCTATATAGGGGGACGGCATCTAAGTAGTGTCATTGGTGAAAACCTTAATTTCCGCTTCCCCCCAGGTGACTCCCTGATACAAAGCTGGAAAGGGAATATAAGTCCAATATTCATACAAAGTCTCACTAAGGGAAATAAGTCCCCTGCCGAAACACATCCAACAAAAGAAGAGATGCATGCTGAGTCCAGTTTTCTTTTTAAAAGGGTTTCAATCGCCTTGTAGAAAACCACTCAGGTCCGCTCCCTGTAAGGACAAGAGCATAGCCCCGTCTCTGTTTTAGAACTTGCCCTTGAGCATACTTATCTTCTTCATTAGGATACCAAACCCTTAAATTGTCGGCAGGGACTATCACCGAGGGAGGTGAAGAAAGATGAGTTACGGCAGCGGAGTCCTGCAGTTGTCTCCATTGATTCAAAAAGTTTAAAGTAAACAAAACTTTTAAAATCTGATTTCTGGGGGGCTCATTTTCCCCTTTTTGTTTTAGCAGTTGAGTTCTTAAGGTTAAATTTGTGCGCTCAATAATGGCTTGACCTTGACTGTTGCCCGGGATACCGGTGAGATGTTGAATATT
>NW_012120032.1:483401-494970 GCF_000951035.1 Colobus angolensis palliatus | reverse complement strand
ATTTTGTCCGCCTTCTTGGTGCCTACTAAAGTTCATTAAAGTTCAACTAGAGATAGTATCCTTGACTACTGGAGTTCATTAAAAGTGCAACTAGCTAGAGATACTGTCCTTGAGCCTTATTTATTCTTAGCATATTATTTTCAATGGCCCCTGCACTTATCAATTAACGTTTTATTTTATTGACAATATATGGCATTGTTAAAAGTTCTATTCGGTTATTTTTCAAATGTGCTCTCCCTCTCTTCCAACAAAAATGCTCTGTCTTTTCATGCGGTCTCTCCTTCTTCCTTTATTTCTTTACACATTTCATTCATTCTTATTTTATAGTCTCTTTCAGACCACTCTGAGATTTTAGACAGCAGAAACTTTATCTATGTTTTTATCTTCTAATTCTCTATTTTGATTTAAAATCTTTTGTTATAAATGTATATTTCATTGGGTTGTGGGAGCTGCATGTACCTTCATGTACCATATAAATGGCTCTTCAGATTCATTTTGTATTTGCTTCTTTCCTAGATTCCAAGGGTTTTATTAAATGAGGACCAGTTTGTTGTTGTTATTGCTGTCATTGGTGTTATTGTTTGTGATTGTTGTTGTTGACCCCTTGACTTCAAATTCCACATCATACATGTAATGTAAACTTGAATTATGTACCCTAATATGCTATGAACTCATGTTTTCAGAACATTTGTTTTTCCAATAAAGATCACAGAAAACGGTTCAACTTTTTTGTGAGAGAGGAGAAAGGAAGAAACCAGTCAGGTAGGCAGTTAGGGTGAGTCCTCAGCAAAACTCCTTCAAACCAAGAACAACATGAAAATCAAGCTGCCGGAGCCAGATAAGAAAGAACCTGCATCCTTGAATGAAAATCCTACTCTGTAAACCCAGATGAATGAATTCCACTCCTTATTTGGACACATTTCTCTCTCCATGGCATGCCTTTGTCTCGTTTCATGTGATTCCTCCTGACAGGCCCTTACCTTTCACCTATTTTACATATACCTACCTTTCTGTTATTGGCCGTGGGCCAAATCTTTGTTTGCATAAAGTGTAACATCACTCCAGCCCATGATTAGTTGAAAGTCAAGCCTTCCTCTCTGCCTCCAATTGGTTCTATTCACTATCATGTCTCTTTCTGAGTGGTGCTTTCTGCAAGATGGACTGCAGAACAGGTAGTGTACTCCTCCACCTTCCTTGTCTATGAAAACCTTGAACTTAGGCCCACAGCTGGCAACTCTCTTTTGGGTCCTCACTCCTTTCTGAGAGCTTTTCTCTCACTTAATAAATCCAGCTCTGCCTTACTCACTCTCTGTTGTCTGTGTGCCTTACTCTTTTTGTTTGTGAGACAAGAACCCAGAGCTCTCTGACAGTGGGAGTAAAAGAGCTTAACATTCCCTCCTGCTCACTGAATAACAGGGGTGAAAAAGCTGCAACACTTGCTTCTTACCTGCAGAGGCACTTGAAGGTCCTGTCTATCACAATTCCATTTCCCTATTTCCTATGTGGACTTTAAATAAACTACTTTATTGTGGTATGATTGACATACAAGAAGGTGTACATATTTAATGTATAAACTTGATGAATTTGGAGATAGCTATATACCAGTGAAACTATCCCCAAAGTCTATACCATAAACATATCCATCACCTTCAAAATTTCCTCCAGATCTCTTTATTATTATTATTGAAAAAAATATTTAATGTAAGATATACCCTTTTAGCAAATTTTTAAATATACAGTACAATGTTGTTAACTAAAGGCATTAGGCTATACAGTAGATCTCTAGGACTTATTCATCTTGAATAACTGAAATGTTGTACTCTTTGAAAAATACCTCCCCACTTCCTCCTCCTCGCTCCAGTCCTGGGCAACCACCATTCCCCTTTCTGCTCCTATGAGCCTGACTCTTTTATGTTAGTCATGTAAGTAGTATCATGTAGTATTTGCCCTTCTTTGTCGGGCTTATTGCACTTAATATCTTCCACATTCATCCATGTCAAAAATGGCAAGATTTCCTTTATTTTAAGGTTGAAAAAAAAATATATATATATATATATATGTGTGTGTGTGTATATATATATATATATATATATATAATTTGTTCTTGTTCAAAATAGCTTTGACTATTTGGAGCCATTGTTCCATACACATTTAATTTTCTTTCTATTTCAGTTAAAAGTGCCATGAGGATGGAATCTATAGATTGCCTTGGGTCATATGGACATTTTAACAACAGTAGTTAATTTTTCCAATTCATTAAAAAAGCTTCCTTTGCCCTTTATTTGCATCTGCTTCAATTTCTTTTGTCAATGTTTTATGGTTTTCTGTTTTCAAGTCTTTCAACTCCTTTATTAAATATATTTCTAAGGATTTTATTATTTTTAATGTTGGTTTAAATAGAGTTGCTTTCTTAACTTCTTTTTCAGATAGTTCTTTTTTACTATAGAGATTAACAATTCAATTTTGTATGTTTATTTTGTATCTTGCAGTTTTATAGAATTGGTTGATTCCGATAATTTGTGTGTGTAATCTTTAGAGTTTTCTACATATAAGGTCATGATATCTGCAGATAGCGATAGTTTTACTTCTTCCTTTCTGATTTGAGCGCCTTTTATTTATTTTTTTCTTAATTAATATTTTTGACTAGCATTTGCAGTAATATGTTGAATAGAAGAGGATAAGGCCAGCATCCTGCCTTTTTCAGGATCTTAGAAGAGAAACTTCAAATTTTCATCATTGTTATATAGATATGGGCTTTTCATATTTTTTTTATTGTGTTGAGGTAAGTTCTTTCTATACCTAATTTGTTGAGAATATTTATCATGGAAGGGTGCTGAATTTTTTTTTCAAATTATTTTCTGCGTCATTAAAATGATCAGGTGATATTTTCTTCATTCTGTGACTGGTGTGTATCAACTGTGACTTATTTGCATATATTGAATCATCCTTGCATCCAACTTGGTTATGACATATAATTTTTTTAATGTTCTGTTAAATTGGGTTTACTAGTAATTTTTGAGGGGTCATGCATCTGTCATTCTTCAGGAATATTGGTATATAATTTTCTTTCCTTGTGGTGTCCTAGTCTGGCTTTGATTTCAGGATGATGCTGACCTCATAAGAAGAGTTGAAAAGTGTTCCATTTTCTACATTTTAGAAGTGTTTAAGAAGTATTGCTATTAATTCTTCTTAAATATTTGGCATAATTTGCCTGTAAAATAGTCTGGCCTGTTTTTTTTTTTTTTTTTTCCTTGGGACATTTTTGATTATTATTGATTTAACATTCTTATTTATTATTGGTCTGTTCAGGTTATTTCTTCTTGCTTCAGTTGAGGTAGGGCATATGTTTTTTATAAATTTATCCATTTCTTCTAGGTTGTCAATTTGTAGGAAAATAATTGCACATAATAACTCTTTATGATATTTTAAAATTTCTAGAGCATCAGTTATGGTGCATCTTCTCACTTTTCTGATTTTATTTACTTGAGTTTTCTCTTTTATTTCTAGTTTAGTCATGTTAAATGTTTGTTGATTTTATCTTTCAGCATACTAATCGGTTTCATTAATTTTTTTCTATTGATTTTCTTTTCTCTATTTATTTTATTTCTGTTTTGATCTTTGCTATTTTCTCACTTCTGTCCCGTTTAGGCTTGATTTTTCTTTTTTTATTTTTGTGTTTCTTTGTGCTATAATTTCAGGTTGTTTATCTGAGGTCTTTTGTCTTTTTTACTGTAAGTGATTATCATTATAAGCCTCCATCTTAGCACTGCTTTTGCTACATCTCATAAGATTCAGTGTGTTGTATTTTTTTGATTGTTTATTTCTAGACATTTTCTGGTTTCCATTATGATTCTGTTTTTGAGCCAATGGTTGTTCAAATATATGTTATTGCTGTAAATTTGTAAATTAAAAAATCTTTTCTCTTCTTATTGAGTTCTAGTTTCATTCCACTGTGCTCAGAAAATGTACTTGGAATGATTTCAACATTCTCAAATTTATTAAAAGTTTTTTTGTGGCTTAGTATGTGATCTATCCTAAAGAATATTTCATGTACTCTTGAAAAGAAAATAGATTCTGCTACTATTGGGTGGAATTTCTATATATGCTCATTTCTTCTATAGTGTTGTTCAAGTTTGCTGTTTCCTTATTGATTTGCTGCCTGATATGTCCATTATTGTAAGTGGGCTCTTGAAGTTTCCTACTAGTATTGTATTGTTCATTTATCAATTCAGATGTCAATATTTGCTTTATCTATTGACATACTTTGATGTTGGATACATACATATTTAGAATATTATATCTTTCTTTTGAATTGTCGTTTTTATTATTACATAATATCTTTCACCAACATGTTTTACTTAATGCCTATTTTGTCTGATATAAGTTTAGTCACCCCTTCTCTCATTTGATTTTCTTTTGCATGGAATATCCTTTTCCATCCTTTCCTTTTCAGCCTATATATTTACTTAAATCTAATGTGAGTCTCTTACAGACAGCATATAGTTGGATCTTTTAAAAAATTATATCTTTAATTTGTTAGTTTATTTACATTTATGGTAATTATGGAACTGTAAGAACTTACTATTGCCATTTTGCTGTTTTTGTGTTGTCTTGTAATTTTTTCCTCTCTTTTTCTCTTGCCGTCTTCTTTTGTGCTTTGATAATTTTCTGTAGTGATATTCTTTGATTTTTCTTCCTTTATATAATTTTTGCATCTGATATAGGTTTTTCTAGTGTGGTTAGCATGGGGCTTGTATAACATTTTTTATAGTTATAACAGTCTTATCAGCTAATAACAACTTCAATCACATGCAATAATTTTGCACTTTTACTTTTTCCACATACACTTTATACTATTGAGGTCAGAATGTACTTTTTTAATTGTGCAGCCATTAATCATTTTTATGGTTATTATTATTATCATGTTTCAACAACATTAACAAACTACAAAATAGAATTACATAATGCATTGCTTTTTTTTCCTTGTTGATTTAAAAAAGTGAAAATGTCTGCCTTTGAATTTCAAGTGTCACCCCTTTTAAATCTGCAATAGACCATTTATATGTATAGTATTTGATGCTGTTTAATTCATTTTGTAAATGCAGATTTAGTATTATTTTCTCTGATTCCAATTGACTAGATTGTGATTAGGTATTCTAGATTTTACTGAATAGCTTCTTCCTTTTCTACTTTTTTAGTACTAACATATATTTTTCGTTCATTATTATTTTGTTTTTCTTATTTTATATTTAGAAAATAAAAGAGGCATATGCCATATATAAATAACTATTTTATCAGAAAGGAGGTGAATTGGGACATCAACAAGAAAATTTTCTGTTTATTCAAAAGTGATTATTGAGTGCCAACTTTGTAACATTTACCTCACTGGAAATGAAGTGCAGCTCCTAGTCAAAAGTGAAGGACTCATAATATAGATGTTAGAGTAAATATACATTATGAAATGGAAAAATAGAGTATTTTATTCAGACAGGGAGTGAAAGGGAAGTTTCCCACCAGGAAGTGATACTTCCATTGAAACTGGAAAGATAAATAGATATCTTCAGCATGAAAAAATAACATGTGCGAAATATCAAGAAGTGAGTAAATATGATGTATGAGAAAAATACAAACATGTTGATATAGCACGTGGTATGGAAAAACTTGCCTGGTGATGAGATTGAATGAGCTTTCAGATGTAAGAAATTACCAGAGCTTGAATATCTTTTTTATTCTACTAAGGAAGTTGAATATCCTTTGGAAAACAGTAGAAAAGTATAGATAAGTGCTAACAAAGGAAACAGCCTGAGTAGATTTACAGATTTAAAAGATTGTTATGAAAGCAAAACTGAACAATAAAGTCAAGATGCTATGAATTATTCTTATCACACAATGAAGTAGCTCTACTGCTCCCTAATAACTCATTTTCCTACTTTCTTTTTTCCTACTTAATACCCAAAAGTTATCTGGGTCAATATGTATGCATAATTTCCCAATTAAAGTAATTTCAATAGTACTGACTGTGTCCTACGACAAGCATTGAAATACTAAGTTAAGCACTATAAATACTACCACAAATAAGACCACATCCCAGCCCTTTAAAAGTTTGCTCCTTTAGTGGGATGGCAGAGGGGTGAGGGGTAGCCCTTTCAATACCATATCAAGATGATTTTATACCATTATGCATAGGTTGTTGTATGTATGGGAGCAGAGACGCTGTGAGCTTAGATCAGTTGATTGAGAAAATATTTCTTTCAGGAAATAAAATTTATACTGAGTTTTATAAGATTAATAAAATTAGAAAAGGTGCTCACATGCCTTGGGTCAGTATTAGTTATTGCTCCAACTAAAGAGGACTAAATATTCGAAAATTCCTCTTCCTTTCCTTCTTGCCCTTCATTCCCAGCATCCTATATCTTATTAGTCACCAAGACTTTTTGTCTATTGGTGTGTATTGTGAAGGGAGAAAGCTTTAACTCAGTCATTTCTTTCAAGTTCTGCTCTTCATTTCCTTCCCACTCTTTAGTTCCTCGCCATCTCACACTTAAACTTTTGTAATTACTTCACCCTAGGACAATCAATATTCCATACTGCTGCTAGAGGGATCTTTCCAAAAGATAAATTTGCTCTTATGATTCCCTTGATTAAAAAAATAAAACACCAATGAAAGTGTTTAGCAATCTCCCATTGCCTTCAGGGAGAATCTCAAAACCCTACACCAGTGGTAGAACAGCCCTTACCAGGTGACAGTGATTGGTCTCATCTGTTTTCATGCTGTCTTTTCTTTCACACTCACATACTTTAATTTTTTTAAAAAATGTGTTCTTGTTTATAAAGATTCCCTCCCTATCCCATAGGCAGAAGTAGCTAGGACCCTGACTTAGAGCACTTTTCTCTTTGAATGAAATTACTTTTATAATTTCTATACTGTTTCACTTCTAGACTGTGAACATCTGAAGTTGGGAAATGCATTTTATTCATATTTGATTCCTCAATATTTGGCCAAATTCCTGGGTCAGTTCTTATCATATTGAAAGTATGAAATACATTTTAAAGTAAATTAAATAAAAATAAATCAACTCAGAGTTGAGAAAAAGATCTGGAAGTTAGATAATAAACATGAATAAACACTTTCCTAGAAATTGAAAATGAGGAGAATTTTCCTGGAGAATACTTCTACACTTAAGTATTCAACATTTGCCTTTGGGTACTTCAAAGTTAATCAAGATTTTTTTTTCAAGTCCATTAGATGAATTTTAGAAAACAAATTTCAAAACATATACTATATCAAATAAAATTTTATGTATAGTCATCATATTATTAGGCTTTTAAAAGTGTTGGTTTAATTCCGAGTATTGGATGTTTGGATAGCTAACCATTTATTTGAATTCAGAATATAGCAGTTCATGTGTTTTATTATTTTTAATATGACATCAAGACACTCCAGGGCACATTTTATTATTCCATTTATTCATGCCTAGGGTATATTATGAGCTGCAAACCTAAAGGCTAAGTACTTTAACTACCCAAATCATGTATTAGTGGATCAATAAAGCATACCCTGGAGTATCTTAATTCTATAATATGTCTCCTATTTCTTATTAAAAAGGAAAAAAGCAATTAATCTAGAACAAAACTAATACTTTAAAATCACATCATTCTATTGTTACATATTTTATACAAGGTACAAAGGAAAAACAATGGCAGTTATTTGTTAGGATATTGCTAGGGAAATGATGAATTATGCAGTTCATCTTCTGAAATAATAAAAAGTATTTCTGCTTTAAAAGCTTTTATGGATATACTGTCCAAGTCTATGTATAGTATTATATATTCAGAACTGGTAACGCTTTATGGTAGTGGCAATCTAAAAACAAAGGAACTAGACAATGGAATGTTGCATTTAATTAAATGCATCTGGTAAACTGCAACTTGCCATGTATTTAATACAATTTTATATTCAATTGCAATAGCTTGTATCAGCTACAGTTTCTTAGTATAGCTTTTTCAATTGCTCTGTGTTTAGTATTTTGTCTAAACACTTTTGTCCCTAGATTTGTCACACCCAAACTATCAATTGGCACATTGTAGATGCTCAACAAGTATACAGTTTACATAAAAGTATAATTATATTGCTAAACAATATCAAATTCCATTTTGGAAGTAATTGAATTATAAATAAAATTAATTATAAATACTTACATGTATTATATGAATAATCAATTATAATAAAATTATAATAAAAGGCAAAATAAGGCAATAACTATTTATATAATTTCTGATATTAACAGTATTTTGATATATTAACTCATTTAATTTTTATAGGTGCACTATAAACAAAGCCTTACGATACTCTCACAAGTGAGAAGTCTGAAGCTAAGAGATATTAAGTGCGTTGCTCATCTTGGTAACTGATAGGGTTAAGATTTAAGAGGAAACAAATCAAGAATCTGTTTGATAACAAACACTATTTTATTTTTACTGTAACATTTCAAAACTAAATATGCTCAGCCCTTTAATCTTTGTTTAGCAAAACTGATCCATCTTGTATCATTCAGAGATCAGTCTTGGGACTGACCCTATTGTAAACATTTATCATGATTGCACAGTACTGTAGACAATGACAGTATAGCAAAGTGAAACGGTCTAGACAGAATTTATATCATCCTTATAATATATACCTCATATTGTATTTTTCTTGACTTTATTTTTCCCTAAATACATACAGCAAAAATCATTTGTTTAAACTTCAGATAAGCAGACAGTATCCCAGAGCAGATTAAAGAAGTAATGCTTAATACTTATGTATATATTTTTTCAGTCTAAATATTGATTATAGGGAAATGGGAACTGCCATCACAAAAGAAAACAGTGTTTTTTGTTGTTGTTGTTGTTTGTTTGTTTGTTTTGATGTAGCATAGTTCTCTGTTACTAGTGCGTTAACAAACTATAACAGAGCAGATATGAATAGCTGCGAAACATAGCGAAGGGGTCAATAGACAAAAAGCTTGAACTAAGGTTGTTTAGTGGGCAATATCCATTGAACAACACCACCAAAATTGCTACACTTTCTCATTCTACTTCCTTCTGCCCCACAATCCATTCATCTTCTTTTAATATCTTGCTCTTAATTTACTCAGTGAAGTGCTCACATTAACAACCACTGCTGTATATAGCTGTAACTTTCATTCTTACATTTACCAAATATACTTTGAATGTGTACTAGGTTTCAAGCATCGTGTTAGGTCCTCATGACACAGAAAGTCCCGAGCCCTACCTTGAGAACTTATCTCAAAGTCTAGAGAATCGAGATGATTGTAGATTATTTAGCCTATCTAATGGCTTCTCTGTGGAAAATGGTAGAAAAGACATCAGCAAAAACAGACATGAAAAAAATAAGAGATGTTTTAGCTGTAGTGCACCTATCATCAGTGTGAGCTGAGAACAAACAATATATTGAAACCAGATTACAGATTATTTAAATTTCAAGCAAAGGATTTCAACAAATGATACTGAAACACTGAAGGAAGTTGATTTCTGAAAAAAAGTGATAGGTTAGAAAGAATAACTTTGTGACTGCACCCAATGGAAAATATCCAGTACTCAAGTTACTTTTATTTTTTGTACATCTAATAGGTGTCACGCACAGTGCTGCAAAGAGAACAGAGACTTCGCAATCACTGAAGAAACTATTATATTCTTTGTTGAGTTCACATGGTAACACCAACAAGAAATACAATTTGTTAAATACTTACTGTGGCAATCAATATATTAAATTTGGCATTGTAAGCATTATATTCCTTATAGGCATCTTACAAGATGTTTACTATTTATTCCATTTTTAAAAATGAGAAAATTAGGTTCAGTTAAGCAATTTGCCAAGCTGAGATCAGAAATAAGGCATTTCTGGATCCACAGTTTGTGCTTCACCATGCCCTTGGCCTTCAAGAAGAAAATGAAGCATTCCTTCAGATTTTGTGGAGGAGTTTCTGCTTAACAGCATATTTATTGAAGGCTTACTGCAATTACTGGGAACATCAATTATTAAGGATACTAAAGACAAAACTAATTTAGTAGTTTAGGCAAGAACCTGTAAGCCCTGCTTTGCTGGTGTAGTAATATTTCTATTTCAGTCTTTCAGTAAGATGCACTAGATCTAAAGAACAAATAATCTCCAGGACATGATAACTCAGGAGGAAATGATCATACTTTTTAAGGCTAGGAATGATAATCCACTTCCCTCGACCATACTTTCTTATGTTTAGCCCTCTCTACTGTCAGAATATTCCCTCTTACAGTTAAAGTAAATTTGTTTAAGTATTACTCTTTGTCATTCAATTATGATTTCTCATGAATAGGATTTTTAAAAAGAGTGACTGTTGGCCTATTTAAGAGGAAAAAAAAAACAGTATTTCTATGCCCCCTTTTTCAAGCAACTTTGCATCTTGAAAGAGATATAGAAATAGGAAATACAAAAGAACAGTTCACTCAAGGTTTTGTATTCACCACTGGAAATAATAGTAGAGAGAGAGAATGGAGAAATTACATGGAGATTCTATGCAAAAAAATTCTCTGTTGTGTTGTTACTGAACTGTAGGGAAAATCATTTTCAGATCATCTCAAAAATAAAAAAAATGTGAAAAGAAAATAAGGTATGGTTAGACATGCTGTCTAAGGATACTAGGTTTATTGTAGTTGGTGCTAATAGCTCAAGGTTTATTATTCTTTTTTCTTTATAGTTAACCTAATCAAATCTGTTTCTTAAAGTTTTGGAATGTTCAGAGAAGGAAAAACAGGAATTTGCATAAGCATAAATAAATATTTGGCAGATTCTTCCAAATTAGGGTACATCATTTTAGGTAATTTAAAGATTCAGATTATTTGTATACCTGCATATAGTTAAATTTTTCTACTTTCAAATATTAATTTTTAGAAGCTAAACAAAATCATAAAATTAGAAGTTTGCAACAATAAATAAACCCTGAAGCAAAAGGAAACTCAAGATTGTCATTAACAATGAGAACTATGCATATCAAAATATTTGGAATATGTTTTACTAGCAAAATAATAAATAGACCTCTAGCAATGCTACTTAAAAATGGAGAGATTATGCAATGCATAATATTTTAAAGTGGGAGAAATAAATATAGATTAATGGAAAATATGGATAGTCAATGATCATAACCATCTATTATAATGTTTGCATTTAAATCTTTGCAAATAGATTGAAAGTTAAGGCAAATTGTTTGGAGAGCACAATATAACTGTTTTGGAAATAATTATATGTCTACATTACACTCAAATTTGCAAATGGATAGTTAAATTGAAAAAATGAGGCTGAAGGGTGGCTCATATCTGTAATCCCAGCAATTTGGGAGATCAAGGAGGGCAGATGGCTAGAGTCCAGGAGTTCAAGTCAGCCCAGGAAACAAGGAGAAACCACATGTCTATTAAAAAAAAAAAAATTTGTTTGAGTTCTTTGTAGGTTCTGGATATAAGCCCTTTGTCAGATGAGTAGATTGCAAAAATTTTCTCCCATTCTGTAGGTTGCCTGTTCACTCTGATGGTAGTT
>NW_012120032.1:443465-482286 GCF_000951035.1 Colobus angolensis palliatus | reverse complement strand
CAGCCATAAAAAGGATGAGTTTGTGTCCTTTGTAGGGACATGGATGCAGCTGGAAACCATCATTCTCAGCAAACTATCTCAAGAACAGAAAACCAGACACCACATGAGTTCTCACTCATAGGTCGTAACTGAACAATGAGATCACGTGGACTCGGGAAGGAGAACGTAACACACCGGGGCCTATTATGGGGAGGGGAGATGGGGGAGGGATGGCATTGGAAGTTATACCTGATGTAAATGACAAGTTGATGGGTGCTGACGAGTTGATGGGTACAGCACACCAACATGGCACAAGTATACATATGTAATAAACCTGCCCATTGTGCACATGTACCCTAGAACTTAAAGTATAATTAAAAAAAAAAAAAAAACAGAGCCGGGTGTTGTGGTGGTGCACGCCTGTAGTACCAGCAGCTACCGAGCAGGCTGAAGTGGGAGGATGGCTTGAGCCTGCAGGCAAAGGTTGCAGTGAGTTGAGATCCATCCACTGCACTCCAGCCTGGGTAACAGAGTGAGACCTTGTCTCAGAAAACCAAAAATAAATAAATTTGAAAAATGAAACAAAAGGATTATTGTGTATATGTATATAATACAATCTTTTTAGTCAGAATGTAAAGACATTTATTTCTGTACATAGCTATGTTTTCCTGTGCCTAGAACAACATATTAGAATCCCAATACATATGTATTGAATGACTAAATGGAAGAGGATTTATTATTTATGGTAAATACAAGCAAAAATTAGGTCACATGACAAAACAAAAATTGGAGGAATAAACATAAATTTAGAACCACGAGAAAACGTAAGTATTTAACAAAATCATCACTAACTCAATAGGAAAAATATAAATAAGCAGGACTTAAGAGGTAAAAGTGATGACACTCCCTTCCCCATGTATGTACCTACATCAAAGAGACAGAGAGAGAGAGAGAGAGAGAGAGAGGAGAAAAAGAGAAAGAGAACGGTTGAGATTGAGATTGAGGGAGAGACACATCTTCAAGTTGTTGACACTAGTGGAATTAATATACTTTATTCTTCTCTTTAACCTTCATTTTCATATTTTTCTACATTTGATTATATAATTCTTTTTGTTAAAAGAAACAAATATATTATTTGCTGAGGTTAGGCATTTACTTTTTTTTTGACATGGAGTATGGCTCTTGTTGCCCCGGCTGGAGTGCAATGGCGCGATCTCGGCTCACCGCAACCTCTGCCTCCTAGGTTCAAGCGATTCTCCTGCCTCAGACTCTGAGTCGCTGGGATTACAGGCATTTGCCGCCACGCTCGGCTAATTTTGTATTTTTAATAGAGATGGGGTTTCTCCATCGTGGTCAGGATGGTCTCAAACTGACGACCTCAGGTTATCCGCCCGCCTTCCGCATCCCAAAGTTCTGGGATTACAGGCTTGAGCCACCGCGCCTGGCCAGCATTTACATTATTAACCTCCAAAAAATTTACTGCTTTTTTCCTATTATTTTAAGATGAAATCGTAATCAACAGTGATAGTAAGTGGTCTTTAACTCAAAACCAACATGTTTGTGAGAGCATTTAGTATTACAAACAGAGTGTTTATGCTTACAAAAACATGTATGTTATTACTGCCTATTTTATCGTATAAATTGTCCTATGACAGTTTAAGAGGTACAACAGTTATGAGCAGGTGAACCATATTTATAAAGAGAAAGCTCAAGAAGTGAAATATAAAAATGCATACCATTATGGTTGGAATCATGTGCACCCAGCTTTATAATGGTGCTCATTTGTCATATGGCTGTCAACCTGAGATTTTTGACAAGATAGATAAAAAAACCACGAGGGGTTACCACAGTATATGCAGTTACCCAAAGAGCTGACATATCAAGATCAAAGATTCAAATTTAGAGACAGAAAAAAAAAAATCTTCATTTATTGTGAAAGTTCCAATGTTTTCACGTTGAGAATCCAGGAAGCTGATGGTGTAACTTTCAGTTTGAGGCCGAAAGCCTTATGACCCAGGGGGGTCTCTGGTACAAGTCCTGGAGTCCAAAGACCTGTGAGCCTGGGGTTCTGATGTCCAAGGAAGCAGAGGAAAAATCTGTCCCAACTCTCAGAGACAGACCAATTCACCTTCTGTAGAGACTGTGCCTGCCAACAGTGAGGGCAGATCTTTCCCGCCTAATACATTCAGACTCACACACTAATCTCTGGAAACATCTTCACAGACACAAACACAAAAAATGTTTTACCAAGTTTTTAGGTATTCCTTAATCCAGTCAAACTGATACAAAAAATTGTTCATAAATCCATTCCTTATCAATTAGTCATCTGATACGGTTTGGCTGTGTCCCCACACAAATCTCATCTTGAATTCCCATGTGCTGTGGGAGGGACCTGGTGGGAGGTAACTGAATCATGGGAGCAGGTCTTTCCTGTGCTGTTCTCATAATAGTGAATAAGTCTCATGAGATCTGATGGTTTTAAAAATGGGAGTCTCCCTGTACAAGCCATTTTCTCTTGTCTACCATCATGTATGACATGCCTTTCATCTTCTGCATGATTGTGAGGCCTCCCCAGCCACGTGGAACTTGAACTCCATTAAATCTCCTTCTTTTGTAAATTGCCCAATCTTGAGTATGTCTTTATCTCAAAAATGTGGAAGCAACTTTGGAACTGGGTAACAGGCAGAGGTTGGAACAGTTTGGTGGGGTCAGAAGAATACAAGAAAATGTGGGAACATTTGGAATTCCCTAGAGATTTGTTGAATGGCATGGACCAAAATGTTGATAAAGATACGGACAATGATACCCAGGCTGAGGTGGTCTCAGATGGAGATGAGGAACTTGTTGGGAACTAGAGGAAAGATGATTCTTACTATATTTTAGCAAAGAGACTGGTGGCATTTTGTCCCTGCACTAGAGAATTTTGGAATCTTGAACTAGAGAAAGATGATTTAGGGTATCTGGCAGAAGAAATTTCTAAGCAGCAAAGCATTCAAGAGGTGACTCGGGTGCTGTTAAATGCATTCAGTTTTAAAAGGGAAGCAGAGCATAAAAGTTCAAAAAATTTGCAGCCTGACAATGCAATAGAAAAGAAAATCAGATTTTCTGAGGAAAATTTCAAGCTGGCTGCAGAAATTTGCATAAGTAATGAAGATGTTAATCATAAAGACAATGGGAAAATGTCTCCAGGACATGTCAGAGACTTCAACAGCAGCCTCTCCCATTACAGACCCAGCGGTTTAGGAGGAAAAAAAAAATGGTTTCATGGACCCGGCCCAGGGTCCCCGCGCTGTGTGCAGTCTAGGGACTTGATGCCCTGCATCCTAGCTCCTCCAGCCAAGGCTGAAAAAGGAGTCATAGAGCTTGGGCCGTGGCTTCAGAAGGTATAAGCCCCAAGCCTTGGAAGTTTCCATGGGATGTTGAGCCTGTGAGTGTAGAGAAGTCATGAATTGAGGTTTGGGAGCCTTTGGCTAGATTTCAAATTTATGAAAATGCCTGGATGACCAGGCAGAAGTTTGCTGCAGGAGCAGAGCTCTCATGGAGAATCTGTGCTAGGGCAGTGCAAAAGAGAAATGTGGGGTCACAACCCCCACACAGAGTGCCTACTGGGGCACCACCTCCTGGAGCTGTGAGAAGAGGGCCACCATCCTTTAGACCTCAGAATGGTAAATTCACTGACAGCTTGCACTGTGTTTCTGGAAAAGCCACACATACTCAACACTAGCTCATGAAGCAGCCAAGAGAGGGGCTATACTATGCAAAGTCACAGGGATGGAGCTTCCCAAGGCAGTGGGAACCCACCCCCTGCATCAGCTTGACCTGGAATTGGGACATGAAGTCAAAGATCATTTTGGAGCTTGAAGATTTGACCACCCTTGCCTGGCTAGGCACAATGGCTCATGCCTGTAATCACAGCACTTTGGGAGGCCAAGGCGGGCGAATCACCTGAGGTCAAGAGATCGAGACCATCCTGGCCAACATAGTGAAACCAGTCTCTACTAAAAGTACAAAAATTAGCTGGGTGTGGTGGCACACACCTGTATTCCTAGCTACTCAGAAGGCTAAGGCAGGAGAATCACTTGAACCTAGGGGCAAAGGTTGCAGCAAGCCAAGATCAGGCCACTACACTCCAGCCTGGTGACAGAGTGACATCTGTCTCAAAAAATAAAAAAGAAAAGAAAGAAATATTTGACAGCCGTGCTGAATTTTGGATCATATGAGGCCTGTAGGCCCTTAGTTTTGACCAATTTCTCCCATTTGGAACAACTGTATTTACCTAATGCCTGTACCCTCATTGTATCTAGAAAGTAACTAACTTGGTTTTGATTTTACAGGCTGATAGGCAGAATAGACATGCCTTGTCTCAGATGAAACTTTGGACTGTGGACTTTTAAGTTAATGGTGAAATGAGTTAAGATTTGGGGGGACTGTTGGGAAGGCATGATTGGTTTTGAAATGTGAGGACATGAGATTTGAGAGGGGCCAGGGGCTGAATGATATTGTTTGGCTTTGTCCCCACCCAAAGATTATCTTGAATTCCCATGTGTTATGGGAGGGACCTGGTGGGAGGTAATTAAATCATGGGGGCAGGTCTTTCCCATGCTGTTCTCATGATAGTGAATAAGTCTCATGGATCCGATGGTTTTAAAAACAGAAGTCTCCCTCACAAGCTCTCTTCTCTTGTCAGCTGCCATGTGAGATATGTCTTTCACCTTCTGCCATTATTGTGAGATCTCCCCACCCACTTGGAACTGTAAGTCCATTAAAGCTATTTCTTTTGTAAATTGCCCAGTCCTCAGGTATGTTTTTAACAGCAGTGTGAAAACTGACTAATACAGTACACACATGCATCTCCTAAAACTATACTTAATTTCCAAATGAAGGTGATAACAAGGTAATATTTCTGCCTAAGATGAGACAATTATCCTATGATTGTAATTTAAAGGATTTTAGACAGTGGAAATTTAAACTTTAGAGATTTTCATCTTTAGGGATATTGATTGTTCAGGATTTCAATATTTGGGATAATGGTTTTCAGGATTGTGACTTTGGGATTATGATCCCAAACCCAGTAATGCAGGGCTTATCATTATTAATTTAATGTGGGGCTTAAATAAGATAAAATATCTTGCCTAAACTCATTAGTATTTGATACAGCAAGAAAAAAAATCTAAATTGTGAAAATATTCATTCTTCCTTTGGGAGAATAACCTTTATTTGTTTTCCTTTATTCAATGTTTGTTAAAAAATAACAAAATATTTATGTATTCTCATTTCCTTTCTGTATCAGAAACATCAAGATGTTAGCCACATTAATTGAATGATATAGAACTAGCTTTGTGTTTAATGTCCAGTAATCTGGGCAGGACACAGTCTAACACTCTGTGTAAGTTCGTATCTTCTGCTCCCTCTTCAAATGGCCTCTTTTTTGCCATTTGTCACCAGCTACTCCTCTGCTCGCTTGCCACTATGGATACTTGAGCTGTTAATTGTTTTACTTAGGTAGCTGTTCTCTTTAAGACGGTTAAACTCTACTAATTTCTGACCTACTTAATTTCTCCTAACCCCCATCTTTACCTAGATTCATTCAAATAGCAGTTTTTCCCATACTAAGAAAAATATTTTGAAAGTTAATGTTACCATTTAAAATACAACTAAAAAAAGAATGATTGAACTCAGTGTAGTTTCCTACAGTATTCCCCAGCATGACATAGTATTCCTTACACAGTGACTGCTCAATAAACACTTGCTGAAACAATAAATCTGATTGAGTCATACAATTTTTAAATCAGCAACTGACATGCTCTCACAAACCAATTAAAACAAGAATAAGATAAAATAATTTATAATAATAAGAATAATATATGTGTGTCATTTCATCTGTGTCTTTTTCATACTAGAACATTTTCCATGAGGATAAATCCTATTCCTCTTAGCTCTTAAATTGTAGCTTTCAAATCTCTCTATATATACTCTTTTATTATTAAATGTCCTTTATATCAGGCTCTGTTCATGTCATGCCATAATTAGTACAACTCCTCCCCTCCAACTGGATGTCAGAGAAAGAAAAGAAAATATTAGCCTGAAATTTTGTGCTTAACGTCTTTCAATGCCTCCTCAGCTGTCTGTAAGATAAAATCAAATGGCTTATGCACAGCATGTATGACTTTTTGTGGTCCAAGTCTGTCTTGTCAGCCTCATCTCTTGCTACTTACCTCAAAATGAACTACACTTCAGCCACAGAAAATTACTTAAAATGCACCATGGGATTGATGAAGTTGAGCCTGTTCAACTGTTGCTCTTCCTGCCAATATGCTGTGTTGTCTACCAACACCTGTCTCACTGGGTCTTTTCATTCATTTCACTGTTTCCTCCACATTGTTCAAATTACATTCAGATGCTACCTCCTTACGGTATCCTTTCTGCCTTCCAGCCGTGACTGAGATGTGCATCTTCTGTGCTCCCTCTCAATCTTATACAAATGTTACCATTATTCTTATTCATCAACAATTATTTTTGAGACTCAACTATGTTCAAGGCACTGTGATAGTTCCAGGGAATGCAGAGGATACAGTGCCAAATAAAACAGATGCCTACATCACCAGTCTTCACAGGGCTCAGAGTCCAGCTGGGAAGAGTAGCGTGTTCACTTACCTCCTCCCATTAGTCAATGAATACCTAAAAATTGAGACCTGCCTCTGATTTCTATGTTCCTAATCACTAGTACATCATAGATAGGAAGTGCTCACTGATGAATAAGCTTCCCTTGCCTTATATGGAAGAGTCTCAGGTTGTTAATGTTCAGGACTTCACAATCACAGTTGAAACATATTTTATTTTGAAAGATTACCCCAGTGGCACATTGGAAAACAGAATTGTATACATAGCTTATTTGCCTTCATTTCAATTACATTATTTCTGCCTACTTCAATGCTTGTTTCACATTGTGATTGAAAAAAAAATAAGAAATTGTTTATATTCAAACAAGTTAATATTTTGGACTACTACTCTCCATAGAAAAAAATTATGGAATAAGGTTGATAATAATTAAAGGATCTCAGTGGACTTCAGTAAAATATTACTGAAAATTGAATTTCATTTTTATATATACAATATCTTGATAGAAATTGTCTCTTCTTCTATTTGACTTGCTAACTACATGGCACAAATATATTCGTGCAAAGTTCAATTTAGCTATTGTGTTTGCATAGCTTACTAATAACACATATCACTTTAAATAAATTTCCTTTCCGAAGTCTAAGCTACCAATTGAATAAAATTTGAAGCAAGTTGCATAGTTGGAATTTGCTATATTTATTCCTCATTTTCTATAAATTGGCTTAAGTATTGTCATAATCTTATGAATATTACATATCTAATGTCAACATTTCAGACATTGTAATAAGTCTTTCTTCCAACAGACTCCTCCAAATACAAAATGTACATAGTTGTCTGAATTAATTCCTTTATGTCTTCATGAATTTCCCAGTGATCTTGAGCCCACAGCAATGAAAATTTTACTGCATACTTACTCGCTAGTCCTAATCTCTCAGAGACAATGATTATGTCACTTTGGACTTCTAGATTCATGTATAATATTCGATATTGTAAATAATGTCAATATTCATCCTCTGCTTTCTATTACTGCTCTATAAATATATACATATATGTTTATATATGTATTTCACAGATGTGTAATATTAGTGTTATTATTATCAATCTAGAATTGAAAACATAATTTTTACAAAACATTCATTTCTTCTGTACAAAATATTATGGAAATATATGTGCTTGGATTATATGTTTGCAATATTTACTTATAATAAATTCATAAGCTAAACATGAAGAACTGCTGAGGGAGGAAGCATAGTAAAAGTGTATTTAACCAATGTTCAATGGCATTATTTATAAATGTTGTCAATCGGTTATTTTATCTAGAATGTGCAATAAAATGAGAAAATATTAAGTTAATGGATTCAATAACAAGCCCATTATTACTGAAGCTGTAGTGTGACTTCAGGAGCCCTAAAGATTATAGCTGAGCAGCAGAAGGGGAAAAAAGTAGATCATCCATTACATTCAGCAGTTAATGATATTTTATTGCATTATTTATCAAATACTGTGGATGTTATTTGTAGCTGCAAGCTTGACCTTAGTTAATCATAATTTGATGAATGTGTATATCTGAAAGGCACTATGACAAAATACTCTATTGTTTTATGAAGAGGAACATGAGCTATTATTATGAAATTCAGTAAGTGTGTAGTTTCAAGATATCAATGATCAGACACTTATACACAAAACAGAATAGATGCTTGTAATTCAGACATGGCTGCTGAAATTTCTTTCTCTTTTAATAATATAAATATTCAAGCTATCTATCTTAAGTGATTCCTGCAAAGTCATTTTATAAATGCAGTAAGAAGACTATAATGATAATATATTATTAATCGAATAGAGTTGTCATTCTATCAGGAAGATGTGAAGAAAATTCAAAGCTTTTCACAATGTTATTTAGGAGTTTGCATTTAGTGGGCTTTCAAATATACATATTTTAGAGAGAAAATATAAAAGTTATAAACAAGTACCAACTGCATAATTTTTAACTTTATCATTCTTCTAGGAAAGGAAATGCATTATAATTTCCAAGATGAGAACAATATTTTATTTTGTACAATTTTCTTAAGGTTGGAATGAGAAGCTAGCTCACTAGCACTTCTTTTCATATGTAAAGAAGCATTGATAACAATGAAGAAATATTTTGAACCAATAATATAACTTGTAAAGCATTTCTTGGATATTGAATCATGCAATTTAATTTACACATAGGCCAATTAAATTTTTCACAGAAAGAGATAAATAAACTAAATAAGAACTGCCTCTAAACTAAGAGATTTTCCCACTGAACCAAACTGCCTATCAATAACACTTGATCAATAAACTGTTTTTTTTTTTGTTTTTTTGTTTTGACAGAATCTTTCTCTTGTTGCCCATACTGGAGTGCAGTGGTATGATCTTGCCTCACTGCAACCTCTGCCTCCTGGGGTCAAGCTATTCTTCTGCCTCAGCCTCCTGGGTAGCTGGGATTCCAGGCACCAGCCACCAGGCCTGGCTAAATTTTTTCGTATTTTTAGTAGAGACATGCTTTCACCATGTTGGCCAGTCTGGTCTTGAACTCCTGACCTCAAGTAATCTGCCCACCTTGGCCTCCCAAAGTGCTGAGATTACAGGTCTGATCCACCACTCCTGGCTGGTTTCATTGAGTCATAGTTTTTTTTCTTCTAGTGTATGGAAAGTACTTATAAATTTTATTTTATTTTTTAACTTTTAAGTTCATAGGTGTAACTGCAGATTTGTTAGATAGGTAAACCTGTCATGGGGGTTTGTTGTACAGATTATTTCATCACCCAGGTATTAAGACTAATACGCATTAGTTATTTTTCCTAATATTCTCCATCCTCCCATTCTGCACCCTCTGGAAGGCCCCATTGTTTGTTGTTTTCCTCTATATGTCCATGTGTTATCACCATTTAGCTCACACTTATAAGTGAGGACATGCAGTATTTGGTTTTCTGTTCCTGTGTTGTTTGCTAAGGAAAATGGCCTCTAGCTTCTTCCATGTCCCTAGAAAGGACATGATGTCATTCTTTCTTATGGCTGCACAGTATTCCATGGTCTATATGTACCACATTTTCTTTATTCATTCTATCATTGATGGGATATTTAGGTTGATTCCATGTTTTTGCTGTTGTGAATTGTGCTCAGTGAACATACATGTGCATGAGTCTTTATGATAGAATGATTTATATTCCTTTAGGTATGCACCCATAATGGAATTGTTGGGTCGAATGGTATTTCTGTCGTTAGGTCTTTGAGGAATTGCCACAGTCTTCCACAATAACTGAACTAATTTACTCTAACAGTGTATAACCAGAACTTGTAAATTATAAGGTGAATCTCACTGAAACTACTGGGTGTAACTATCAAATTATTATATTTTACAATGTGTCTAATGCTGAGGGTTATTTTCCAAATATGGATGTCAACATTTTATATTATTTCAAAATTATTCTATGTGATAAATTGAATTATTGTTTCATGAATGTTCATGTTTTCTTTTTTCTCTCTTGGGGGTGCAGCATATTTCACCATAACAATACCTTTGCATGTGGTTATGATACTTGTTTTGTCTAGATGAAAGAACATAAAAGTATAGAAGTCTTAAGTGTACTTGTGTAATTTGATTTCGGTTATGTGCTGCTGGGATCCTTTCTTAGAGAGCATGCACTTTTTAACAACATTACGTTCAGCCAGGCTCCAGAGTGAAACTCATTATTCAGCTGACCTTGACTCAATTGAGGATTCCAGAAACAAGTCCAGTTGACCCACAGCTTATCGTGGAAACACTAAACTGATTCCAAAAGAGCTCAGAAGAGACACTGTTGACTCACAGCCCTGTGAGTTTTGTTGTAAGCCACAGACTTTGAGGTGGTTTGTTATACAACATTATTTTTGTATAAATCATAAATACACATACGAGTTTCTGGAGTACTGTCATTAAGAAACTCTCTTATTTTGTTACATACCATAGTTAAGAAACAAATTTTATTATCATATTAAATTCATATGTTTTCAGGTTAATATTTTGTAAATTACTGTTGGATAGAGAGCTAGTAACTGAAATCTAGTCTGGGAAAATATTTATGGAAAATAAATAAGTCATAGCAGAAATACTTCATATGATATTTAAAATTCATTCAACATTTTAAAGAAAATAATATAATTCTGTGTACTTATCAATTCACTTTGCAAAAGATAATACATTTGAAAAGAAACTTAAAATCATACTATTCAGACATATAAATCACATTGATGGAGAAATAGCAAACACTCAGAATGTCAGTTTCAACCCAAAATTTGAATCACAAACAAGTAAAGGCTTTTGAAAAAAATTTGGTGACCAGCAGCCACAACCTTTTCTTTATCATGTTTATAAGTTGATAAAGATAAAATGAACCCTATTCTACACCTTTCAAATTTTAGTTACCAGGAATAATAATTAGTAATAGAACAAAGAACTAGAACTTCATATAAGAAATTGAGGCTCAAGAAGATTGATATTAGGCCACAAAATATAGAAATTTACAAGGTGGACGAACAGTTGACCTAAATTCTTCTAATTCTACAACCCATATCCTACACATGCATTAATCTCATGGAAATATTTCCTATGAGTAAACATATCTGATTTCAGAAAGAAATTACAGGGTTACAGAATATGGGGTTACTGAGTCACTTAATTTTTTTTTCTTTCTCACTTTGTGGGATGAGGCGTTCAAAATCTGTTTTCTCTATAAAATCTCTTGCAATTTTGCAACTGTCAGCAAAGGTAGTCTTGAGTTTTCAAAGTTTTACTTAAGGAGCTTTTGGATGATATGAAAAGCAGTTAACGAGCGAAATAACTACAGTCTAAAAACACATGAATTCAGGGAAAGAAATTTCAATGTATGAGGGAGTATATGTGAGCACTTTGATTTTTAGAGTAAAGGATTTTCTGCTTATCTGACTGGTACTGAGCTCAGAACACAGGACAGTCGTGCAAGGGTTTGTTGCTGTTTTAACAGGATGGGGTTAATCAGAATGTGAAAGGGTAGTGAATTAACATGCAATAATAAACAAATATACATATAAATATACCAGTCTAATTAGAGAAGAAGAAATGTCATTGATTTCTAGATAAAATAGAGGTGTGTGCGCTTCAACTTTGTGGATAAGGTCCAGTTGTAATATTTACGGAGCAACTTGGTAACTTTATTCAATCAAAAAGTTGTCATTTATAAGGAGGCTGGCTGGGAAGCACAGTTAATTTGAGTTCTACTCTAAGTTCTGTTACATGTTAGCAGAATAATAATGAGTAATTTATTATCTTTTAAAATTCTAGTTTATTTACTGATAAATTGAGGATAATAATACCCTGCCTTATAGGATTGTGGTGATGATTTTATATATCTAAATGGTAATTGAATTGTTATGATTATTGGCTAAACTTCACAATGTAACAGTTACAGTGTTTGGTACTAGGGATACCAAGATAAAAGTTATGGTCTTCTAAAAGAAGTGTAAGAATTAGGTAATAATGTCGGCCAGGCACGGTGGTTCAGTCTTGTAATCCCAGCACTTTGGGAGGCCAAGGCAGGCAGATCACCTGAGGTCAGGAGTTTGAGACCAGCCAGGTCAACATGAATAAACCCCATCTCTACTAAAAAATACAAAAGATAGCCGGCTGTGGTGGCATGCACCTGTAATCCCAGCTACTCGGGAGGCTGAGGCAAGAGAATCACTTGAACCTGGGAGATGGAGGTTGCAGTGAGCTGAGATTGCACCATTGCACTCCAGCCTGGGCTACAGGAATGAGACTCTGTCAAACAAAAAAAAAGAAAGAAAAGAAAAAAGAAAAAAAGAAAAACAATCAGAAGAATTAGGTACTGTCAATGAGTAATCAGTGTTACAAAAGCCTAAGCAGCACAGGGTGCAACAAAACCAAAAAGGAGGATATTAAATCAAGACAAAGTGGTGAGGGATGACTTTTAGAGCAAGTGATATTTAACAGAGTTTTGAAGGATGTACAGGAATTAACTCTGCAAAACACTGGGTGTTGGGAAATCAAATTCTTCACAATCTGACATACGCATTGCATATTCAGTAAATATTTGACTGATAAATACATAAGTGAATAGATGTGTAAATACATGTTTGAATGAATTAGTTACCTGCTGACAAAATTTATTTTGCCTATGATAATGGTTGGAAGAAATTCATCATCAATGTGTACACTACAAACAATCATATTATTATTGATCCAAATATTAACAGAATATGATACATAAATTATTGAAATGTTTATAGTTTCACTGTTATTGTGAAGTATTTTAACCTATAATAAACTAAGAAAACAATTTGCATCTTTAAAAGATGTTAAAGTGTACATACATACAAACATGTAAATTAAAACAAAGCTTAGAAGGTCAATTTTTTTTTCCAGGGAAAATAATATTATCTTTCCAGGTTTTTGAAAAATTACTCTAAAAATACTTATTTAACTTTAGGTTTCTTATAATTACAATTAAGTAGAGTTTTCTAAATGTATTTGGTATACGTGAATAAATAAATGTTATTATTTACTCTTCAGAGATCTCTTTGCCCAATACACTTTGGTGAAAAAGTACAGAAATGTGCACAGAAAAACTATTTTCCTACAGTATTTGATTTGTATCACTTTCTTAATTACAGCATGTCTAATCCACATGATGTAAAAAAAAAGATGTAAAAATGATTTATACACCTGAAGGTTTTTTATTTCTAGCTTGGAAGGAATACAAAGGATCATACAATCCAGTATTACTATTTTAGATATAGGAAAACTGAAGTTTGGAGAGACAAATTTTTTTCCAATAAAACACATTTAGAAAACTAATTGGGATTAAAGCACTTCCTTCTATATTATCTTTTAAAGAGTGAATATGTAAGAAACATAACAAAAATCAGTAACTCAATTGTTTTTAGAGATGTGGCAGACTCCGCTATTCACTTACCCAAGGCAAATCCCATCTGTTCCCTGATAAGTTAAAAAATGAATTTATTCTCTTGGCAAAATATCCAGTGTTGGAGAGTATAGTAATCACTGATTCTCAATGAGTGGCAGTGCTGCTCCCCTCCATCATGTATGGAGAATGATGTCTTTCACGGTGATTAGCTATAGGCATTTAATGTCTAGGAATTAAGAGACAGTCCTGCACTATAGAGATCGGTATCATCCAAAATGTCAATGCTACTAGTTGGAAACACTGGCTTCACTCATCACGCCAATCGTGTCCCTCACTTTGTCAGGATTTAGTGGAGGGATGGGCATGTTAACCAGTTCAGGCCAATGAAACATAAAATGAAATCTGTGATAGATTCCAATGATTTTTCTTCCTAGTATAAAGGAGGTCAGTGAAGAAAGCTCACCTTTGCTCCTAAACACTTCCTTATGGTTTGTGCCCTCTCCTCCCAGAATAACAATAGCAGATGCTGAGCAGCCACCATGAGACAATGAGGCCATTAGCATAGTAAGGTAAGCAAAGGGATGGCAGAGAAGAGGGAAGGATTACTGAGTCAACTTGGGGAACGTATGCCTTCTTAATTCTCAATTGATAAACAACATATAGCCATATGGGCTAAACGCTGTCCATCAGAGTATCCATTATTTGCTCTTCAAGACATACTAATGGATGAAATAGATACTTTGGGTAAAATTGGTTGTTGAAAATAAGTTATGTGAATATTTTTTGGCTGTTATTAAGTCATTCTAAAGTGAATGCTTGTTCTAAAGAGGCTGTATGCTCCATTGAAATTAGTCCACCGAATATTATCATTGCTCTGAAATATTATTAGAAATTAGGTTTATATATATATACTTTTTTTTTTTTTGGAGACAGAGTCTCTGTCTGTTGCAGTGGTGTGATCTCGGCTCACTGCAACCTCTGCCTCTCGGGTTCAAGCAATTCTCCTGCCTCAGCCTTCTGAGTAGCTGGGATTACAGAATCACACACCACCATGCCCGGCTAAGTTTTGTAGTTTTAGTAGAGATGGGCTTTCACCATGTTGGCAGGCTGGTCTTGATTGACCTCAGGTGATCTGCCCACCTCAGCCTCCCAAAGTGCTGGGAATACAGGCGTGAGACACCACGCCTGGCCTAATTATGTTTTTTTGAGGAATATTACATGTAACTTGTTTCACTATTTAAATAATATATCAGAAGTACATTTTTGAGTCCCCTTTCTCACTTCTGTTCATATCTTCTTGTTAAGAAACTATATGTCTAAGAGCTTTAGAAAAAAAAAAAGAAAAAAGTATGGTCTTCAATGATAAGTAGGGATATTACATAATTTAGTAAAGTAATGTAAGGTTAAAAAGATGGAACATAATAAATGACTTTAAGAAAGCAGGCAATCTAGCTAATTCAGGTAACAAAAATTTGAGATCTCAGATCTAATCAGTTTCTTTTGCACATATTAGACAATTTTACTGAATTTTAGAGCTGGAAGATATTATGCTTTGCGTTATACATAGGTTCTGACTTATTTTAAAAGAATACTTTTATTACTATAATATTATTCATGGTTTACTTATCTTACCATATTAGAGCATTCATAGGGAAAAAAGATTGTAATAGCTAAACCAATATACATTCAGGACATTTTTAAATTATGCTTTTAAGAAAAGCACAGAAAATGGAAAATACACTAAGCACCTCAAAACCGTGTATCATCCAACAAGTAACAGAGAAATGAGGTGAGTTATTAAAGCTTGGATTACACATTTCAAAATTGTATTCAAGGAAAACTTCTCCAGTAAAAATTTGTTCTTTGTTATGCACATTCAACCAATGTAACTTTTTGATGTGTGGTACTGAGCTCTTGTATTTTAAAAGTGCAGTGGCCTTTTGAATTTACAATTCAGTGCACAGTAGCTATAATACTGTAATAAGGCCTTGATTTTCTTTCCCTTGAAATCTATAACATAGCTTTAAAGTGAATGTCTTCCCAATACAACTTCATCCGTTTTTTTGTATCTGCTTGTTGGCAGTGATATATTGTATGGATGTAGAATGGGCTAACATATATGCCTCAGAGTTTCACAAAAATGATTTAATTATTACCAGGAGTTAACAATAAATGCTGCAGAATAATAATATGTGGAAATATAACCATAATTTTACATTTTCTAAACTGGATATTTTTATTTAGTATAATTTCCTTTATCCTGATCTTCTTATGTCCACAATTTAAATGTGCAGTAAATATCATTGTGTTGTGTTTTTTTCTCTTTCACTATAGAATTTTTTCTCAAGGTAATAGCTATGATTCAACAACAATACTTTGGATTCTGTAAAAAATCTAAAAGTAAAATTAAGAAGTTTAAACTTTTATGTTCAACTGATAGATCTCAAACCTAGATGCATTAGCCTCATTTGGAGTATATTTTAAAATATCAATCCCCAGGCTCCAGTTCAAAAATTCTAAGTTAATGTGAGTTTACTTATTCTGGAGTGAAGCACGTCTCTTAATATTTTTTTAAAAACATTCCAGGTGATTCTTATGTATTGCCCAATGTAAGCCTTTTAAAAAATATATTTGTTTATAATAAATACATGCTTAGAATCAAGGAATTTTTGGCACTAAAGGCTTGGAGATTATCAAGCTCTATATATCTTAAAAGATTACTATGTTAACACATCTCTAGGCAAAAATACACTGCTGCGTTTGACCTACAGCAGGAAATTAATGCTATTGGCAATTATCTGGATGTTCATCCATCATTTGACTACTCATACTTATAATGGAAATTTTTATTCATGTTTCAAGTATATTTTCTAAAAAACAAAACAAAACAAAAACACAAACGTCGGGGAGCAGGGAGTGAGATAGGATGCAGAAAAGCAGGAAGTGGCAGATAAGATATGGGGCAGGGAGTGACAAAGATTCAATGCATTATGTATTTTACTTTTACATACTTATCGCTTTAGAGTTAATAAAATTAGAAGTAATTGACTCTATTCATGAAAAAAGCACATTTGTAGCTATTATGGTAGCCATAACTGTTATAATAAAAATACTTTCAGACACTGTATTCAGGGGATTTTCCAACAATATCTTTGCCTACCTATTTTGTATCATATCTGCTAGTCTTCCTTCTTTTTTCTTAATACAAATGTTCCTCAGCATGTACTTATCTAGCTTTTCTACAGAAGCTTTTCTCAATCTACAATTTTAAGATCACTTGTACACAAACTACCAAAACCTACACATTTCATGACCTCATTGTGACACAGTAAATATGAATTCTCAAAAACGGAGGCCTCTATTTTATTATTATATTGATTATTATACCCATAGTATTTGGAACATTTGCCTTTACAGCACTTGCCGTATTCTATTGAAAATATTCACATTTCAGCAAAAGAATTTTATAGAGAGCAGAAAACGAGTTTTTTTTTTTTCCTGATGTTCCCAGCAATCCTCATAGTATTTAGTACTTTATACATATTAACATATATGTATGAAGTAAAAGAATGGCTTACCCAAGCAACCACCATCATGCTTATTTACACAGATAACTCAATGTGTCCAAAACTTCCCAAACCCTCTTTTGAATCAACTTGATTTTTTTGCCTCCAAAACCCTGTTTTAAACCAATTTGATCTTCACTGGTTTCTCCAAGTATGATTTTGCCTCATAGCCACACCTTTCTTAGATTTTTTTTCCCTTGAGTGTTGCATTATTGAATAAAAGCTTAAAAAGCAGTCTATGAATCAAGCCAAGCACATCCCTATATCTAGTGTAGATATCTTATGTTTATTAGACCTACTTCCGCTCACCACCTAATCTGCATTCCAACCAATAAGCAGGAAGAATAAGAAAATAAAATCATCTACCTCTTTCTTTTAAGAGAATGATCCAAAAGTTACCTACATCAAAATTAGTCAAAGCTTTGTTATGTTTTTACCTGTAAGTAAGGGAAGTTGGGTAATACAGTATTTAGTAAGAATCCTAGTACTATGAAATAAAAAGAAAAGTAATTGTTGGGGACAACTGGAAGGCTATTCATGCCACATTGTAATAGCGTGAATAATATCCATAGAGGAAAAAAGACAAATTGTTTCCCCTCTGTTCTCATACTTATAATGGAAAATTTTATTCATGTTTCAAGTATGTTTTCTAACACAACAATTGTGTAATAATTTGTTTATAAGTTTAGCATCAGAATATTTGGCAGTTTGTATTCTGAGAAACAATTAGCATTATTTAGTTGGGAACAAAAACAAACAGTATTCGGTGTGTATTTGTTTCCTGATGCCACTATAACAAATGACTGTGAACTTGGTGTTTAAAACCATATAAATTTATTTTCTCACAGTGCTGGAAGCCAGAACTTTAAAGTCAGTATCACCAAGCCAGAATGAATGTTTTAGCAGAAGTTTTAGAGAAGAATCGATTTCATGCTTATCTAGCTTCTGCTGGCTGTTGCTGTTCCTTGATTTGTAGCCACATCACTTCAATCTCTGCCTCCATGGTCACAATACATATAGAACCTACCTGGATAATCCAAGATAATCTGTCCATCTCAAAATGCTTAATTTTATCACAAAAGTCTGTTCCAATTTAATCTGCAAAGACTGTTCCTTCATCTAAGGTAACATTTACAAGTTATAGAGATAAGAACTTGATCATATACTATCATAGTATATTAACATACATGTATACAGTATATACTGTAATATAAACCATATATATATGTATATATGTTCTTGTCCATGGTTCCTGACTCATAACTCCCATAGCCCTTTTAATAGTCTTTTGTTATGATGTTTGGGTGCTTTAGGTCTCAGAAGCAGGTCTCAGGAAACAGAATCTCTCTCTCTCTGATCTTCTCCTGCCCATCTTTTACTTGCTCCTTTTTCTTCCCAAGGCAGGTCTTAGAAACTAAAAATATATTCTAATCTTCCACCACCTTTCTGTCTTGGAGTTGGACATAAAAAAGTTATCTCCCCTACTTTGTTTGATTGTAGGTCACAGACTCCCATTTTAGAAGGAGTCCTGCCCCATACCAGAGGGAAAGAACGTCTCACAGGGAGGTTAAGAAGAATCTGAACAGGCAGGCCTGGGATTTCAGCTCTCCAGGCCAGGTATTAGATCACACGTTTTTTGTCCAATTACATTTATTTTTATTTATTTATTTATTTGAGACGGAGTCTCCCTCTGTCATCAGGCTGAAGTGCAGTGGTGCGATCCTGGCTCACTGCAACCTCCTGGATTCAAGCGATTCTCTTGCCTCAGCCTCCCAAGTAGCTGGGACTACAGGCACGTGTCACCACGCTCAGCTAATTTTTTGTATTTTTAGCAGAGACAGGGTTTCACCGTATTGGCCAGGATAGTCTCCATCTCTTGACCTCGTGATCTGCCTGCTTGGGCTCCTGAAGTGCTGGAATTATAGGCGTGAGCCACTGTGTGTGGCCTTTGTCCAATTACATTTCTTTTTCTTTTCTTTTTTTTTTTTTTCTTTTTTGAGACAGAGTCTTGCTCTGTCACCCAGGCTGGAGTGCAGTGGTGCGACCTCGGCTCACTGCAAGCTCCGCCTCCTGGGTTAACGCCATTTTCCTGCCTCAGCCTCCCGAGTAGCTGGGACTACAGGCACCCGCCACCACGCCTGGCTAATATTTTTTTTGTATTTTTAGTAGAGATGGGGTTTCACCGTGTTAGCAAGGAGGGTCTCGATCTTCCGGCCTGGTGATCCGCCCGCCTTGGTCTCCCAAAGTGCTGGGATTACAGGCATGAGCCACGGTGCCCGGCCTGTCCAGTTACATTTCTACAGGGTTGTCCTTGCTTCAATCATGTCTATCCAATGAAAGGCCCAAGAGGAGAAGGTAAAGTGAGCTTTCTCCATGAAAAGCCAAAGAGGAGAAGGTAAGGTGAGCTTGAGGACAGCTGAACTAGTGGTAGCTTACAGGAAGGTGAACAGGAAGTCATCCACATGCAGGGAGGGTGTTGCACCCAAACTCCACAGCAACAAAAGTTTCTACACACTCAGGACTCTTTCAGACCTTGCCCTATATATAACTTCATCTGGCTGATTGTTTGTGTCCTTTAAAATATCTTTATAATTAACTAGTAACCCTGTTTCTTTGTGTTCTGTGACCCATACAAACAGATTAATGAAATCCAAGGATAGGATTGTGTTGTGAGATCCCCGATTTATAGCTGGTAGGCCAAAAGCACAGGTAAAGCAACGGGGTTTGTGATTGACACTGGAAGTTCAGGGGAGGCAGTCTTGTGGGACTGAGTCCTGAATCTGTGGGATCTGAGGTTATCTCTAGGTAGATAGTGTCAGAATGAACTGGAGGACACCCAGCTGGTTTCTGCTGCAGAATTGATTGCATGCTTGGTAGGTGAGGGCGAAACTCCCCAACACTTTTGGTCACAGAAGTCTTCTATATTGATGGTTGTGGTGTGAGAACAGAGGGGAAACAATTTGTCTTTTTTCCTCTATGGGTATTATTCACGCTATTACAATGTGGCAAGAATAGCCTTCCATTGTCCCCAACAATTACTTTTCTTTTTATTTCATAGTACTAGGATTCTTACTAAATACTGTATTACCGAATTTCCCTTACTTACAGGTAAAAACATAACAAAGCTTTGACTAATTTTGATGTAGGTAACTTTTGGATCATTCTCTTAAAAGAAAGAGGTAGATGATTTTCTTTTCCTATTCTTCCTGCTTATTGGTTGGAATGCAGATTAGGTGGTGAGCCATTTTAGACTGAGCAAATCACACAAGCCTCCAGGAATAGAAAAGGAAAAACAGAGAAGCATTTGTTCCTGGTGCCATCTTTGAATTGAGCTTTCATATAAACTTGAATGTAAACATGAGAAAGTAACATTATGTTTAAATTACACTTTTTTGCATTTTCTGTATATTCTCATTAATGAATATTTCGATTAATATGAAGATGTTTTCAGATGTAGCAGGGAATTTTGTAAAGTTAGTGATGGAGCCTAGGTGTACTTTTATGGTCAGCAGGTTAATATAGAGGTAGTCATAATCATAAAAACAGTCAAAGTAGGGTTTTTCTTAAACTGCATACTGCTGCATGACTTTTAAGTAATTTAGCTTCTCTAGGATTCAGGTATTTATCTACATCTAAAGAGTGGTTAAGTGAGATTCTAGCATATGTGTCTTGGAGCCTGTGTAGAATGATCTTACAGAAAATTTTAGTGTTTCCTTTTTCCTCCTTGAATAAACAAACTAGAAGGAGAGACTTTACTAAGGAAAAATTGAACCCCCCTATTTATAAAGAAATGGCTGTTTTTTAAAAAAACGATTTTTGAATTTATCTCAGTATTTTAAATTAATTTGGTTAATAATAATGTTTATATAGGTAACAAACATTTTTGAAATCACGGATTTTTTCTTCATTTTTGGGTGTAAAATTCAGTTTATATAAACTTTCAAAGGTCCCATATTTATGAGATTTATTCCTACTAAAGTTATAGATAACATATATATATATGTGTGTGTGTGTGTGTGTGTGTGTGTGTGTGTGTGTGTGTGTATATATATTTCTGTTGTTGTTGCTCACAAATATTTATGGAGCCCCTATTAAGTTAATGGCAGAGTAAAAAACCATAGAATAACAACAGTACATATAATTTTAACAATAACAACAAAAAAAATCACTGGATTTTTCAATGTTACCATGTTATATAACTTGAAAAAAAGTCAGGTAAGGCAAATGGCAATAATTCATTTTAAATTTTACTTATCTCTTCAAAATTTTGTCAAATTAGACAAAAAAGATAATCTATTCCTAAAACCAGCTGATGTTTATTCACTTTTATGCCTGTAAGTTCTAAGAGAAGTTTTTAGTTTTTGGTTCTAATTGATGAGAAAAAAGTAGAAAGAAGTCTTCACGTCACATCTTGTGACATATTTCTATCTTCCAGCACATTATAACATTAGGAACATCTCCCTGAGAAATAAAGTTTTCAGACGATAAAATATTATTGCACTTAGTTTTACTAGTTTCAAATATTTCCAACAAAAAATACCATTTTGTTATTTAAGTACATGAAACATGAAAATAGTTAACAGTCAAAATTTAGGCTAAAAATGAACCTACACATGGAAAAGTGACATGGAAGAGTTCTAAGAAACAATTTGATAATTTAGCACTCATAGAAGAACTTACAAACATGTTAATGACTGCTGACTTCTTGAAAATATCATTTTTGTAAAACTGCATATCTTGTATTAATAATGTCATATTCTGTATTATTATTAGCAATATTATTGTATTATTATTGTTGAAAAATCTTTGCCCTTTAAGGGTATACTTTAATTTGGTGTAGTCTATTTAAAACACAGTGTAAGCAGAATAATGCTTTTTTCAGTTGAAAACAATAGGCCAGGCACAGTGGTTCTCACATGTAATCCCAGCACTTTGAGAGGCTGAGGCAGGCCGATCACTTGAGGTCAGGAGTTCAAGACCAGCCTGGCCAACATGGTGAAACCCTGGTCTCTACTAAAAATACAAAAATGAAGAAGACATGGTGGTGTGCACCTATAATCCCAGCTACTTGGGAGGCTGAGGCAGAAGAATTGCTTGAACCCAGGAGGCAGAGGTTGTAGTGAATCAAGATGGTGCCACTGCACTCCATCCAGCCCAGGCAACAGAACGAGGCTCCATCTTAAAATAAATAAATAAAACTAAGAGGTTAGAGACAAATTGTTCCGTCCTCCATATTCTCAAACACACTATTTATATTTGTAGTAGAAAAATTATGAGGTTTCATTGTATACAATTTGGTATTTTTGGAAGACAGATAGATAGATAGATAGATAGATATCACTAGATATCAGTAGATATATTCTTTTATGTCTTTGTTCTTCTTGACAATAAACAATGTCTGTTATTTACCATGATTTTTTCTATATTTCTAATACTTTTCAACTTATCCTAGACTCTAACATATAGTAGGCACTTGATTTATATACTGACTTTAAAAATTAATTTCATCTGGTTATAAAGACAAATCTAAAAGACTATTTCCTCAAGTATTTTGAGCAATTGCAGCATTACTGATGGAATTTCTTTCTTTTAATTTGATTTTAAATTGCAAACTTTACTGAAGTAAGAAAAAGTGGAATTATTATTTATTGAGCATCTTCTCCCAGCTGACTCTGAACTAGGAACTACACATATAACGTTATTTTATAGTCTCACACTAAACTTTTGGGTTTAGGTAATATTAACTAACATGTTTTATGACAAAGTTGAAGCCGTGACATGTTAAATACTGTGCCTAACTTTATATTGGCCATGACTATCAAATTTGAATTCAACATTTCTTGATTCAATGCCCATCTTATTTCTGCTATACCATTACTGTTATGGCATCTTTGTTTAAAACAGTAATATGTTTTACTGAGTTATCAGTAACACTTTCTTACATAAATGGTAAAGCTTACCTTCCACCATTGACATTGATTATTATTATTTCCCATAACCTGCCCTAGGGAAAGTTTTATTACAGAGAATGAGGCTTTAATACATTTAGACAATGGTCTGTAACCACGTAATGCTGATGGAGATCTCTGGAACCATTCCTATAACACATTTTACTAAGGGAAAATATATGCAAACACCCTGTTGGCAGCTTCTTTTCCTTATAGAAAGCAAATAATCTAATAGAATTTTTGTTAGGGCAGAAGTGGCATACTCACTAGGATTATAGAAATCTCAACCACAAAGAAGGCATAATTCCATATGATAGAAAACTCATTCATTTTAGAAAGTAGGGGTCCCATCTGATGGTTTTTTTTTCCTGAATTTTAAAATTTAAATTACGTGCTTCTTTTGGAAATTAGGACCATTTTATGTTTTTGAAATTTTCACTCTTTTAGGAAGAGAGGTAACAGCAACTAATGCATGTAATATCTATGCATTACTTAGGCATACATTTTGGAGGGAAGCAGAGGAAGACTAAAATCTCTCAAGCCATATTTTGCCACTGTTGTCCTGAAATAATTTTTATTGTTCTGGAAGAATGAAGATAGTTTGACTCCCAATGAGGAGACACTTTTATGATTGGTTAATCTGAAAGCATTCATATGGCAAGGACAGAATCTTAAATAACCTTTATTAAAAATATTAAGTTAAGCAGGATAATTTTTGGTAATAAAATACTTAAGCAATTGAAATCTGTAAAATTGTATACACTAGAAGAACTTGGACTGTGTATATGTGATAATGAGATAGTCAGATATTACCAGAAATAATAATGAAGACTATACATTAAAACATTTCACTGGACATGGTGGTGTGCACCTGTAGCCTTAGCTACTTGAGAGGATGAGGCAGGAGGATTGCTTGAGCCCAGAAATTTGAGAATGCAGTGAGCTATGATTGTACCACTGCACTCCAGCCTAGGCAACAGAGTGAGAGCCTGTCTCAAAAAAAAAAGTCATAATCATAGTTTAACGGACTTGATGCAAGAGCATTTAATTGTATGTCAAAATGACAATAAAAATTATAAGACACCAAATTAATAAAGGCAAGTTTGCTGTAACAGGCTGAACAATGATTTCCAAGTATATCATATCCTAGTCCTAGGCCTGGTATATTTTACTTATATATGTGTTATAAAGAAAAAGGGTTTTTGAATATGTGACTAAGGATCTTGAGATGGTAAGATTATCCTGGATTATACAAGAAAATTCTAAAGATGATTCTTTTAAGAACCCTAAATATATTCTTACAAGAGGGAGGGAGACGGAGACTTCACACACAGAAAAAGAGTAAGCAATGTGACCATGGAGGCAGAAATTAGAATTTCAAAGGCATAAGAGCTCTTTATAGCCCAGTGGTACTAATTTTAAACTTCTGACCTCCAGAACTGTGATAGAAGGAATTTATATTGTTTCACACACTGAGTTGGTGGCAATTTATAACAGTAGACACAGAAAACTAGTACACCCACATTTTAATAAAAAGAAAAGAAAAGTCTGATGTAAAAAACAATTATTGAAAGGAAGATTACCTAATGAATATGAAAGATGATTGATCATCTATGAAAGACTTATGGACTGCCTTTGAAAGTAAAAATACATATTTTCTTTTAGGATCATATGCAAACATCAAATTTAATTCAGTCACAAATATAATGTGTAACTAAATGAGAAAGGAAAGTAATAATTTATTTTATGTGATTTGACTTCCTTGGATCTTCCTGGTAGAAGGATAGTAGGTTTAATTTTCCTTTAAAACTATACATTTTGTCTCTCTATCTTTAAAGAGGTGAAATCACATACAAGAAACAAGAAAAAATGTTTTCAAAAGCTATGAAAGATTCCCCAGAATGCTTTTCATCAATAAAATTAAAGTATTTTAAATGTCAATAGTAACATTTCTACTCCTATTCCAAATGGTGATGGAAGTTCTAGCCAGTACAATAAGGCAAGAAATTAAGGGAGAAATAAAACTGTTCCTATTTGAAGATGGCATGTTTATGTAAAATAATCCCAAGGAATCTAAAAAATGTTCCCAGAACTAATACGTGAGTCCAGAAGAGCCAATAGACAGCAGAAATCAATTATATTTTTATATGCCAGCAATGAACTAGTGGACACCAAAACTAAAAATAAAATATCACTTAGAAACAGTCATAAAAAATACTTACGTATAAGAAGGCTTGCACCAAACTTGTATGCTGAAAACTATATAATACTGATAAAAGAAATAACCAAAGATCTAAAAAATGAAGGAGCATATTGGGTTTATGGATTCATTGACTAAACGTAGTAAAGATTTCAACTCTCTGAACTTGAAATATAGTTGTCAAGCAATTCTTATCACAATTTCTGAATTGTTTTTATATAAAATTGATACAGAAAGACAAATAACCAAATGAGCTAAAACAATCTTGAAAAAGAACAAACAAATAGGTAGAATCAGTCTACCTGATTTACAGATGCAATATATAGCTGCAGTAATCAAAGTGTGTGTTATTGCTGTAGGGACAGAAAATAGTTTGATGGAACAGAATAGAGAGCCCAGAAATTAATTTACATGGATATATCCAATTGATTTTTAATAGAGTTGCAAAGCAATTCAGTGAGGGAAAGACCATCCTTCAACAAATGGTGCTGCAACTAGATGTAAATAGGGAATATATATACTTTCTATATATAAATATATATACACAAATATATATTATATATAAATATATACAAATACATATTATATATACTATTATATATTATTATATATATACTAATTTTTATATATATAAAACTTTGACTTAAGTTTCACCTGGCAAACAAAAATTAACCCTAAATGGATCATAGAATTAAATGTAAAATATAAAGTGTAAGTAAAAATATTTAGCATCTAGAGCTAATCAAAGTGCTTAGATGACAACAAAAGTATGATACAAATTAAAAAATTGATAAAATGGACTTCTGCCAAGTTAAAACCTTTTGTCCTGTGAATTTCCTTGTTAAGAGGGTGAAAAGACAAGTTTCAAAGTGTAGAAAAATGCTTGTAAACTGTATATGTAACAAAAAGCTAGTATCTAAAATATATGAAGAATTCTCAAAACTCAACAAAAGAAGGCAATCTGATAAAACACAGTTAAAGATATGAAGAGACATTTCACCAAAGATTATATGGAAATGGAAAGTAAGCACATGAAAAGTTGTTCAACATCATTAGCAATTTGGAAAATGCAAATTATATCACTACATACCTATATGCATGTTTGTTGTAGCCATTTAGTAGAATGACTAAAAGAAACAAAGGAAAAAACAGTGACAATAACAAATGTTGGTGAGAATTCAGAAAACCTGATCCATTCATACATTGTTGGTGGTAATGTAAAATGGTACAACCACTCTAGAAATCAGTTTGTCAGTTTCCTTAAAAAAAAGAAATGTGCAACTACCATATAATTCAGCACCTGTACTCTGTAAAGGATGAGATAAACTTTTATCTCTCTACTCACACTCAACACAAACACTTCTGTGACCAGACGTGTGAGGGTATTTTACACATGTCAAGTAATACTCCAGCAGACACCAACCAGGTATCTTCCAATTCAATTAAATTCTAATGCTATCTACCTGGAGATATGTCAGATCTGTAGGTTGTGAGCTCAGTCCCATATGATTGTCCCCATTTTAGATGCCAGTTGCAAGTAGTAGGTTGTCATCTATACTTCTGAGTGGTTACAAACTTGGCTTCCCATGATCTCCCCTATGGATTGAATTAATTTGCCATGATGTCTCACAGAACTCAGGGACACATTTATTGGCATGATATAAAAGATTTTATAAATAATATAGGTGAATAGCCAGGTGAAAAGGTACATAGGGTGAGATCTGCATGGGTCCAAAATACAGAAACATTTGTCCCCATGGTTAGTATTTATCGTTTCTCAACATTGTGCTTTAAAATATACAGTAGAATTTAATATATTTATCAAAACTGTTTCATAGAATATATAATCAAGCATCTTTGCTCAGTATTCTAATTTCTGATATTATATATTAAATTATAATGGAGAATGCAATAGAAGATTATACATGTTGTTAACCTGTAACTGAAAGGTGTAGTGAGGAAAAGATTATATTAGAATAAGCATTCTTATTCTAAAGTCAATGTTATGAGAATATTAGGTATGCAGACCTCACTATTTATGGGGAAAAAAAGAAAGTTTGGGTGAAGTTTTTATTTCCTTAAAAATGCATACTCTATTGTGGTTTAGTAGGATTAATGCCATTCTAAAGTGGAAGTTACTAGAGTAGGATATTACTTTTTTTAAGTTTAATCAGTTTGCTGTGTGATTCAACAATCCCCTCAGGTACAATTTGATTCAGTTTCATAAAACTGTTTATTCTGTATGAATTTGTGAATAAGTCATACCCCTCGCTTCTCTGTAAGGTTCATTTACTGAACACTTGGTAGAAAGACAACGTTTTTTCAAGAAGATGAAGACATATTGTAGCTTTATGTCAGCCATAAGGTTTAAACTCGACACAGGAATTTATAGCTGCTTTTTCTTTTTAGAAGCACAGTCTAGTCAAGCATTAAATGTATAGTTAACAGATATCCAATAGTCACAAGAGAGTTGACAACTTAAATCACTTAGTGATAATGAAGATAAATAGCAATCTAAACATGGGTATATATTGCACCCTGCAATGCAATTGACTCTAATGCTGTTGCCAGGCAACTTCCTTGGATAGATTAAACATTCTTCCTATAATTTGATGGTATCAGGACACACACAAACACACAATTGCAGAAATGACCAAAGCTCTTGTGTTTTAAAAAATAGTGTCTCCATAAAATGTGTTTGAATGCATACATGGGTGACATCAAAATAAAATTCTGTTTTGCAGTATGCTTCATTTTGTAAGTCTTTAATAAAAATATTACCCATCATAGATTTTCAATCACTCACAGTACATTTAAGGATTGAAATCAGTTATTTTCTGAGATGAATTGAGTGTTCTTAAGAGATTTATATGTGTGTTTAAGATTTTTTCTGAAGCAAAAATTAATTAGAATGAAGTAACTTTTTTATCAGTTATATAACTGGAATAAATTGTTATTATACAGTAAACTCTCTCTATATATATGTACATATATGTATATGTGTGTGTATATATACTCTCTATATATGTGTGTGTGTGTGTGTGTGTGTGTGTGTGTGTGTATTCTTGTATATTGGGCTCTTTTTAACTTTTCTAATTTCATTTTATATTTTTGAAAGTTTATTTTTTGCTTCCCCAACTGGTTTCCTAGAGTCTCTGTCTCTGATATTCACATACATAAGTACTATTGAAAGATTTATAATAATTTTTGGTAGGAAGGGACATATTTAAAAATTCTGCAACATTTGTGACTCAGCAAAACAAGCTTGCTAGCCTATTTTTTCTCTTTGAAGAAACAGATTGATCTCATTATTTGTTATCAAAAAGGAGAGATAGAACTTCAGTCTCCATTTTTCCAGAATAATATGTCCAGCTATTCCCTTGTTCATTTTTAATGTCTTCTAAATCATATATAACATTTTATTTAAGTTTTAGAAACGGTTCAAGTCTGTGTAGGTTCAGTCATTCAATGACTTTTTGTGAAGACCAGAAAAAGTTTCTAGACATTTTCTTTCTGATTTATTTTCTTACAATGCCCCCAGAGTGTGTGTTGGTTGGGTTGTGGTAGTGTAGTAAGGAAACTAAATATCTAAGGCAGAAAGTAATTTTGGGAGAGCAAATTAATCTACTTTATTACACTTCTTTGTGAAGAACTATAAATTCAACAGTACTCATTCTATTAAACTACTTTATATCTACAAATTAGTTAATGAAAATACTAATAAAATTACAATTCAGACATGAGATTTGGGTGTAGGCACAATTCTAAACCATATCAGAAATAATTATCCGTGGCTACAAAGATCAATAATCAGGGTAATTCCCGTTTGAGGTTGAAAAGATAGTTGCTGGGTTGAAGTCCTTGTAGAAGTAATTTTATCAAATTTTACCAAATTTTATCAAATAAATGATACGTTTTAGGAATGGTAATAGGTGCTGAAAGTAGTAATAATAACAAAAATAATAGAATTCCATAATTAAAGCACTTAAAGAATTCAATGCCAAGAGAGTAATGATAATATATTGACATTTATAGAAGGTGTGAAAGTTTTCAGATTCAAAATGTTGTCACTAATATTAAACACAATCAAAAACCTGTGGCAAGTGGAGAGAGAGAAGGCCATGAAGTGAGCATTCTCATCTTTGAATGTTTATTAACAAAAACTATTACTAAGGGCTGCCAAAAAAAAAAAAAACAAAAAAGTTTGCACAAAGGACATCACAACCTTACAGAAAAATTACTTCTATAAGGACTTCAACCCAGCAACTACCTTTTCAACCTCAAACGGGAATTACCCTGATTATTGATCTTTGTAGCCAAGGATAATTATTTCTGATATGGTTTAGAATTGTGCCTATACCCAAATCTCATGTCTGAATTGTAGTCCTCAGTGTTGGAGGAGGGGTCTGGTGACAGGTGATTGGATCATGGAGGTGGACTTCTCCCTTGCTATTCTCGTGATATTGAGTTATCACAAGGCCTAGTTGTTTAAAAGTGTGTAGCACCTCCCACTTTGCTCTCCTCCTCCTGCTCTGGCCATGTAAGACATGTCAGCATCCACTTTACCTTCTGCCATAATTTTAAGTTTCCTGAGGCTTCCCCAACCATGCTTTCTGTGTAGCCTGTGGAACTGTTAGCCAATTAAACTTCTTTTATTTATAAATTACATATTATGAAGTAGTTCTTTATATTATGTTGGTGAAAAAATAGCAATGTGAGAATGGACTAATACAAAAAAAAGGTAGTGAGAGTGGAGATTTGCTATAAAGATACCTTAAAACATGTAAGCAACTTTGGAACTGGGTAATGGACAGACAGTTTGGAGGACTAAGAAGAAGACAAGAAGATAAGGGAAAGTTTGGAAATTCCTAGAGACTTATTAAATAATTATGACCAAAATGCTGATAGTGATATGGACAGTGAAGCATGCTGAGGTGGTCTCAGATGAAAATGAGAAACTTATTAGAAACTGGAGTAAAGACACTCTTACTATGATTTTGAAAAGAGCTTGGCAGCATTGTGCCTCTGAGCTAGGGATTTGTGGAATTTTGAAATTTGGAGAGATGATTTAGGGTATCTGGTGGAAGAAATTTCTAAGCAACAAAACATTCAAGATATATCCTGGCTACTTGTAGCAGCCTACACTTATATTTTTTAGCAAAGAAATGAACTGGACCTAGAAATTATATTTAAAAGGGAAGCAGACTATAAAAGCGTGTAAAAATTGCAGCCTGGCCATGTAGTAGAAAAGAAAACTCCATTTTCTGGAAAGGAATTAAAACTGGCTGCAGACATTTATATAAATAAAGAGGAGCTAAATGTTAATAGCCAAGACAATGAGTAAAGACCCCCAGAGGCGTTCACAGCAGCCCCTCCCATCATAGGCCTGGGGGCCTAGGATGGAAGGATGGTTTTTCAGGCCAGACCCAGGGCCCCACTACTCTGTACAACCTTGGAACACTGCTCCCTGCATACCAGCTGCTCCAGCTTCAGCCATGGCAAAAAGGGGCCCTGAAATTTCTCAGACCACTGCTCCAAAGAGTGTCAGCCATAAGGCTTGGTGGCTTCCACATGGTGTTAAGCCTGCAGGTGCACAGAGGTCAAGAATTAAGGCTTGGGAGCCTCCACCTAGATGTCAGAAGATGTATGGAAACACCTGGATGTCTAGTCAGAAGCCTGTAGCAGGGTTGGAGCCCTCATGGAGAACCTCTACTAGGGCAGTGCAGAGGAAAATGTGGGGTTGGAGCTCCCCCCACAGATTCCCCACTGGAGCACTTCCTAGTGGAGCTGTGAGAAGAGGGCCACAATCCTTCAGACACCAGAATGGTATTTCCACCAGCAACTTGCACCAGGCACCTGGAAAAGCTGCAGGCACTCAATGTTAGCCCTTGAGAGCAGCCATAGGGGCTGAGCCATGTAGAATGAAAGAGGCAGAGATGCCCAAAGTTTTGGGAGCCCAACCCTTCCTTCAGTGTGGCCTGGATGTCAGATGTGGAGTCAAAGGAGATTATTTTGGAGCTTTGAGATTTAATAATTGCCCTATTGAGGTTTGTATTTGCACAGGGCCCTGTAGCCCCTTTGTTTTGGCTGATTTTTCATTTCTGGAATGGGAGTATTTAACCAATGCCTGTACTCACATTGCAACTTGGAAGTAACTAAACAATTTTGATTTTACAAGATAGTAGGTGGAAGGGATATGCCTTGTCTCAGGTAAGACTTTGGATTGTGGACTTCTGAGTTAATGCTGAAAGAAATTAAGACTTTAGGGGACTGCTAAGGAAGGACAATAGTATTTTGCAATTTGAGAAGAACATGAGATTTGAGAGGGACCATGGATCCAATTATGTAGTTTGTATTTTTGTCCCTACCCAAATCTCATGTCTGAATTGTAATCCTCAGTCTTGGAGGAGGGGCCTGGTGGAAGGTGACTGGATCATCAGGGTGGACTTCCTCCTTGCTGTTCTCAAGATAATGAGTGAGTTATCACAAGTTATAACAGTGAGTTATTTAGTTTTTTAAAAGTTTGTAGTACCTCCCCGTTCACTCTCTTCCTCCTGCTTTGGCCACGTAAGGCTGTATTTTTTATATTCATTCCAAGGTATTTGGGTTTTGTGATTGCAAGAAAACAGTGCTTTTTAACCTCTTTGTTCTGATTAAACAAAATTTTATGTTAAATTGTGTGTTTGATAAATAATAACAAAATTGACTTTGGTATACTGAAAAAAAAGTACTTGGAATAAGAATGGAGGGAAAACAGACCAGCTGTAGACATTTCATAGATAGAACTAAAATTAATGTGGGAAGTACTATTGAGAAAGAGAAGAGTGAAAGATGACTTCACTCTTCTGAGTTTCAGCTAAAAATCTAAGTGAATAGCTAATAAGAGACAAAGAAGATTGCTCAGAGGAAAATTAATGAAACAAGATGTTGAGCCTCGAGGTAAGATGCCTAATAAACAGAATACTGGACTTTGAAACTCAGGAGAGTATACAGAGCTAGAATCATAAGTTTGCCAATGAGAAATTGACAGTCATGTTACTAAATTAGGTGAGAAGGGACAAGATCTGTTGTTCAAGATATGCGAATTGTAGATTGGGCCTGTGTGGAAGTTTTCTTCTCAGAGATTGTATTGCTGAAACAGAAAAGGAAGAGGCAGCTGAGAATCAGAAGACATGGGAAGTGTTGGAAATTAGAGCAGAGCAGAGATGTTATAAAGTCAAAGATTTGTTAGAGTAATTTTTCAAGGGGAATAAAGTAGAATGGTAGTGTTACACTAAGAGGGTCTACCTAAATTATTGCTTATGAGTTGAACTTAAACCTGGTCAGCAAGTGTGTGCAGTTTTATTTTGCCATCTTTAGCTTCGCAAGTATTGGCATACTTAAATCCAGGGCTGGATTTAACCTGGTGGGAGTCTGGACACGTTAGTGTAATGACAAGGAGTTGGAGGGAGTGCAGAAGTAGGGATAGAGAAAGAGAAGCAGAAAGAGAAGAGAGAATTGTTTTGTTCAGTAACTATTTTTTTAGTAACAAGAATTTTCAGCACATAACATATAGTTAAAATCAAGTTTTGACTGCCTAGAACAAAAAGCATTTCAAGGAAGAAATTGCTCCAGCAAAATGTTACAGCAATTTTTTTTTTTTTCCTGTAAGTATATGAAGAGTAACTTGAATAAAGAGTTGAGGAGAGAGATAGAAAAAGGTAAAATTAAAATTCATTTGATAGTTTTTATTTATCTAAATTCATATTAAGAATGAAAATCTTGAATTAAATTGACTATTGTGGGAAATAAACCTGAAGAAAAAATAAAGAAACATAAAGATTCTAAGAATGGATTTTAATTAGTGTTAAACAAGCTCTCAAACCAGAAAGTCATATGCATTAATCAATATAGTGTAAAGAAAAATCGGTTTTTGTTTTTTAATTATTCTCCTCACGGACATAGTGTTTACAATATTATGTGTGATCAGCAAAATGTAGCAAGTTAATCCTATTCTCATAAGAACAATTTCAAACCCAAGAGTCTCCTTTATAAAATGCAGGGCACGTAATGGTTACTTTTTTATTGATTTAGACAATATATGACTTGTCAGAAAAATCCCATTTTTAAAATCTACAACATGATTTCCTAACTGTAGGTGTTTTAAAACAATCATTAGTTACTTTTTGGAGCCAAAATAAATTCACTTCATGTTGAAGATCTATAATCCTAATCATTGTGTCTTTTCTTGTTTTTCTAACTAGTGTACTTTAATGGCTGACTGCTCAAAAAGAGATTAGATGTTTTGCTACAAGTGTACTTGTTACAGGGCTGTTTCATTTTGAACCAGATGGGGAAGAACTGCTTATTAATTCAAGCCACTTTTTTTGGACTGACATTTCCCTAATTTCATCAGTAGAAGTAGCAGCTATTTTATGCTGCTGCATTCCATGTTATTAATGATAGTTTTGTTATTAATGATAGTTCATTTTATAGACCAATGTCCCTTCTCCCTGCAAAACAAGTTTAACTCAATGTGTGACTGAGCACTATTTGTACTACAGCAATAAGTATCTGTAACAATGATCTATGTCAAGATGCATCTTGAGTTTCAACTGGTGATACCAGACAAATCTCTCCTTTTTAAACTTTCCCCCCCGTCATTCCAGCAGCAGAGGATAATCCATGGGAAAATTACAGGGGTAGAAAGGAATGAATGAGAGGCAAGGTGACACCTGGACCTCAAGTCTCTCCTGGATTTGTTTATTCTGAATGTCTATCAAAAGAGAATTACTGGCCAGGCGTGGTGGCTCACACCTATAATCCCAGCACTTTGTGAGGCTGAGGCGGGCGGATCACGAGGTCAGGAAATTGAGACCATCCTGTCTCACACGGTGAAACCCCGTCTCTACTAAAAAGACAAAAAAATTAGCCAGGCATGGTGGTGGGTACCTGTAGTCCCAGCTACTTGGGAGGCTGAGGCAGGAGAATGACATGTACCCGGGAGGTGGAGTTGGCAGTGAGCCGAGATCATGCCACTGCACTCCAGCCTGGGCGACAGAGCGAGACTCTGTCTCAAAAAAAAAGAGAGAATTACCTCTGTACATCAGCAAACGTGAATTACAGAGAAGAATTTAGTCAATTCCAGGTATTCTAATTGTAGTAAAATTGCAATAAGGCCTGGAATGACATGGATATAAGACTTCCTTTCCTCAACTCTCATGCATTCTACATTTTTTTATACTAATGGTATGCTAGACCCTACATTAATAACTAACATACAAAGATAATTACAACATGGTGCCTGTAAGAGGAGGGAATAATAACTGAGAGAAGAGATAATCAGTCAGTGGGCACATGAACACACAGGAGTATCATGGATATATGAAGAAGTGATCGAGCAAGAGCTTAGTGCAGTAGATGAGGCCTGTATTGTTAGGACTTTGAAGCTAATCTAAGTTTGAGGATTTATTTTTTCCTATACACAATGGATTCATCATAAACAATTAAAGATTTTTAAAGCTAGAGAATGATATCTCAGTATTTGAATTTTAGAAAAATCATCCTGGCAAGACTGTGGAAAGGATTAATGAAGATACAAAACCTTGAAATAGGGAACCTGTCAAGAAGAATTCAGAGAGGACTTCATAGGACTCTAAGAAAGAACATTTGGCGAGGTTAAAAGGAAACTAACAATATATCAGAATAATGGGTATGTCCATATAACAAATAAAAAACCTATTTTAATTTGTGTTCAACTGTAGCAAATGTTGATCATTAGAAATCTTTGACATGGCAGTTTCAGTGGATTACTGGAGGAAAATCTCTAATTACACAAAAAAGATTTCAGGAAATACAACCAGGTGAGGATGACTCTAAAAGGAATAATAAGCCTAGAAAGAGAATGTCATGAAATGCTATTTAGGGGGGAAAATAGGATTATATAAAATGCATTTTGAACATTTTTGTATAGAGGGATATGTGTACACATTTGTATATAATAGACCAAAAATCTAATAGAGACAGAGATTGAAAATTGATCAAAAGAAGAAATATTAGTTAACTAAGTCAAGATAACTAAGAAAGAGTAGACAATATGCTAAATCTGTTGGAAATATTTCTTATTCAAGTGAAGGATCATGTCTTCTGGCTGAGATGGAAAAAAATATGATAAGCTTTTCAGGATAAATTAACTGTGGGATGGAAAAATTTATATTCTGAGATAAAAATTTTTCTTTATAAATCAGTATTTGATTTAATTATGAATCAGATTTATATTAAAGTGGTAAGGGACTTTTAGACAGAATGCTAGAGATTCGTAAATGACTGTCATTTAAAACAGAAGACAGAATAACTGTGACATTAAGAAATATTGACGAGAGGCACTAGTCATCCAGTTCAGGATTGACACTACATCTGGATTGACACTTCATCTGGATATTGGCAGCAATCTTATTCATTTCAAAAATGTTTCCAGACTATATGGTCACATTTGGCCACATTAAAGTGCAAGAGAGTAACTAGATTAGACCCTGCAGAATAACAGGAACAAATAAGTAGGAGTATAATGGAAATGGCACTTGATATAGAACTTGCAGGTTTTGGATGAGCACACAAGGAAGTGTAGCCAGGAAGAAGTTGTGAAAAATTAGGAAAGGGACCAAACAAGAAACCACTTGCTCAATGTTATGAGTTGAATCATGTCACTCAAAAGATATGTTGGCGTCTTAACCTTTGGTATCTATGGCTATTTGGCATCAGGGTCTTCATTGCAGATGTAATCAAGTTAAGATGATGTCACTGGGCTGGGCCTTAATTTAATATGAATTCAGAAGCCAGAAAAGGCAAAGAATGATTATTTCCTACAGGTTTCAAAAGAAACATGGCCCTGCCACCACTTTGATTTCAGACTTTTTTTTGCCTCCAGAACCATGAGACAATAAATTTCTATTTTTTTCAGCCATCTTGTTGCAGGAAGTCATGGATACCAAATGGAGGGACCTACTGAAGCCATGACAGAATAACATACATTTTGAAGATTTCATAGACATTTTTTAGTTCTCCAAATTAATACTTTTATAATTTCCTATGCCTGTCTTTAATCTCTTAATCCCATCATCTTCATAAACTGAGGATGTATGTCACCCCAGGACCCTATGAAGATTGCGTTAGCTGCACAAATTATTTGTAAAGCATGTGTGTTTAAACAGTATGAAATCTGGGTACCTTAAGAACAGGATAACAGTGATTTTCAGGGAAGAAGGGAGATAAGCTTAAAGTCTGGCTGCTTATGGGCTGGGTAGGTCAGAGCCATATTTCTCTTATTACCAAAAATGGGTAAAAGAAATATCGCTCAACTCTTTCCCCAGTAAGGAATATTAATAATTAACAGCCCTAAGAAACGAATGCATTCCCAGGGGGGGCCTCTAAAATGGCTGCTCTGGGGGTGTCTGCCTTATGCAGTTGCAGATAAGGGATGAAATATGTGCTGGCCTCCTGCAGCGCCCCCAGGCTTGATGGGATTAGGAAATTCCAGCCTGACGAATTCTAGTAGGACCAGTTCTCTGCTCTTGAACTTTGTTAAAATGTTTATCAATGACGTGTGCACAGTAGGACATGGAACTTCATTAGTAATTCTAGTTTCACCCTGACCTTGTGATCTCGCCCTGACCTTCTGCCTTTTGATCTCGCCCCTGAAGCATGTGATCTCTGTGACCCACACCCTATTCACAGACTCCCTCCCCTTTGAAAATTGCTTCTAAAAACTTGCTGGTTTTACGGCTCAGGGGGCATCACAGAACCTGCTGACATGTGATGTCTCACCCCAGACACCCAGCTTTAAAATTTCTCTCTTTTGTACTCTTTCCCTTTATTTCTCAGACCAGCTGACACTTAGGGAAAATAGAAAAGAACCTATATTGAAATATTGGGGGCTGGCTTCCCCTGATACATCTAATTTATGGTATGTTGTTACAACAGCACTAGGAAACTAATACAGCCAATAAAAATTATCACCAATAGTCTGCATTGGTCAACTGGTTTTTAGAATGCAGAGACAACTAACTAGTTTAATATTTTATGGGTTTTTTTTTTTTTCAAAATTGGTTGGTTTATGAGATATATGATAAGAATATAGATAAATGGATTGAGCAATCATTTGCACACTCCAATCTTAAAATATTTTAATGTTTCATATTAAATAAAATGACCACAATGACCAATAGAATGACCACAGTGTTCTTCAGTGTTGAAAGAGCTTAAATTTTCGATACTCTTTTAGGCTAAAGTATACCTTGTTAAAATAAAGTAAAAACATAAGTAATCATGTTATATGCTTAAATGTTGAAAAATCTATTGATGGAAATTTAATTGCATTTTCTATCCCAAGCAAAGCACATACAACTAATAATTCTATTTTTATCTGCTTTAGTATAATAGTAATTTAATTAAATTAGAATTTATATACATTAAACAAAATATACTAGAATTAAACATTCACCCTGACTGTGAATGTGGGTACCTGAATATATTTTTGACTTAAAAATGCTTGACATAAATGGTTGGCTTAATATTTAAATTTTTATACACTTAAATTAATTGAATGAGATGTATTTATAGGCAATATTTACAACAGGAAATTTTATTGCCACCATACATTATGTATATTGCAGAGATGAAGAAAAGATAAATACTTTATTTTAATGAGAATATTAATGGTGATGACGATAATAATAAGACCTTGGATTTAATTAGTGATTATTTTCAGATGCTTTAACATGGACTGTCTAATTTAATTATCAAAAGCCAAAAAACAAGCAAAACTACAAAGTAGCTACAATTATTATGCTCATTTGCAAATGAAAAAATTGTTGCTTATAAACTGAGTTTCTTGCCCAACATTAGACAACTAAGAAATGGTGGAGACAAGACTGGAGTCCTATCGCATTCCAAAACCTTTATGGCTAATAAGTATATTATTTGAATGCATTTTGTAAATACGTATTCAAAGAGTATACATTCTTTGCACAAACTCTTTTCAGCTATTGAAAAATAAAAGTCATTTAAAAGGGCTATTGATAAAATACTCTACAATCTTAATTTTCTCATTTCAAATGCTACTCATGACTAACTGGAGGTAGACTGAATGATAGAGCATATGATTTGTGAATCATTCATATAAACATAAGTCTAGGTTATGCTAGAGTGGTTGATGGATGGCCTGAGTTTTTAACACATAAGAGGTAATAGGGGCTAGGCACAGTGGCTCATGCCTGTAATCCCAACACTTTGAGAGGGCAAATCACCTGAGGTCAGGAGTTTGAAACCAATCTGACTAACATGGTGAAACTCTGTCTCTACTAAAAATACAGGCATGATGGAGCACGCTTGTAATCTCAGCTACTCAGGAGGCTGGGGCAGGAGAATCTTTTGAACCAGGAGGTGGAGTTTGCAGTGGGCCAAGATCGTGCCACTGCAGTCTAGCCTGGGCAACAGAGTGAGACTCCATCTAAATACATAAATAAATAAATAAATACTAACCTCCCCCACCCTTACTGAAAGTTCTCACATGTAAAATTCCAAGAACAGATATTCAGACATCAAAAT
>NW_012120032.1:433178-443415 GCF_000951035.1 Colobus angolensis palliatus | reverse complement strand
TAAATAAATAAATAAATAAATAAAAAGAGGTAATGAATAAGTATTCATTTTTGTTGAAAAAGTGAATAAGTGAAAGTATAAATTAGTATTTAGAGAATATTGCAAAGAACTGAGCTCATCAGCAACTGATTGCAAGGAGGACCAATAAGGAGAAACAACATTTAAAAAGAGTAAAGCATCATGTGAGTAGATGGAAGAAAGAGTATTAAAGAAATTATAAATATAACTAGCTAGGGAAGGAAAGAAAACTGAAGAAAGTTGATTGGATTTTGCCAAGAAATCACTTATGTCATTGTAAAAATAGTGGTGGAAAGTTGAGGTCAAATATTCTGCTGAAATTTTTTCCTAGAAAAAAATGCTCAGATTTTTGTTTCACTCACAACTTTCAGATCTTTCTCTAGTTTAAAGAGTTATTATGGTTATTGCAAAAGATTTCTGCTACAGAATAGCAAAACAAAATATTTTCCAAAATTTCATCTATATAGTGTGTTTCAATCAAATACATTCATGAGGGAAAAATATAACATTATTTCTCCCTCCAACTTTTAGAAGTTCATGATCTGTTATATAATTATTACCTAAATATGAGGTTATTAATATAGAATTTAATAAAATTTTAGGATTTCTCATACTTAAATTAAGATAATTTCTTCAACCTTACAGATCTGTTAAAAATTTCTGCTGAAAGTCCTTTATCCAAAACCCTAATTCCAAGGACTTTAACCAGTAATATTAAAAATGAACAAAGAAACTTAGTTTTATGTCAGCCTCTTTGAGATATACATACATATATATGTACATAGATCTATACATATATAAATTTTAAATTATATATAAATATATATCACATAGATAATTTAAATTTGAAAATTATACAAACTAATATTACCAATTTTGCAACTCAGTGAGTTTTCCAGCTTCCTAAATCAAGGAATAAATTAAGAGGCCTATTCTGAATTCTGAAAGGGGACCAGAAGAATAAAAGCATGACATTTTAGTATTACACAAATCTTCTGAAGGGAGTAAAAAAGAAGTAATAGAGCAATGGATAGTAATATGTTGGTACTCAAGTGGAGATGAATGGACAAGGCCATTTTACTTCCTGAAATTTTCTTGTAGGGGATGGTAATAAAAGAAAAATGAGACCTAAACACTCAAGGAATCAATGTGTTTGTGATATTATGAAGGGTGTGTTTCATGGTACTACAGAAGGAAGACTAATATTGACCCTATGTATTAAGGGAGTTGTATCAGGGCATAGAAAAAAGCATGGGTAGAGGTTATTTTATATGTTATGTGTTAAGTGCAGCAGCAAATGTGTGGAAAAAAGAGATAGGAAAAAACACTACTTACACATAGCTTAACTAGTTTAGGAATTGCAGTAAAGCTCATATATATATATTTTAAAGGTAACCAGTTTAAGTAGGATTCTGAAACTCTAAGTTATTCATGTAGACTTTGAAAAGAGAAATGCTTTTTACAGGCCTGGTGTGGTGGCTCATACTCATAATCCCAGCACTTTGGGAGGGTGGGATGAGGGGATTGTTTGACCCTAGGAGTTTGAGACCACCCTGGGCAACATGGTAAAAACTTTTGTCTCTAAGAAAGATTTTTAAAAATTAGCTTAGCATGGTGGCATGTGCCTGCAGCCCCAGTTACTCTTGAGGCGGAAGTGAGCCCAGGAGTTAAAGGCTGCAGTGAACTATGATCGTGCCACTACACTGCAGTCTGGGCTACAAAGCAAGATCCTGTCTCAAAAAGAAAAATTTAAAAAATATATTAAAAATACATTTTGCAAGTGTTTACTGTTTAAGCTAATGCATAGGTAGCAAAACTATTCATTGGTTCTCTAAATTTTCAATATTTATAGTACCACAAAATAGGCTGGGCCACGTCTTAGCAGCTCATAATATGAAGTCATTGCTGAGATGCATTGCAAATACTACCAGTTCATCTCCATAAGAAATAAACCGTATAAAATTCATAGTACTTTAAAAACCACATTTTGCTTTGAGATGGATAACAACTTTCATTCCAAGATTCCTAATACTATAGTTTAAAACAACTTTAGTTTAGAAATATATCCAGTTCCATATAGCTGCTACTTGAACAGTTGGCCATAATAAACAAGAATATATATTCTCTCTCTCTCTCTCTCTCTCTCTCTCTCTATATATATATATATATATATATATATATACACACACACACATACATATACACACACACACAAATAAATATATATATAAATTTTTCTGGTAAAATCTGAATTATAGATGTTATGCTGCATTCCTTTCAAATTGGTTCACATTTTAAAATTCCTTTTATAGTAATAAAATATAGTGAGACATTGTGAACCAAACGAACTTTAATGTGAGGTAGAATTTGAGTAGCTTCTTTGGAAACTAGAATACATGCCTTTAAACTTGGATCTTCTTTGTCCTGACTTTTGCTGACTTTTGAATATATCTACAGGGCAGAAGTAAAATTGAGCATTTCTTTTTTTTTTTTTTTTTTTTTTGAGACGGAGTCTCGCTCTATCGCCCAGGCTGGAGTGCAGTGGCTGGATCTCAGATCACTGCAAGCTCCGCCTCCCGAGTTTACGCCATTCTCCTGCCTCAGCCTCCTGAGTAGCTGGGACTACAGGCGCCCGCCACCTCGCCTGGCTAGTTTTTTTTTTTGTATTTTTTAGTAGAGACGGGGTTTCACTGTGTTAGCCAGGATGGTCTCGATCTCCTGACCTCATGATCCACCCGTCTCGGCCTCCCAAAGTGCTGGGATTACAGGCTTCAGCCACCGCGCCCGGCCAAAATTGAGCATTTCTATGTAATAGTATTAATGATCAGATAATAAATTACACGCACAAATAAATGTTTAGGCTATACCTACGGTTCAGATACTTGTTCTACCCCTTGCTGGTAAAGTGACATTTAGATTTGCAGAAGTTAGGCGCATGGTACATTCATCAAATTCATTATTCTTTACATATTGATTGATTAAACTGAGGATCATACTTTCGGTTCTCAAAAATCTGTCTTTTTCCAGAGGTATATTTTTCCCCCAAATAACCCTATTTAATGATTTACCAAGCAGCCTATGCTTTTTAAAAGACCTTGGATTCTCTGGGTGCCATGGCTCACACCTGTAGTCCCAGGACTTTGGGAGGCCAAGGCAGGCGGATAACTTGAGGTCAGGAGTTCAAGATCAGCCTTGTCAACATGGTGAAACTCCCTCTCTATTAAAAATACAAAAATTTGCCAGGCATGGTGGCAGGCGCCTATAATAAAAGCCACTCAAGGAGACTGAGGAAGAAGAATCGCTTAAACCCAGGAGGCAGAAGTTCCAGTGAGCCGAGATCGCCCCACTGCACTCCAGCTTGGGCGACAGAGAGAGACTGTCTCAAACAAACAAACAAAACTTTGGATTAAAAACCAAATGTAAAATGTAAAGAGAAAAATGTAAGTCCCACATATTATGTGTATCTAGTATATAATCAAGAAAATAAAAAGTATATAAATTTGAAGCATAAGCAGAAACTGTAAGTCTTCATTTGTAAGTCATTCTGAAGAGTCATTCTCAACTTCTTAAATGTATCACAAAATCAATTTAGGCAGAGAAACTAGGTTACTTACTAATGGTTTGTTACAAAAATGTTTTCCTTGAATCTAGGCTTAGAAATGGGGTTTTATTCAAAGATAAGACAGAATGACACAAATTGACAGAATTATGAAAATCAAGGGGGACACAACTCTAAAAAAAATGGAGATGGCATTAATATTAAATATTGAACCATCCCAAACCTTTTTACTCAAATCTACCCTTTAACCATTCCTATCCTTCTTTACTCCTTCTCTCACCCTAGCTTAAACACAAGGTTAACTGAAGTAAAAAATTCTGTCAGCAAGTATATAACCACTGTTCAAAACCTTGGATCTATAAGAAGTCCTGGATTGTTGCCTTAATTATTAAAAATATACTTACAAGAAACTAATTTATTTTCAAAATTTACTCACAGATCAGTTAAAATAACTTCAATAACGCTGAAACAGTCATGCATTCGGAAAACTATCATTTTTCAACCCTTGACATCTTAAAATTTGCTATAGCTTATAAAAACAAGAGCAAACCAATATCTCTGGTTGTAAGAATGTGCTGTAGACTAAATCTTATGGCCAACATGCAACTTCTGTGTCAAAGAAATGACATTTTAAAATCAATTCTCATGCCTATGCGATTTAAATTTAAAAAGAATCTCAAATTAAATATACAAAGAATTTTAAAAGAATTTAAATTACAATTTAAATTTTAATTTAAAAAGAATCATAACATTTAAAAAGAATCATAAAATTTCTATTTTTTTTTCTTTTTTTTTTCCTCTGAGACATAGTCTCCCTGTCGCTCAGGCTGGAGTGCAGTGGCGCGATCTCGTCGCGCTGCAAGCTCCGCTTCCCGGGCTCACGCCATTCTGTCGCCCCAGTCTCCCGCGTAGTTGAGACTACGGGCGGGCGGCGCCTGCTACCATGCCCGGGTAATTTTGTTTTTGTATTTTTAGTAGAGAGGGGGTTTCACCGTGTTAGCCAGGATGGTCTCGTTATCCTGACTTTTTGATCCGCCCGCCTCGGCCTCCCAAAGTGCCGGGATTACAGGCGTGAGCCACCGTGCCCGGCCTCTATTTCCTTTTCATAAAATAACATGAGTCAATATTCTGGCTAATGTGACACAATTCAATAAAGACATTGTAGAATAATTTAAAACTTAATTGTACTGGTAATTAGTTTCCATTTCAATATTCTCTTCTGAAATTGCTGTATTTTATTCTGGAAAAAAACCAGAATATCTTGGTTACTATGACAAACCAGTTTTTCTGCACTGTATCTCCCCAGCAAGGGCTTAACATATCTGATATGTCATAGTCAACATTCCTGCTAATCTTTCCCACCAGTGTCAAGTGCTGAGAGCTATCGCCTATTCATTTTGTTGTATAGTGGAAGAAGAAAGATGTAGAATGGGCAGAAAGTAATCTACACAAACATCAGAATAAAATGGGCTTTTTGAGCACAGACACAAAAGAGATGCAAGTAGAATTAGAAAATCAGCTGCTTTCTGAGATTTCTTTTGTAACTCTTTCTTTGCCTATACTGTTTGCTTGAATGTAAATTATTCTTAATTTTATTATATTACTTAGTTATTGAATGTTACAACACTGAAAAAAATTTCTATTTGTATCAAAACTTTATATATTTCACTGCATCATAGAGTCAGGGTGCATTAAATAAAACACTATTAAATATTAAATACTTTGACATCTATGAAGCAATACTATTATTGTCATCTAACATATAATTATGGAAGTTGGAGTTTTAATAATATGTTAGCATGCGAGTACTCTATTTAAATAAAAAAAAACTAAGAAGTCTCAGAAAACATAAGGTAACAATAGTGTTTACAATTTTACCAACAGTAATGGAATTTTCTATGATAGAACAACTAAAACTTTGACTATCTACTATACAGTTTCTTCTATTGAGTGTTTGTGTGCAAATGTTTGCATGTATAGCACATGTACATGTATAAATGTATATGTGTGTGTACAGGGCATATAGTGTAATAATTGAATTATATTTTAATATAATTTTAGTTTAATGATACTGGAAATGGCTCATAGTAGAAAGAATTGAAAATAAAAACCAGAAAAGTCCAAAACTATGTGTAAAATATCCATTCATAATGTATTGAACATTACATTACATTATTATCCATTCATAATGTCTTGCATGTAAGCAACTATTAGTGTGATTCTTCACATTAGAATTGGCACTCTCTTGGTCAATAATGAGAAAGCAAAAATGAAGATCTTGTTTTAAAAATGTATCTATTTAGAGCCATATACATACAAGATCGATATTTTTAAAAGGAGCCTCAAAGGGGTAGGACATAGGGAAAATAGGTGTGACTATGATTTCGAGAGATACAAAATCTTCCACTTGGAAATATTTGCAAAACTAAGTTGTTAGTATAGGTTAGCAAATCACACACAGAAAAGGCCTGATTATTTGTGTAAGGATGTAAGAATGCAAATTAAAGAGAGATCTCTCTTCATAGCTTAAACTTTGTTAACCAATATATATAATAAAACCTTTGATAAAAGGAAATAAAAATTAGAGGCATTGTGTTTAAAATTAGAAGAACTTAGGTTCCAGAATCATTGCAGCCACCTATTAACATCTTTAAACCTCCATTTTGTCACCTGTAAAAGAAGAATCTTAATAGTGCTGATTGTTGCTGTTAAAAGGTTTAGCCTTTCTCTTTAGATTTTTGTCCCCTACTCTTCCAGTCATCACAGGAAGTGCACTATGCCTCCTCCATTTGGTTAGAACCTCTCTTATGTTTTATTCAGTGTTCTTTTTTTAGCCTGAAATAAAATTTCTTACCTTTCTTTTGATATGAAAAAATGTTGGCTATATACTTCTTAAAAATTATATTTAACTGTTAGGATTCAAGGGTACTATTCCACCAATTCACTCACCAAACTAGTTTTAGAGTCAGATCTGAGCAATGGGTGACTGTTCTAAATAATACCTCCCCAGCCTCTGAAGCAATGAAATCCATTGATTCCCAAGTGGGGATGACTGGGCAGCATGAATAGCATCTGCATTATAAATACTTATATAGAGCTTAATCTCTTATGCCAAATACTATTCTAAGAACATATTGATTAAATCAATTAATTCTTATAACAACCCAATAAAGGAGGTACTATTATATATATATATATATGTGTGTGTGTGTGTGTGTGTGTGTGTGTATGTGTATACATATGTGTGTGTGTGTATATATACACTTTAGACAGAGTCTCGCTCTGACACCCAGGCTGGAGTGCAGTGGTGGCACATCTCAGCTCACTGCAACCTCCGCCTCCCGGGTTCAAGCGATTCTCCTCCCATGTAGCTGGGACTACAGGTGCGTGCCACAACGCCCGGATAATTTTTTGTATTTTCAGTAGAGACAGGGTTTCACCGTGTTATCCAGGATGATCTTGATCTTCTGACCTCATGATCCACCTGCCTCAGCCTCCCAAACTGCTGGGATAACAGGCATGAGTCACCGTGCCTGACCCTACATTTTAAAATAAGTCTAGCGTGAGATAAAGTACCTTATTCAAATTCCCATACCCATTAAGTGATATAATCTGAGTTCAAGCCTAGGCAGCAACGTGGTGGCTCCAGATTTCTTGCTCTGAACATTACACTATGCAGTCTTTCATCATAATTTAAGAAGAATGAGAAATACACTGACTTGATATTTTCAAAACTGTTTAATATGGTTTGACTCTGTGTCCCCACCCAAACTTCATCTCTAATTGTAATCCCCACGTGTTGAGGGAGGGACCTGGTGGGAGGTGACTGGATCATGGGAGGTGTTTACCCCGTGATGTTCCCATGATAGTGAGTGAGTTCTCACGAGATCTGATAGTTTAAAAGTGTAGCACTTCCTCGCTCTTGCTCTCTTGTTCTCTCTCTCCTGCCAACAAGTAAGACGTACCTTGCTACTCCTTCACTTTCTGCCATAATTGTAAGTTTCCTGAGGCCTCTGCAGCCATCCAGAACTGTGAGTCAATTAAACTTGTTTTATTAATAAATTACGCAGTCTCCACTAGTATCTTTATAGCAATGAAAAAACAAATTACTATACTGTTACACATGTCATACCTCCATTTGACTACTTGCATCCTAGCACTGTTAAGCTTCAGATTTCAGATAGTATTGAGAACATTTTCTGATGCCTTTGGCTCCAAAATCTTGCACCAGTCAAAATCTTGCACCAGCCAGCAAAGGAAATTACATGATGATCCCTTTCCAATGAGAAGACTGAAGTATTGCATGCATATAACTTTATCAATATCTTGGGTATTTCCAAGATGAATGAATGGATATTAACTTATATTTGTATAACTAAAAACACATTCTGATTATTTCTTCTAATTTGCAAATGACTTACTGTCTTTCAATATTTAAATAGTGTTTTAATAAAATTAATAATTAAAATAATCTATGCCAATATTAATAATCACATACTGCAGTCCAGAGTATGCTCATGATATATTTTATCTCAATAAAATAAAAATTAAAAAGTTTTCCTCTTTTTATTGTTAATGCAATATACATATTTAAATATCTGAGTATATTTCATTTAAAAACTATATTAGAAGGATACAACTTATTTTGCAGCCATCCAAATAGGCAGTATACTATGGCATCTGCCCCTTAACAAGTCTCCTCTGAATGTGTGGTCCATCAGTCATTGACTCTCTGTGTAAAATCTATTTCAGCAATGTCCTTAGAGTATTAGTGTGTACTTTTAACTCAAGAAAATGGAAAACCTTACACTGCCATTAGTGTACTGATTGGCTCACAAGTTTTCTGCCTTATTACTAGATACTGAGAAGAGTAGATGGTGAACTATAAGAGTAAAATTATAATTATCATATACTGATCATTTATAAGGCACAAGACACTATAATAAACACATTTATCTTCTTAGTTATTTTCACATATAAAAAATAATAATCATATGTATAATAAAGTATCATTCACCATATACAAATAAGGAAACAAAGGCTTAGGGATGTGAGGTAATTGCTCAGGCTAATTCAGCTAACCTGTGGCAGAAATGTTTCTGGAACCCAGGTAGACTGATTCAAAGCCTCTGCTCTAAATGCATATTCCATTCAGTGCTATATAAAGGCATGACTACAAGTTCAAGATAAAAAGAGAAATCACATCTAAGTATCCTGCTCAGACCCTCATACACCATTGTCCTATTCAAGTGTCCATTCCTTATTAATGTCAGTCAACAGGGGAAGGAGGTATTGGTGAAAGAAAGGCCATCACAGGTTTGGGATACTATTGTTATAGGTTTGCTCTATATGCTTCTTGTAGGGAAAAGTGTGTGTTTCCCGAAAGGCCTTCTACCTTTAGTGGGCAGCTTTGACGCTTCCATTCTACATTTACACATAAATGGACATATATTTCATATTACTGTTGCTCTGACTTTGACCATCTAATTACTGGAGAGGTAGAGAATATTATACATTATATTGCAATGCTATATTAATAGAGTTTGAAATGTGCTAACAATTTTAATTAAGATAATTATACATATTATAATTATATATTTTCTTTTCACTTTTCATTTTTTCAAAAGGAAAAGTTAATATCATGCTTCTGTACTTAATGAATCATAATTTTGATTAAATTATAGAATTATTTCATTCTCCCATCCACCTTACACACACAGACACACACACACTCTCGCACACACATGCACATATGCATACACCCTCTCATCTACTCAGGAAGATAAGCTTTCACATCCTTAGTAGTCACATTCTTAGTTTTCCCAAAAAAGAAACTCCATTCCATTTATACTTGTGGAAATGAAGTATATAATTGCCATATGTTCTCTAAAATGTCATAAAAGGTGAACATTTTCATTCACATGGAATATTTAAAAGCTAATATAGGCTGGGCGCGGTGGCTCATGCCTGTTATCCCAGCACTTTGGGAGGCTGAGGCAGGCGGATCACGAGGTCAGGAGATCCAGACCATCCTGGCTAACACGGTGAAACCCCTTCTCTACTAAAAATACACAAAATTAGCCGGGCGTGGTGTCAGGTGCCTGTAGTCCCAGCTACTCAGGAAGCTGAGGCAGGAGAATCGCTTGAACCCAGGACACAGAGGTTGCTGTGAGCTGAGATCGCGCCCCTGCACTCCAGCCTGGGAGACAGAGCGAGACTCCATTTCAAAAACAACAACAACAAAACCACAACAACAACCAAAAAAAAAAAAAAAAACAACGCTAATATAGTATAAAATCAATGTCTCAAATTAAAATATCAGGTTACAGGAATAAACAATGCAGATATTACATACATTTTAAGAACGAATTATTTATTTAGATTATTTCATTTAATTATATAAAATAGATGTTATTATCTCCATGCTAAAGATGAGGAAATGCAGAGTGTACAGTCTAATTGCTCAAGTTCCTAACAACTGGCAAGTAATATAAGTAGGGTTTGAACTAAGCCCCTCTGATCCTAATGTACTCTACAGAGAGCAAGATTGCGGAGCATAATAGAAAAGAATTTCTGAAAATCAGGGCTCAGTACCTGACACTGACACTACAGGCATGTGCCACACCATGCCAGGCTAATTTTTGTATTTTTTTTTTTTTT
>NW_012120032.1:424932-433128 GCF_000951035.1 Colobus angolensis palliatus | reverse complement strand
CCTACTTGGTTTAAATCCTTTCCATAAGCAATATAAAAAGATATAAAAACAATATTAGTATAAACACAACTCTGCAGGCTTCTGCTATATGACTTCATCACTCAAGATTAAACAACAGCAGCAAATTCTCTACTTTTTTTTTTTTTTTTTTTTTTTTTTTTTTTTTTTTTTTAGAAAAGGCTTTTTGTCATGATGCCCAGGCTGATCTTGAACTCCTGGCTTGAGTGATCTGCTTACCTCGGCCTCCAAAAGTGTTGGGATTACAGAGATGAGCTACCACTCCCGGTCTCTCTTCTTTGACTTTTTGAAAGAGTTTGAGGATTGGTATCTGCTTTCTTTAAATGTTTGATAGAATTCAGCTGTTAGGGCATACGGTCCTGGTCTTTTCTTGCTGGGAGACTTTTTCTTACTTATTATATTCCCTTGTTAATAGTTTGTTCAGATTTTCTGTTTGCTAATGATTCAGTCCTAGTAGGTTGTATGTGTTTAGGAATTTATCCATTTCTTATACAATATCCAATTTTTTGGCATACAATTGTCAATAGTATTTTCTTATATCCTTTTTATTTCTGTGGTACCTGCTTTTTCATTTCTGATTTTATTTGAATGTTCTGTCTTTTTTAGTTATTCTAGCTAAAGTTTGACAATTTTGTTTCTTTTCAAAAAATGAGTTACTTTTTTTTATCTCTTATGCTGTTTTTCTAGTCTTTATTTCATTTTCTTTTCTAATTCACTCTTTATTATTTTTTCCCATGTGCTAACTTTGGGCCTAGTTTGTTCTTTTTCTATTAATAGTTCCTTAAGGTATAATATTACTTGGTTTATTTGAGATCTTTTTCTTCTTTTCTGTTGTAGGTACCTATTGCAAGAACTTGCTATTAGAACTGCTTTTGCTGTATCACATGGATTTAATGTGTTGTGTTTCCATTTGTGTTTGTCTCAAGACTTTAAAAAATTTTTCATTTTAATTGCTTCAATGACCTTTTGGTTGTTCAGGATCACGTTGCTTAATTTCCATATATTTGTGAATTTTCTAAAATTACTTCTGTTATGAATTTTGTTTCAAACAATTGTGTTTAGAAAATATACTTGATATAATTTACATTTTTTAAAAATTTGCTGAGACTTGCTTTGCACCTTAGCATGTGATCTATTCTGAAAAATGTTTTTTTTGTGTATGCTTGAGTAGAATGTATATACTGTTGTGATTGGATGAAATATTTTGTTTATCTCTGTTAGGTCCATTAAATATAAAATGTCGTTCAAGTCCAATGTTTCCTTACTGATTTTCCATCTGGATGAATAAAATATTTATGGTTGGCATGCTTTTGTTTTTGTTTTTCTCTTTCAGAACTTTGACTACATGATTCCACTCTCTCCTGCCCTAAAGACTTTCTATTGAGATATTATTCTGATAGTATCTGATAGTAATATTCACTCTCTTTCTGCTCCACTCTTCTATGGAATTTTTCATTTCAGTCACTGTATACTTCATCTCTAAGATTTCTGTCTGGTTCTTTCCTATTGTTTCTATTTGTCTAGCTTCTTGCAATTTTGTATATTTTTTTCAAATTTTACTAAATTTTATATTCATATTTTCTGGTACTTTATGGAACATCTTTTTTAGTATTATTTTGATTTATCTGCTACTGATTTCTAGATCTCTATTTCTTTAGCGTTCATTATTGAAGCTTTATTAGCTTCTTTTGGAGGTGTCATGATTCCTTGATTCTTCCTAATCCTGTGTCCTTATGTTGTCTGTACATTTGAGGGAATAGCCCCTCTCTTGGCCTTTACAGGTGTTCTCTGGCAGGGATACACATGCGTTATTTAATGTAGCCTCTGATTTTGGAAAAGCTAGCTGGTGACTTCCTTGGGGAGGCAGAGCTTTCCATGAGATCTCTAGTTAGTGCACCATTGACTTTGTTTGGGTGGGGTTGCTCTTTGGACTCTGATGTCCTATGGGAGCACTGGCTTTGTTTGACTATACAGTGGAGTTGCTGGGTGAGCACTGTGATGGATTTTGAGGTCAGTCACAAGATATGTACTCTGGTCAGTCAGTTATGTTATTGGTGACCTGAAGTTGGGCAGGGCTGGAGGCTGGACTCCAAGGTTAGGTGGAGTCACTACTCTGGACAGGTGGATCCAGAGACTATGGTCCTTAGAAATACACAATTAAGGATTTCCTCCCTGTGAATGTGGAGCCATGAAGCGGTTTTTTGGCTACGTTGAGAGGATTTGGGAACTCCCAACATCATCCCTAGCAGATCTAGACCCTATAATTTTCTGAGATGCATGAAGATGGAAGTTTTCTTATTTGGATGGACTCCTCGGGAGGGCTTATATGTGGAGTGAAGATACTACATGATTTTCTGGGTTAAGTAGGTTTAGCCCATTTGCTTCTTTAAAATTCACCGAAGTGGGAAGTTCCTTGCCTGGGCAAAGTCACTGGGAGTGTTTCTTGGCTGAGTAAAGCTGCTGCTTGTTAAGTTGCCAAGTTTAGCTGGTCTAGCCCCTTCATTTCTTCAAAAAGGGAGGAGATGGGCATGTCCTTGCTTAGGCAGAATTGTTGGGGTGGTCCCTGAGGTGGGGTGAGTTAAAAAGCATATACGGACTCAAACTAGGTGAAACTTTTCATCATGCTTTTGAAGACACCTTGCTCTGTACTGCATGTTGGCTATGAGGTTGACTGGTATCTGTAATTGGGCACCATAGCTACCAGGAACACAGAGGTCCCAGCATGATCCACTCTTGTCACTATGGTCTCTGCCTCTTTTCTTTGGTTCTATTTGGATCTGAGTGGTTTAGCCATATCATTTTCCTTAGAGTTCCCTGTGAGGTAAGGACAGAGTGGGCTTCCTGGAAAGCATTTTAGAGTGCTAGGAACACATCAAAATAAAAACATGGTAAAACCTAATCAAATATTTTTTCCAGGAGAGAGGGTGTTTTCACTGCTTGACCCCAAATCTCCCTTGACAAGTATACTGATGGTCCTCCATTTACAATGGTGTTGTTTTCCAATAAACCCATTATAAGTTAAAAATGTTATAAGTCAAAAATGCACTTAACATACTGAACCAACTGAACATCATAGCTTAGTCTCACCTATCATAAATGTTCTCAGAATGCCTGTGTTAGCCTACAGTTGGGCAAACTTGTCTGGCAACACAGTATACTGTACAGTATCAATTATTTCCCATCATGATTGAGTGACTGACTGGGAGCTGCAGCTTGCTGCTGCTTCCCTGCACTTCAAGAGGGTATCACACCACTTTCTATTGAATACATAATACTTTTGCATCATTGTACACTCAAAAGTTTCATCTGTATCCATATATAATCAAGGAATGCATCCAACAATTGATACATGCTATAGGGTTACACTGTAAGATTGCTGATACTTTAAAGAACTATAGAAATAAAGACTATAGAGAGAAGAGGAAAGAGTGAGACAGAGAGAGAGAGAGAGGAAGTATTAGGTTCACTATTGTGTCCTGAGGAACTCTTGAAAGTGTACTCCACAAGAAGAAAAAGCTACCAAAGAAACAGGAAGAGAAAAGAAAAAAAAAACAGGAGAGTGTTAAGGAGGTAAAGGGAAAATTATCTCAAAAGGAATTGAATAGTCACCTCTTAAATAGTGGTAGGAAACCAAGAAAACTGAGTGGACTTAGCAACAAAAAAATAATGTAACTTCTCAGAAAATTTGGAAGAATCACGAGAATTGTGCAAATTTAAAGAAAAATGAAGGCAAAGATATGGAAATGGTATCTGGAAAAAAAACAAAACAACAACAACAATAAAACATTTTAGATGTTTTTGTGAAGTAGCAGATACATGGATGTTATTTAGAGAGGGTCTGTAGTCCCAGCCAAATATTGGTAGAGATGTGTAGTAAATATCAAGAGGTGTTTAATGGGAACAACTTCATGGAGAAAATACAGGTAAATATTTGGAATAAAAATATTTATCAGGCAGAGGAGTATACGTGAGAAGTCACAAGTAGAAGAGATGGAATTTGGGGTCATGCAAGTTGGGATACTTCTTCCCATTATAAATAAAGGAAAGAAGAGCTGTATGAGGGCAGATTGGGAGGTAAGCTTTGTAGATTTGGAGGCAAAAGAACACAGGAGAACCCATTAAATGATCTGTATCTTCTCAGTGAAATGGAAAGCAACTTTATCAGCTATAAGAAAAGGAGAATGAATAAAGCAAAGAAAGTTTGGAGAGTAATAAAATTTTTTCTACAAAATATCTCTCTAAAGAGCACATTTCTTAAAATATGTCTTAAAGGAAAGAAAGTATAACAAAACTGTCTCATTTTGTTTATAATTAGAAAGCAATGAATTTGCATCCTGTTTGTAAACTTTTTGTTTCATAAAATCGAAGTTATAAGAAAATTCCCAAATGAAATAAATCATTTTCCCTGGAGTGGGTATGAGGCTTGATAGGAAGATATCTTCATATAAAGTAGCCTCTAGTCTGAGCCATATAGTTCAGGTAGAACGTGGACAAGAGACAGCAGAAAAAGAAGCGCTCTCAAGATGAATAGCAAAAGCAAAGGCATGAAAGTAGAATATGGTAGGATATCCTGCTGTGCCAAACTCATCAAGGGGGCAGAGATGCTATACTCGCTTCTCTTTCCTATCTTCCAAACTAAAGCATGTGTGTGTATGTTAACAATTGTAGTTCCTAAATGCGAAGATAACAATGAAAAGAAAAAAATGACACACACATATATTTATAACTATATATATATAATGATATAACTATATATGTGTGTGCATACATATACACACACACACATATGTATATATATCATTAAATGTGGTTCTTACCCTAGAAGGATTTTTTTTCTGTCTGAGATTCACTTAAAAGTTGGAAAGATATACACTAAAGGAATCGATACTTTATGTTGTTGTTGCTTGCTGCATGTGCCTATAGCAACAAAAGTCTTTAAGAGTGCAGAAACCACAGAAATTTAAAGCAAATACTATTTTTTTTTTTTTTTTTTTTTTAGTACATGGATTCATGGTAACATAGTTACTGACTTATTTTCCTCAGCTCTCCTTTAAACTAGAATCTCTTTCGGAGGAGGCAAGACTGTCTGTATTTCTTTCAGTGGAAGGTAAACAGATAAAGATTTCAAATGGCTTGAATTGAATGCATGCATAATTTAAATGAGGGCAGAACAAGGGGAAAATGACATTGCTAAAGTTTTGTAAGCTCATGCATTAAAGCATAGAATTATTTTTTACATCTGAAAAAATAAGTCTCATTGTATTCATTGTCATTACTGACTCCTCCTGACTCTACTATTTGTCCTTAGCCAAACCTTCACTATGAATTTGTTATTTTTATGCATATATGTTAAATCCTCATTAAATCTATACAGATGTTATGTTTCATTTAGTTAAGCTACTTATTACCTCTCCTCGAAGCTTTTAGCAATGTACATAATCAATAAATACCTATTGAAGTTATCAGATAAGCATGAATTTTTATTGGCAACCTATTAGACAGACATGGCAAGCTGCTTGTAACTTTGAAGCCTGGAAGGCTATCCTGGTGTAAACTCCTGAAAATAATTGTATTTAAATTTCATAGATGTATAAATTAAATCATGGATGTAACTGAGCAACTTAAAAAGAATAAAATCTGAATCATACAAGTTTATTTAAAAAGTAATATATCTTCAAATGTAGCTGTTTGGTTATAAAGTCTTTTTGATATTTATGTTATTGTTTTCTGAACTAAAGTTTACCAAGAAAATGAAAAGCAAGGGTCATATAAATGAAAATTAAAAGCTATAAATTTCCACAGGGATTACATTAATATGCAAATGTGTAATTATCTAAAATTAATTTTCCTCACGTCAAATGTTACTTATATACATGTACATATTTATATCCATGTATATGCTCTCAATATTTATTGTCATTTTAGACTGATATGAATTCAGATAGAGTTTATAATACATAGAGATTCTCATACAAATGTTGAAGCACATTACAGGCTGAAGAAATTATGTGAAAAACAAAATTTTGTACTTTGTATATATGTACACAGTTACAGTCTTTAGAGCTAAAGTGAGAAAACTATTCAAATAAACTCATCTAGAATAATCCCCAGCTTTTCCAATTTTAAATATAGAAAGAAATTAGAGTGGTCAAAAAAATATGTAAGTGAATTCAAAGGCCGAGTTTGGTGGTGGTGAGCTCCTGGGAATTAATAACACCATTGGTCAGGAGAAAACTTAAACACAAGATTCACTCTCAGCCATAGTATTAGAATACCAATCTTTCTTCACTTCGTGCTGTCCAGGAGATCTACAGTATAAACATAAAATGACCTCACATTTCACTCAACAGAAGAGTAGTTTAAGACTCCCCTATGTCCAATACAAATTTAACATGTGCAATATGACTTAGTGTTTCAGTTTTATCTTGCTATAACATAAAGGCACAAAGCATAGTGAAAAAAATATTTCAAAGAAAAAACATTTTCTGACTTATATAACAAAGTCTCCTCTCCCTGACCACATTATGGCTTAAAAGGATTTCTTATCAAACTCTCACCATAGCAAAGAAAAAGAAAGCTTCTCTTACCAGAGTGGATAAAGCTTCAATCTTGCTATAGCGTTTTCTGCAGCTCTTATTTGAAAGACAGATCCACAGCGGCTTTGTGCATACAAGTGATCTGGCTGATCTCCAGTTCCTGCACAAAAAAAACCCAGTATAATTGGCTCTCAAAAAGGTGTTGTAAACATTCATCATGATGGCACTTGCATGTTGAATCTAGTGACTGTTACTCTAGTAGACTTTCTCCAAACAGGCCAATTACATTTCTACTTTCAATATAAGCTGTTTGGTTTCTCTGCTCAATACTGAGATTAATAGTTTTAAAGAAAGCATGCATTTGTGAGTATCTGTTCTATTACTATGTCTGAAAGTGTACTCTAAGATTAAAAAATATACACACAGTTATAAATCAAGATGATATTGTCTGGTACACAAATTTACTTAGCCCCTATATGTCTTTATTTTTAAATTTAACAACAATCAGGCCAGTATTTATGTACTAATGAGATATCAGTGTTATTAAGTCTCTTTCATTTATTATTTGATAAAACTCAAATGAACATTCTATATCTCTGCTTTGCAAAACACCCACCTCAATAATGCCTCCAACATACCCCAGAGTTTGAGACCAACTGTACTGCATTTCTAAGTCCATTAAATATTCCACAGTTTCTTTGCCTAAACCATCAAAGTGGCCCAGACACAATCACATCCTTAAATTTTATGGGAGCAATGAAGAGGTCACAAAGCATTGACTTTTTAAAATTTTTACACATTCAATGTTTCTGGAAGCATTAACTCATTATAACCAAAAGTGGCATATTCTTGTTATCAAATGAATATGAACACTAGATCAAAAATTAATTCTCAATAAAAATAGTCTCAATTTGTGCCACTCTTTATAATGATCTAAGCAATACATTGATCTTACAACTATGTGATTATATAATCTTTGCCTTGCTTCCCATGGGTTTAAAGCCTGGTTAAGTGTTATCAGCAGTACCACAATGAAAAATATGAATTAACTGGATAGAGAGATTTTTTCTTTTTGCATTTTTATATCTGGCATCTTATTTTTCATCATGTATACAAATTAAGCAAGTGCAACAAACAATTTTGTGCAACAATTTATGATTGTAGAAATCTCAAAAAAATGATAACTTATGACAATATAATTCAGAGGATTATAGGTTGATATATACTAGTCTTTTAAGACAACAGATTTCATTAACCTAATTATGTTACTTAGGGAGTCAGAGTGTGGGGGGAGAAGACCTATACTGTTTTTCAAAATAGTGTGTATCAGTCAACTATTATCCTTTATTATTATGTAACAATTGTCTTTATAAAATTTTCCACTAACATTTTCATGTTTAGTTATTTTACTAGAACAGTGAAGACAGCATTATTATTCTCCATTATACACATGATATAACTAGGACTCAAAGGATAAGGACTTGAAATTCTTAACTAGAGAATCTTCTGATGTTCAGCTACATCCAAATAACTTTTTCTTTTAAAACAATATATCTGGCCGGGCGCGGTGGCTCAAGCCTGTAATCCCAGCACTTTGGGAGGCCGAGACGGGCGGATCACGAGGTCAGGAGATCGAGACCAT
>NW_012120032.1:418730-424767 GCF_000951035.1 Colobus angolensis palliatus | reverse complement strand
AAAAAAAAAAAAAAAAATATATATATCTAATATTTTTCTTTAAAAGAGGTTTGTGTGATTTAGCCTGGTGATTTCAATTGGAGAATAGGCATTTAGGAAATTATTATAACATATTCGGAGCTGTGATACAATGAGACCTTTTCCTATGCCTAATTATTTTGGAAATGATCTGCAAATACAGTTCAAAAAGACAATTATATATGATGTTATGTTAAAAATGTTTAAAATTTAAGAATTATCTATTGAATATCTGCTAAGTGACAGGTTCTTTGTTAAGTTCCAAAGTTATGGTAGTGAATAACATAAATATCTCCACTTTATATAATTTTCGATGTAGAAATGAAAATAATTAGCCCAAGATACAAATTTGTTTGGAACATTTTAGTGGCAGTGAGTTAATTTATAAATTCATTAATAGAAAAAAAAACCCTAAGAGATCAGAATTTTTATGTCTTTATTACAAAAAAATTCTAATCATTATTAAAAACAGTATTGCTGAAACATTGAGCTAGTCATTTTAAAATGATTCTGAAATTCTTAATGCTTATATTTTAGAAGATTGTAGACGTTTTTACTAGTTATTTTCCAATGTACACAATTTGTATTTATAATACATATGTATATTTACATATACAAATAGTCATATTAAGATCTTGATTAGATAATGAGGTTTGGAACAGTTCAACTATTACATAATATGGTTGTAGGAGTAAATCAATTTTTCCACTAAAAGTTGTTGATGTCCCCCTCTCCAAATGAATATATTAAAAATAAAATCACGAAGGCAAAATAAAATTATCATAAAGTACCATATTAGTTAAATGACTTATAGCATTTATGTGTTCTAGTTATTTTCAATCTCTTTACAAATACAGGAACACATTGTTTTATTGTGATTTGCTTTATTGCACTTTGTAGATACTGCAGTTTTACAAATTGAACGTTTGTGGTAACTCTGAATTGAATAAATCTATCAGCACCATTTTTCTAATACAAAGTGCTCACTTTGTGTCTCTTTGTCGAACTTTGGTCATTCACACAATATATTACGCTTTTCCATTATTATTCTATACTTTATCTGTTTTATTATATCTATGATCATTGATGTTACTCCTGTAATTGTTATGGGGCACCACACACCACAACAATATAAGACAGTAAAAGTTGTCTGTGTTCAGACTACCCCACTGACCAGCTGTTATTCATCTTTCTTCTTCTACTGGAGACTCCCTGTTCCCTGAGACACAAAAATATTGAAATTTAGCTGATGGATAGTCCTACAATGGCCTGTAAGTGTTCAAGTGAAAGGAAGAGTCATAATCTTTCACTTGAAGTCAAATGGTAGAAATGATTAACTTTAGTGAGGAAGGCATATAAAGCCAAGATAGGCTAAAAGCTAGTTAGGCAAGTTGTGAATGCACATGAAAAGTTCTTAAAAGTGCTAGTCCAGTGAAAACATGAATGATAAGAAATCAAAACAACTGTATTACAGATATGGAGATAGGGTTAGTAGTCTGGATAGAATATCAAACCAGCCACAATATCCACTTAAGATAAAGCCTAATCCAGAGCAAGGTGTTAATTATCTTTAATTCTATGAAAGTTGAGAGAGTTGAGGAAGCTGCAGAAGAAAAGTTTGAAGCCAGTAGAGGTTGGTTTATGATATTTAAGATATGATGCCCTTAACAGCACGAGATGATGCAGAAGCTGAAGCAAGTTATCCTGAAGATCAAGCTAAGACAACTGATGAAAGTGGTTATGCTAAACAACACATTTTGGATGTCAATCAAACAGCCTTCCAATAGAAGATGATATCCCTATAAAACAATAAAACAATGAAGAAAAAGTAACTAGGTAACAATCAATATGATGACTGAAACAATATGTCACATTTCATAGTAACTTTGAATGTCAATTATATAAATGCTCCACTTAAATGATACAGATTGTCAGAATGGATACAATAATCACAAACCAAATACTGCTGTCTTCAAGAGACACACCTAACCATGTAAGGATTCTTATAGACTCAAGCTAAAGGGATAGAAAAACATATTTCACACAAATGGAAACCAAGAGCAAGCAGGAGTAGCTATTCCCATATCAGATGAAACAGACCCTAAAGCAACAAAAGTAAAAAAACAAAAAGACAAAGAAGGTCATTATATAATGATAAACGGATAATCCAACCAGAAGATGTTATAATCCTAAATATATATGCACTGGAGCTCCCAGATTCACAAAATTATTACTACTAAACCTACGAAAAGAGGCAAACACAAATACAATGATAGAAGAGATTTCAACACTCCACTGACAGCATTAGACAGATCATTGAAGCAGAAATTCAACAAAGAAATGCTGGACTTAAACTGCACTCTAGAGCAAATGAACCTAACAGATATTTATAGCACATTCTAACCAATAACTGCAAAATATGCATTATTCTCATCACCCTACAAATCATTCTCCAAGATAGAACACATAACAGACCACAAAGCAAGTCTCAATAAATTTTAAGACTTGCAACAATATCAAGTATCTTCTCAGACCATAGCAGAATGAAATTAGAAATTAATTCCTAAAGAAACCCTCAAGACTATACAAATACATGGAAATTAAACAACCTACTTCTGAACTATGTTTGGGTTAACAATAAAACCAAGGTGAAAATCTAAAAAGTATTAAAAATGAATGATAATAGTGACACAGGTTATCAAAACCTCTGTGATACTGCAAAAGCAATGCCAAAAGGAAAGTCTATAGCACTAAATACTTACATCAAAAAGTCTGAAAGATCACAGATTGACAACCTAACATCACACCTCAAGAAACTAGATAAACAAGAAAAAAACAAACCCAAAGTTAGCAGAAGATAAACAACAACAACACCAACAAAGATCAGAGCAGAACTAAGTGAATTTAAAACCAAAAATCAATACAATAGGTAAATAAAGCAAAAAGTTTTTTCTTTGAAAAGATGAACAAAATGGATAGACCACAAGCCAGATTAACCGAGAGAAGGTTCAAAAATAAACTCAATTAGAAATTAAAATGGAGATATTACAACTGACACCACAGAAATAGAAAAGATCCTTCAAGACCATTATAAACACCTCTATACATACAAACTAGAAAGTCTAGACAAAGTGGATAAATTCCTGAAAACATACAACCCTCTTAGCCTGAATTAGGAAGAAATAGAAATCCTGAACAGACCAATAACAAGCAGTGTGATTGAATCAGTGACAAAAAATTTGTCAACCAACAAAAATTCAGGGTCAGATGGCTTCACAGCCAATTTCTACCAGACATTCAAAGAGGAATTGATACCTATACTACAGGAATAATTTCAAATGATTGAGAAAGAGGGAATATTCCTAACTCATTCTACAAAGCAAGTATCATTCTAATAACAAAGACAGAGAATAATATAACAAAAAAGAAAACTATAGACCAATATTCCTGATGAACATAGATGCAAAAGTCCTCAACAAAATATTAGCAAACCAAATTCAACAGCACACCAAAATGATAATTCACTATGATTATGAGGGTTTCATTCCAGGGATACAGGGATGATTCAACACACACAAGCTGACAAATGTGATTCATCACAAAAACAGAATTAAAAACAAACACCACATGATAATCTCAATAGACATAGAAAATCATTCAATAAAACCCAGCATTGCTTTATGATCAAAACTCTCAGTAACCTAGGCATAGAAGGAACGTACCTCAAAATAATAAAAACCATGTATTACAAACCCACAGCCAACTCATACTGAATGGGGAAAAGAAGAAAACATTCCCTTTAAGAACTGGAAGAATACAGGGATGCCCATTTTCACCACTTCTATTCAACATAGCACTGAAAGTCCTAGCCAGAGCAATCAGGGAAAAGAAATAAATAAGTACATCCAAATTGGAAAATAGAAACTCAACTTATCTGTTTATAGTTGATATGATCATATACCTAGGAAACCCTAAAGATTCCTTCAGAAGACTCCTAGATATGATAAATAAATTTGATAAAGTGTTGGGTTACAATATCAATGTACACAAATCAGTTGTACTTCTATACACCAATAACAACCAATTTGAAAACAAATCAACAACTCAATCCCTTTTACAATAACTAAAAAAATTCTGGGAATATGCTTAACCAAACAGATAAAAGAGCTCTAAACCTACAACTACAAAACACTGCTGAAATAAATAATAGGCAACACAAACACATAGAAATACATCTAATGCTCATGGACTGGAAAGATTAATATCATTAAAATGACTATACTGCCCAAAGCAATCTACAGATCAATACAATTCCTACCAAAATACCAACATCATTTTCACATAAATAGAAAAAATAATTCAAACATTTCTTTGGAACCAAGAAAGAGCCTAAATAGCGAAAGCAATTCTAAGCAAAAAGAACAAATCTGGAGCCATGGCATTACCTGACTTCAAATTATACTACTAGGATATAGTAACCAGAATAGTATGGTACTGATATAAATGTAGATGCATAGACCAATGAAAAAGAATAGAGAATTCACATATAAAGCCAAATCGACCAACTGATTTTCAACAAAGCATACAAAAACATAAACTGGGGAAAGGACTTTATGTTCAATAAATGGAACTGGGAAAACTGGATAGCCATATGTAGAAGAATTAAACTAGATCCCTATCTCTCACTATATACAAAACTCAACTCAAGTTGGATCAAAAATCTAAATCTAAAATCTGAAAACATAAAAATTCTAGAAGAAAACCTAGGGAAAACTCTTTTGGATATTGGTCTAGGTAAATAGTTTATGATTTACCCTAAAAGCAAAAGCAACAAAAATAAAAATAAACAAATGGAATCTAATTAAACTAACAATCTTCTGCACAGCAAAATAAACAATCATCAAAGTCAACCCACAAAATATGACCCACAAAAAAGACAATCCACGAAATGGTAGCAACTATTTGCAAACTATGAATCTGACAAATAACTAATATCTTTTATCTGCAAGGAACTCAAATCAGCAAGAAAAAAAAAATCACATCAAAAAGTAGGTAAATAATGTAAGCAGACATTTCTTAAAAGAATATACAAATAGCTAACAAACATATGAAAAAGTGCTCAACATCACTAATCATCAAGGAAATGAAAATTAAAACCACAGTGGGAAACCACCGTACCTTGGCCAGAATGACCATTATTAAAAAGTGAAAAAACAATAAATGTTGGAGTTAATGTAGTAAAAAGGGAAATCTTATACACTGCTTGTGGGAATGTAAGTTAGCATAATCTCTATGGAAAACAGTATGGAGGTTTCTTTAAAAATACTATTCAACCCAGCAATTCAACTTCAGGGCATCTACCCAAATGAAAATTAGTAATTATATAAAAAAGACACCTGCATGTGTTTGTTTACTGTGGCACAATTCACAATTGCAAAGATGTGGAACCAACATAACTGCCCATCAATCGATGGGTGGACAAAGAAAATGTGATACATATATATAATAGAATACTTCTCATCCATAAAAAAGAATGAAAAAAATGTCTTTGGCAGCAACTTGGATGGAGCTGGAAGTTGTTATTTTAGGTGAAATAATTCAGGAAAACTTTCTACTGATAAGTGAGAGCTAAGCTATGGGTATACAAAAATATACAGAAGGGTGTAGTGGACATGAGAGACTTTGAGGAGGAAACAACATATTGGGTGCAATGTACACTACTCAGGTGACAAGTGCACTAAAATCTCAGACTTCATCACTATACAATTCATTTATGTAACCAAAAACCACTTGTACCTCTAAAGCTACTGATTTTTTTAAAAAAGATGTATTTGTTGACTACCATGTGCTCATGAAAATTTGCTATTATATTTTATTAAATCTCCCATTGATCTGGATGCTGAAAAAGGAAAGTGAAAATATTCAGTCACCTGGCAAATAAAATATAATTATACTATTGAAATATAGTGACATACATCTTGAATGAAATATGAATAATTTTGTCAAATTTTTTTTTTTT
>NW_012120032.1:327650-413710 GCF_000951035.1 Colobus angolensis palliatus | reverse complement strand
CCTCAGTTCAAAATGCAGAAATCACCGGTCTTCTGTGTCCTTCGCGCTGGGAGTTGGAGACTGCAGCTGTTCCTATTCGGCCATCTTGCTCCGCCCAATCCAAATTTTTAAAGTGAATTTTGCATCACTAATTGGCCTTATGCGAACAGTACCTTGTGGAGGCCTATAAATGCAGTTTGTCAAAAAATGGTACCATTTACACACCCAGATAGACAGCAATGAGATACTGATGATTTCATTATGATTGACATTAAATGCAAGGCTGAAAGAAAACAAAATAAAAATTTTTCAAGTTCCAACACAAACCAGAAGAAATGCAAATAAATTATTTCCCTGAAAGAATTTATAAAAAATGAGATCAGAAATAGAAAAATTACTAGACATCTGGGAAGCTTAAGGTGTTGACTGAGCCATCGTGTACACCTCAACTCTCTGGCTTCTCTAAATATCACTGAAATGAAAGAAGAAAACAGAAAAAAAATAACAAGGTCCACCATTAACATATCAGTTTTTTAAATAGAAGACAGATGTTTTGAAAAAATGGAAGATAGAAATCAGACATGATTATAATGATACATAAGTAATACAGAGTAAAGCTCAACCAATAACAAACACAGAAGAGGAATGATTCAAATAAGAATCTCTTAAAGGAAATCCCAGATAAACTTTACAGTTGGAATCTACAGGTACAAAAAGTTTCTTTGGGCCTTGCACCAATAACCAGGAAAGCCAGAAATGAAGCTGCTAAGCTCGCTGTCCTCAGGACTAAGCACCCAGAATTCCTCTCTTTTGAATAGCTGAGGGTTTATTCTGGGAGGGTTTCTAATTTGGCTGCTGAGGATAAAGAGAAGAAAAGCATAACTTGAATTTACTGAACCTTCAAGGTGGGTAAAGAGAAGAAAGGATAAAAAAAAAACAAGCTTCACTCACTAGTGATATCCAAAAAGCACAGACCACAGAAGAAAAAGAAGATGCCATCTAGAACTTTCACAGCCAGAGAGAAAAAGTCAATGTCTTGGGTTCAAAGCTTCAAAGGACAGGCTGACATTCTTGTAGCATCTAATGCAGCTGGTGACCTGAAGGCAACATCCATTTACTATTTTGAAAATAGTAGGGCCCATAAGAATCCTCTGAATCTATTTTACCTGTGCTTTATAAATTGAACAACAAAGCCTTGATGATCACAATGCTTTGCAAATAAACTTCTAAAAGACATTCTTGTGATTTTAAAAAATTTAATAATTATCTATTGAGTATTTACTAGGTGACAGGCTCCTTACTAAGTTCTGAGATTACAGTGGTGAATAAAAGAAATATCCTCAGTATCTTTATGTAATTTTCAATGTAGAAATAACAATAATGAGTCCAAAATACAAGTTTATTTGGAGAATATTAGTGGCCATGCATTATAGTACAAGTTAACTGATAGAAGAAAAGATGCAAAAATTACTAGAATTTTTGTGTCTTTATTATAAAAAATATAGGATGGTTTAGTGAATATTTTAAGTCCAATGTTGATACCTACTGCTTAGAAAAAAAGATTTCTTTCTAAATATTACTGCTCTTTGGCAAGTCACCTAAAGTTCTGATGGAGATGTTGTTTTCCATCTACAATGGAGATCAATGTTGTTTCTATGCCTAGTCATACAACATCCACTCTGCAGTCCATGGATCAAGGAGTAATTTTGACTTTCAAGTCTTATCATTTATAAAATACACTTTGAAAAGGTATAGCAGATGTAGATTTTGATTTCTCTGATGAATCTAGACAAAGTACATTGAAAACCTTGTGGAAAGAATTTACCATTCTAGATACCATTGAGAACACTTGTGAGTCACAGTAAGAGGTTAAAATATAAGATTAACAGAAGTTTGGGAGAATTTGATCCTCATTGATGATCTTGAGAGAGCCAAGACTCGAGAGGAGGAAGTAATTGCAGATGTGGTGGAAATAGCAAAATAAGTAAAATTAGAAGTGGAGCCTGAAGATGTGACTGAAATGCTACAATTTCATGATGAAACTTGAATGGATGAGAAATTGCGTCTTATGCATAAGCAAGGTGTGTTTATAGATAGATAGAAAGATAGATAGATAGGATCTTATCCTAGGGAAGATGCTATGAAATTATTGAAATGACAACAAATAATTTAGAATACTACATAAACTTTGGTAATAAAGCAGCAGCAGAGTTTGAGAAGAATGACTCCAATTTTGAAGGATGTTCTATTGTGGGTAAAATGCTCTTAAACAGTAGCACATGCTGCAGAGAAGTCTTTTGTGAAACAAAGAATCAGTGGCCAGGAGTGGTGGCTCCCGCCTGTAATCCCAGCACTTTGGGAGGCCGAGGCGGGAGGATCACCTGAGGTCAGGAGTTCAAGCCTGGCCAATATGGTGGAACCCCATCTCTACTAAAAATACAAAAATTAGTCAGGCATGGTGGCAGGCACATGTAATCCCAGCTACTTGGGACGGTGAGACAGGAGAATTGTTTGAACCCAGGAGACAGAAGTTGCAGTCAGCTAACATCATGCCACTGAGCTCCAGACTAGTCAACAAAGAGCAAAACTCTGTCTCAAAAAAAAAAAAAAAAGTAATCAGTCAATGCAACAAACTTAATTGTCGTCTTATTTTCACAAATTGCCATAGTCACCCCAGTCTTCAGCAACCACCACCCTGATCAGTCAACAGCCATTGACATTGAGGTAAGACCCTCCTCCAGCAGAGAGGATTACAGTTGTTAGAGGCTCAGATAATACTTAACAGTTTTTATCAATAAGGTATTTTTAAATTAAGGTGTGTACATTTTTCTTTAGATATAATTCTATTCCAAGGTTAACATACTACAGAATAGCATAAACATAACTATAATATGCACTGAGAAACAACAATTTTGTGGGACTTGCATTACTGCAATATTCATTTTGCAGGTGTCTGGAACCAAACTTGCAATATGTATGAAGTATATTTATATTTCCACTGACATTTTATATATATATATATATGTATATACATATATACACATGTACATTTCTGTTAACTCAATACCGTAATTATAGTTTCATGTTATTATATAGGTTTCTCAAACATAATTATCCATTAATGTGGATGTTTTCTATTACAGTGATTAAACTGAAATTTCAACCACTCATTTTGTCATAGAAGCATGCTGAATAGACCTGGAGAAAAATTCAAAATCCTGACAATTTTATTACTTTAAATTACTGACCATGAAAAACAAATGAACACCTATTACTGCAAAAAATCTTAATTACAACTGATGGAATAGCCATAAATTTCAGTGAGAAAACAATAGCCCCTGTGTAGGAGAGCCCAAGTATCAACCCATCCCAACTATCTACCAAACTCTTTTTGTTGTTGTTGTTTTGTTTGTTTGTTTTTTTGAGACGGAGTCTGGCTCTGTCGCCCAGGCTGGAGTGCAGTGGCGCCATCTTGGCTCACTGCAAGCTCTGCCTCCTGGGTTCACACCATTCTCCTGCCTCAGCCTCCTGAGTAGCTGGGACTACAGGCACCTGCCACCACACCAGGCTAATTTTTTTGTATTTTTTAGTAGAGACTGGGTTTCATCGTGTTAGCCAGGGTGGTCTCCATCTCCTGACCTCATGATCTGCCCGCCTCAGCCTCCCAAAGTGCTGGGATTACAGGAGTGAGCCACCATGCCCGGCCTGTCTACCAAACTCTTTTAACAAAGTTTTACCCAATTTTCTCATGCTAATTCTTCTCTTTCATATAAGTTACTTCCTCTGCATTAGTTCATGCTCATCAGTGTTTAATCCGGTTTTAATATTTTCATGCTTCCAAAAATAAACTCCCCTACTACTTTGTCTCTCTAGTAATCATATTTCTACGTTGGAAAATATCTCAAAAATATTTATTTTCTCATTTTACAATATCTTCTCAACTCACTTTTATTGTACATCCATATCCCCCAAGGCACTAAAATAGTCCTCATTTTACCTGGTGTTCTAACAATTAACTGATTCCTTCTTGAATCATCCTCTTCTCTTGTCTCTAGTGATACCATATTCTCCTTATTTCTTTCATACCATGCAAAGTCTTTCTATCCTAGGCTCATTTGCTAGCTCCTTTTCCTCTGTCTGCATAATAGGTTTGGAGAATTTCTTGACTGATCATGGACCCCTTTTTCTTCTCAACCTACAGTTTCCCTGCAGATAATTTTATCCAGTTCCATGGCTTTACATTATAATCTTTCTTGTTGACTACCAAATTCAGATCTGCAACCTGACCTTTTTCCACTGTGCTTTAAATATGATTCTCCATCTGCATACTGATCTCAATTCCTGGCTCTCTAACAAGGATTTTAAAATTCAGACATGGCAAAATAGAACAATTGAATCTACCATATCGTTGCAAACCTGACCTTACTCCAGTCTTCCATATTTTAATATAGAATTCTTTCAGCTAAAATTCTTTGAGTTAAAATCAAAGTCTTAAATTTTTATCTTAATGTTTTATTCTAACAAAAAAGCATAACATAAAGTTTACCATATTAACTATTTCTGAGGTACAGTTCTGTAGTATTAAGTATATATTCACCTTGTTGCACAACTAATCTCCAGAACATTTTCATCTTTCAGAACTGAAACTCTATACCCTTTAACTCCCAAACAGGAAAGATTTATTGACATATGAAACAATACAGATGAATTTCTAAATTATACTGAGTGATAGAAGCTAAACAAAAAAGTACATACTATATGACTTCTTTTATATAAAGTTCTAAAAATGCAAACTTATCCATAGTGACAGAAAGCAGATCAGCTGTTGCCTGGGAACAAGAAAGGTGGGGGTGGAGGAATTGGTGTGAGGGATTTCAAAGGATCACAAAATTTTTGTGGGTAACAGATGTGTTCATTATTTTGATTGTCATGATGGTTTCAGTAGTATATACACATGTCTACACTTATCACATCGCACACTTTAAATATGTGTAGTCTAATTTATGCCAATTATATTGCAAATATGACATTTATAATAAGTTCACAAATAAAACTTCTAAAAATTAGAAAGAAAATAATCCAACATGTAAAGGTAAAAATATATGTTCAAAATCTTCACAAAATAAGATATCCAAATGACCAATACCATGTAAGAGAATATTCAATATTATTTCTCATCAAAAATATTCATTCACCATATTGAGTAAAATTTATAAAAATAATCATTTCAAGATTTGAGGGAATGTGAAACTCATATACAACCGAAAGAATCGGAAATTAGCAAAAGCAGTTTGAGAAACTGGCAATACATACTAAAGCTGAAAATATACTCATCTTATGACCCAAGAATTCCACTCCTAGTTTCATATTCAAGAAGTATATGCATATGGCATCAAAAGATGCACATTACATTGCTCATGACAGCTCTCTTTGCAAGACAAAAACTGGAAACTATCCAAATGTCCACCTGCAGTAAAACTGATGAATATCTTTTAAAATATTTACATAATAGAATAAAATATATCAATGAGAATGAGCAAACTTTTGCTACACATGACAACATGGGTGAGTCTTAAATCTAATGTTGAGAAACGATGTAATAAACAAATATTATGTCTCATATAAGTTTATTTATATAGGCTGCAAAAATGGTTAATTTTATTTTGGCAAAAGTAGTCAATCTACTGATTATCTTTGGGGTAGACTGGGTTTAATAACTAGGAAAAGGTACAAAATAATCTTTGAAATATTGGTAGTATTTTATTTCCCGTTAGAGTTATACTTCATTATAGAGATGTATTCATTGTGCAAATGTACTGGGTTGTTCACTTAAGGGTTTGCAATTTCTGGCTATGTGTTATGCTTCAGTAAAACTTTATATGTATGTGTGTGTGTGTGTGTATGTATATATACGAACACATATAGCTACATATAAAATATATCACAAAAATATAGAATAAAATGTATTGTGATTTATGTTCTTTAAAACATATTATTTTTTATAAATATATAAGTTGAAATACTTTGTGAAAATTTATTGCTAAGACAAAGACTCATCTTTCTCCTGATAATGAAAACAAAACACGTGGATAAGGTGAAAAAGTTCCAGTAAATAAAAAGTCATTTGAATAATTACTCATCCCAGGAAAGCTGTTCCAAATGGCCTTGGTAAAGTACATAATGTATTTATTTTTCTCAAAAGAATACACCATTATAGCACAGATATTTATTTGTATTCATTTCATATTATTTATGAAACTTCTTGAGGCTCTGACTTAGAGAAAGCAACCAGCTGTTTTTGTGATTTTCAAAATCAATGTGTAAAAGAAAAAAAGGCAAAAAGTAGTATTTTATCATTTATATTGTCTTATTGCTTTTTTACTCACTTTCTTTTTTTTTTTTTTTTTTTTGAGACGGAGTCTCGCTCTGTTGCCCAAGCTGGAGTGCAGTGGCCGGATCTCAGCTCACTGCAAGCTCCACCTCCCGGGTTCACGCCATTCTCCTGTCTCAGCCTCCCGAGTGGCTGGGACTACAGGCGCCCGCCACCTCGCCCCACTAGTTTTTTGTATTTTTTAGTAGAGATGGGGTTTCACCGTGTTAGCCAGGATGGTCTCGATCTGCTGACCTCGTGATGCGCCCGTCTCAGCCTCCCGAAGTGCTGGGATTACAGGCTTGAGCCACCGCGCCCGGCCTACTCACTTTCTTAATATGAATACCATGCATTATTTCCTATATTGTCTACTGTTCATATACAATGAAAACTACTATCAGGACTTAAAGTTACGTCATGTAACTCATTCTTAAATATATATGGATGTGATTAGCCATGGTGGAAAGAGTATGGATTTCACAACTGTAACAAACAGTTTGAATGTATGTAAATTTGGACAAGTTGCATACTATTGTCATGCCTCTGTTTAATTATCTATGAGAGGGAGATGGTAATACTAAACTTACTGGTATGCAAATGTAAGCATTATATGTAAATATATAAAAATTGTTCTAATCTACACGCTTACCATTACTATGTTATGCACTACTAAGAAGTTTTATTGGGCTATGAATTACTAGTGTTTTACATCAAAAGATAAGTTTGGAATACACTGATGTAAACATTGATAAAAAGATGAACAATACAAAGGCTAAGGGATTGTAGAACAGTGACCCTTCAACAGAACAGTATCCAAAGGAGTGCCCTTTCCAAATGAGCAGCATAATTCTGTTTTGTTCTTTGTTTTGAGACGGAATTTCACTCTTGTTGCCCAGGCTGGAGTGCAATGGTGCGATCTCGGCTCACCACAGCCTCTGCCTTCCAGGTGCAAGCAATTATCCTGCTTCAGCCTCCCGAGTAGCTGGGATTACAGGCATGCGCCACCACTCCCGGCTAATTTTGTATTTTTAGTAGAGACGGGTTTTCTCCATGTTAGTCAGGCTAATCTTGAACTCCTGACTTCAGGTGAAGCACCCACCTTGGCCTCCCAAAGTATCATTCTGTTTTTATAACTGCGACACAGCACTTTGGCCTGAGTAAAAAAGAATGACTGGAAATAACTTGGCTATCAACGTAACAACAATTGTGTCAATAAACTTACTTTAGGGATATTTACCAGTGAATAAAATATTTACACTTCATGAGTACCAGTATTTTTTTGTTTGTTTTTAAAAGAACAAGTTTAACAGACTTGTTTACAATGAAAAGCCCACATGTTGACTAGAGTCTGATCTCATTGTAAATCGTATTGATGTAAGTCGACTTGATTTATAGTCTCCTTCATATTTACATAGAAAAAAAGGATCTTTTTAAATAATGAGAAGATCCTTATTTAAAAAGAGTAAAAGGGGGATGATAGGAAAAGAGAGAGTCAGAGAGAAGACATAAGAAAGATAATTAGAGCAAGAGAGAGCAATAAATAAAATGAACCAAATAATCAATAGGTAAATCTGAATGAGGTTCGTTTTTATTTTTTCCATGACATGCATATGCCATAACGTGTTATTATCTCAACTAATTTAGTATTTTCAGAATTTGACTGTATGTGTATAACTAATCATCTCAAATATAATATTCATTTAAAATCGTTTTGTTTCTTTCTAAGAGCAAAACAATTTTTGGCCTTTTTTCAATATGGTTTATTTTTGAATGACTATATTGTGCCAGAAAGCAGATCAATGATTTGCTAGAGATGGGGCTGGGGCAGAAGTGTTGACTGAAAAAGACACTGTTTAATGTGAGAAAACCATTCCATATTATGATTTGATGGTGGTAACATACTTGCACAAATATATCAATCTGATCAAATTGTACACTTAAAATAGATGCATTTTTTAGTTGTGAATTGTATTTAAATAAAACAAATTAATACTGAAAATAAATTTACATGGCTAAATCAAGTTGTCAATATAAGTACTTTGTATCTCATATTTTGAATAATTCAGAATCTTCCATTCTGGTGTCACAGTTTTCAATTCAATCGCTCACCATATTAAACTGATTCTGGTTAATACTGTGTTCTTACTACTATTAGGAAGACATTGTGCAGATAACTGTTATTAACAGCTACGTAAATAAAACATAAATTCTGTTCTCAACAACTAGCAATCTAGTTTTAAAAAGTAGAGTATGCATAGTAACAAGGAAATGAAAACTATGATGATCTTCGTACTATTATAGTTGGTAAAATGTCTCCCCCATACTGCATTTGGTGTCATTTAGCGTAACCATAATGGCAGACTTCAGATAAACCTGTTTTTCTTTTTCTTTTTTTTTTTTTTTTTTCAGGAACTCCAGATAAATATGTATTAAGCCTGCATTTAATTTTTAATTAATTGATTGTTATATTTTTACTCTCTACATAGAGAGTAAAATAAGTTAGAGAGTAAAATAAATAAGAAGAATATATTTAGCTTCTTCTGTGCAATAAGAATTGTTCTAATATTTGTATTGGTGAATGAGTATTCCAAAATGATCATGTCAGCCATCCAATATATAGATCAAATACAAATTGAACAATAGTATAGCTATAGATGCAAATATAGATATTGAGGTAGATAGAATGAAGCCTTTTTTTACAAGCAATGTTTGACTACTTAGGTGTTTTGTACTTGCTGATCTCTCCAAGTATACTCCTCCTCCATATACTGCATAACATTCCCTCTTACCTTTTACAGGCTTTTGCAAATGTCAGTATGGCAAAGGTTCCCATGCCCTGCCCATTTTCCTTCAGCAATTCTGATTCCCCTACATGTTTGAGATCTTTTGCTGCATGCATCTGAGATGTTGCTTTCGTTGGCCAATGGCACATGATTGACATACCAGAAGGTAAAATATATTCCCCAAAGCAGCCTTTAGTTAATGAGAGAAGGGAATTAGTGGCCAAGTGCCTCCCATTTCCCTCAAACTTTGGATGATAAAATATGAGACATGGTTCACACAATCTCCCAGAATTCCGTAGAAGAATGGAGCCTGGGTTGCCTGTGGCAGTTTCCTGATCATTTGTACACTTTTTATTGGAATCCTCTCCTTCTCAGCACTTCCCTATTTCCTGCCATGGTTCTTGAGAATCACCACACACAACTTACTTGTACCTAATTTCTTGCTTCAGAGTTAGTTTCCTGGAAATCCTACCTAAGATAGTCACATTCTTAAATGCAAAATTTACTTTCACCACCCTCGGGCGTGGTGGCAGGCGCCTGTAGTCCCAGCTACTCGGGAGGCTGAGGCAGAGGCAGGAGAATGGTGTGAACCCTGGAGGCGGAGCTTCCAGTGAGCCGAGATTGCGCCACTGCACTCCAGTGTGGGAGACACAGCGAGACTCCGTCTCAAAAAAAAAAAAAAATTGCAACTCTAGCCTAAACCAAGCGTATTCATCTCCTTAGCCTATCTTAATATGCTTCACTGCATTGTTATGAAATGAAAAATTATATCATTTACTCTTTACTTACTACCTGAATCCCTCACTGGAAAGCAAAGCTATAAGAAGCGGAACTTTTATTTGTTTGGTGTATCTCTAGTACCTATAATTATACCTGCTGAATGGACGGTGCTCAGTGAATTATTTTAGAAGAAATAAATTAAAATGAATCTTAGAAAAAAACTAAGCTAACATCAATATTTTCTTCTAAGATTGACAAGGTAGCCTTTGAAATTGGCCAGGAGATAGTATTTAGCTCAACTTTATGTGTCTTCCCCAGACAAATCAAAGAAATATGAGTCTAATATAATGAATGCTAAAACATACATTTCATTAAAGCTTTGAGTCTTGCTTAAATGTAATTTTAAACTGTCAAGGAAAGCCAAGAATTGGAACCTTTTATTTTACAACTCAAATAGCTAGGCTTCAGATCTTTATCACTGAGGAGTATATGATTCAAGCAATTATTAAATCTACAGATGTTCAGCTATAAGCTTTACAAGGTCTCTTGTCACTGAAAAGAGAGTAGAGGTATATTGTAGATATAGCAAGAAAAAGTTAATTGGGCTAAGACAAAATGTAACTTAATTTCTATTGTTGGGGGTTACAAAACGTTTAGGTGGTATGTAACAATGTACTGAATAAGAAAAATAATAATTGAGAATACACAAACAATAATTTTCAGTTATAATATTTATGGCAATGCCTGTTTTCTTATATACTGGAGTTTTTTAAGAAAACATAGTGAGCTTTCAGGTATTACTGTGAAAAAAGAATAGTATGACATTATGGTGTCTGAAGAAGTTTTAGTTATATAGGTTTTGGTTCAAATTCCAACTCTGCAATTTACTAAAGGTACACTCCTGTATGATTTCAGATTTACCTAATTTTGTTTATATTTTTAGTGGGGTAAAGTACATAAGGTAATGTGCATAACTCTTAGTTGCATAGTTTGATGTATCTTCAAGAAGCTAACACATTCATTGAGATAGCCATTTAGCAAATCAAATTATAGAATATTTCAAAGATCTCAAAAGCCTGCCTTGGGGGCCCTACCAATTATCACTCTAGCCAACCACTCTCTGGTAACGACTCTTCTCACTTCTGTCACCATAAAATAACTAAGTCTGTTTTTGAAATTTTTATAGATGTAATAGCACAGTATGTTTTATGTCTAATTTCATTTGCAGAATATTCTATTTATAAGATTTAGTACCATTGTTCCATGTAGTAGCCATTTGATCATTTTCATTTTATGAACTCCCACACTGCGTGACCACTACTAATGGTTTTATGACCACATCTAATTTACCCATTCCAAATTTGATGGAAATGTGAGATATTTTTGTTCATTAATATTTATTTTGCTTTGACTGTTGAATGGGTGCAGAGTTTTCTTTTGTGGTAATGAAATGCTTTTGAACTAGATGGAAATGGTGGTCATACAACATTAAGAATGTGTTGGATATCAATGAATTGCAACCTTTAAAATAGTTAATTATATGTCATGTGATTTTGTCCTGAATAAAAAGTATTCTGTTGCTTTGAACATTGTATCTCATTTTTGCCCTATTTATACTGTGAAGTATTCATATGTTCAGCTTTAGTAGATACTGCCAAGTTTTCTCTGTGGCAGTGCCAGTTTCCACATTCATCGAGAGTAAATGAGATTTCTAGTCCTCCACATCATTGTCAACAGGATTTGTTTTTTCCCATACTCATTGGTTTTAATCTGTATTTCACTGGTGATGAATGATGTTGAGCACCTCTACATAAGTTGATTATCTTTTTGGATAGTTTGTTAGCGAAGTGCTTAGTTTTTTTAATTAGGTTGTCTTTTCTTACTAATCTGTATAAATTTATGTATTCTAAATCATTTTCCTCAGATTAACACATTCCTGACAATTATTCAAATTGTCAAAATATTCTCTCATTCTGTGGTTTTGAATTTTACAGTTTTACTCTCCTAAGAGTGAATAGAAGTTCTTACTTTCACCGTAGTTCAATTTTCCAATTTTCCCTTTATACTTAGTGCTTCTTGAGTTTTGTTAACATACATTTAACTATATCAAAGTATATCTTGTTATTTTCTGGAGTTTTCATTGTATTACTTTTTACATTTGAGTTTAAGATCCTTGGAATTAATTACCTGGTAGTATGTAACCTGGTAATCAAGCTTCTTTCTTTTTCTATTTTTCCTTCCTTCTTTCCTTCTTACATACACACACACACACACACACACATTTATCTATATGTATGAATATATAAATGTGACTATATACATGTGTACATATGATTGTTTACATACACATGTTTGTATACACATATGTTTTATCCATCTATGTGCACATGTATACATTTATGTATTCATACTTATGCATATGGGTAGATATATTGCAATAGATATTGTATAAATCATCTTCTACATTATGTGTTATTTTGTTATTTTTGTCATATATCTGGTAATTATATAAATATGTCAATTATATCAGTCTTATTTGGTTCCTTTGAAGGTGATGTGGTTTGGATGTATGTCTCACACAAATCTCATACAGAAATGTAATCGCCATTGTTGGGAGGTGGGGCCTAGTAGGAGGTGATTAGATCATGGTGCGGATTTCTCACAAATGGTTTAGCATCATTCCTCTTGGTACTGTCATCATGATAGTGAAGGAGTTCTTGTGAGATCTGGTTGTATAAAAGTGTGTAGCAACTCCCCTCTTGATCTCTCACTCCTGCTTTCGCCATGTAATATACAAGCTCCTGCTTCACCTTCCTCCATGATCAAAAACTCGGAGAGGCCTTCCCAGAAGAAGAGGCACTGTTTCCTGTACACCTGCAGAATCGCGTGCCAACTAAACATCTTTTCTTATAAATTAGCCAGTCTCAGGTATTTCTTTATAGCAATGTGAGAACAAACTAACACACAAAGCATTATGCCCTTCCTTTAACCTCCTTTTGAAGATATTTTCTTTTTGTTTCGATTTTCAACAGGTTTACTATGAAGTGGCTAGATTTTTCTTGTACTTGGGATTCTTGTAGCTTCTTCAATTTTTGGTACTATGTCTTTTGTCAGATTTGAAAAATTATTCACAAGTGGCTCTTTGATTTTATGGTTGCCTATTATTTTCTCTCTTTCCAAAACACTGATTATATATAGATCCCATTTTATGGTCTCTGTTCTTCAAGATGGATAGTCTTTGATTAATTCATTCTTTTAAAATAAGACTATACGTTAATCTTCTCTTCTTCAAAGGCAATCTTCTTTTACACCCACCTACTGAATTATTTATTATGGTTATCAAAAATTTCAGTGCTAGGATTTTCACATTACACACACACACACACACACTCACACTTTTAATTATAGTTCTCTGTTGAAATTTTCAATATTCTATTTTTCAGCATGTTATTAATCATAATTGTTTAAAAGTCTGAATTTCATTTCAGTAAACCTGAATAACTATTCTATTACTTAATTTTCATCTTGGTTTTCAATCATTCGACCCCTATATTCTAGTAGAATCAATTATTTTTATTTAATTTCTGGCAGATAGAAACTCGTGGCCAAATCACCTGATTCAGTTGAGGCTGACCTGTTTCTTGCTTGGTTTTCTATAAGGTAGAGCTCTTCTGGCATCCCCACTGAAAGTGTGCAGTACTAACTAGGGCCATTCTTGCTTATTAGTACCTGAACTTCAACTGTTGACTTCCTTGTCTTGTGTGACTGCCAGATTCTCTGCTTTGTTTGTAGCAGCTATTTTCTTCTTGATTTCTATTTATTTAGTCTATGCATTTGTATTTTAGGGGGTGAAAAATGCCTTAACGTATATTACACATAAAATACTAGGCTCAAATTTCTACATTTTATTTTTCTTCTAGAATATTGATTACCTGAATATAGGGCCAAATTATTGAAAACCAAGAGAAAAATTAAGTAATAGCATCGTCACTCAGGCTTAGTAGATTTTGAAATTATCAAACACAGACTTGTAAATAATTATGATTAATACATGCAAAGGTACTGCTTAGTAACTTTGACTCCAGTGTTTGTCTCCCTAGTCCAGTGAGTTTATGGTCAACTGTAGACTGTATTTGTCTATTCAGACTTTATGTCCAAGCCATGGATTAGCAAAAACCATACAGAAGGGGGTGGAAGAGAATGGAGGTAAATGATGGGCTTGCTACAAAGCATATTTTCTCTCTGATCTTGTTCTTCCAATCTTTAATTGCATTGAAATCTTCAGTCATATGAGTTTTGCATGTAAAACTCTTATTGTTGCTCTTAGTGAGGGAATAGTCTTATATGTATTACTATATTATAGACAGAAATGAAAGTCTGAGGAATTTATTTAAACTCTCCTGATTTTTCTTTCTTTAAATGAGAATGAATATATCACTCAAAGTGTATATTTAAATTGTAGTTAATAAGATTTCTTATGTAGAGTTCACTGCAGAGTACATTGTGATTAATAAATAATAGAGGTTATTATTGTTAGTTTGGTTCATTAATAAACAATAATACTAACTACCATAACAACATTAGAAAGTATACAATACTCAAATATAAAATATATGAAATCATAATACCAAGAAGAGGGTTTCAGTTTTCAGTAGAAACACAATCATATTTCTATAGATATTGCTTATTAAGTTGTTCTGTTCCTGAAACATTCTATTTATGTGAATCTTCTGGACTAATAAGGAAAAATGTCACCTAGTTTAAGCAATTTGGTGAGAATTCATTCAGCTATGAGTCAAATAAACAAGAGTAGGAAGCATGATTTTTTTCATGCTGCAGTATGTCCAGTAGCAGGTAACCTAGACCAGTATGGTGACTCAAAATGACACTTAGAACTTGACTCTCTCAATCTTGCAGCTCCACTATTTACACTCTTTGGCTTTTGTCTGCTTTTCATGTTTGCCTCTTGTTGATAGGAGGGACAAGTCTCCTCCAGCATCATGTATGCAGTATAGGCAAGAATGGGGAGTTGACAGCAATAATAAGACAATGATTCTTATGTCGGGAAAACACATTCCCCGAGAAATTGTGAGGACTTTTGCTTACTGGATTCTTGCAAGAACTTTAACTATAACTGTAAGGACTGTGGAGATATGTAGCTTTTTAGCTATGTGTATCAACTCTCCATATCAAATTTATCCCACAAATGTACTCACACTTGCCATGCACCAGGATTAGATTATTATTATGTACTTTATTGTTTCACAAACTACTATGAGCCACAAAAAGAAGATGGCATGACCAAACACATTAGGGCATTACTTACATGACTTACATGATAATGTTTTCAAAGAGCCAATAAAAGGCTCAGAAAACTATAGTAGCAAAAAAATAAAAACCTGTTATTTTCCTATAATTTTTTCCAGAAAAGAAACTAAGTTTTGGTAAAATGCCTACAATTAGAGCACAGAGCTACTATTCTTTAGGAGAAACGCAGAAAACTATTGGTATGTCATAATTTATATGCAATTATGACATCCTTTTTTATTATTATTATACTTTAAGTTCTAGGGTACATGTGCACAATGTGCAGGTTTGTTACATATGTATATATGTGCCATGTTGGTGTGCTGCACCCATTAACTCGTCACTTACATTAGGTATATCTCCTAATGCTATCCGTCCCTCTTTCCCCCTCCCCACAATAGGACCCATTGTGTGATGTCCCCCTTCCTGTGTCCAAGTGATCTCATTGTTCAATTCCCACCTATGTTATTTCTGAGGGCTCTGTTCTGTTCCATTGGTCTATATCTCTGTTTTGGTACCAGTCCCATGCTATTTTAGTTACTGTAGCCTTGTAGTATAGTTTGAAGTCCGGTAGCGTGATGTCTCCAGCTTTGTTCTTTTGGCTTAGGATTGTCTTGGCAATGCAGGGTCCTTTTTGGTTCCATACAAACTTTAAAGCAGTTTTTTTTTTTTTTCCCCTTAGTTGTGTGAAGAAAGTCATTGGTAGCTTAATGGGAATGGCGTTGAATCTATAAATTACCATGGGCAGTATGGTCATTTTCACAATATCGATTCTTCCTATCCATGAGCATAGCATGCTCTTCCATTTGTTTGTGTCCTCTTTTATTTCACTGAGCAGTGGTTTGTAGTTCCACTTGAAGAGGTCCTTTACATCACTTGTGAGTTGGATTCCTAGGTATTTTATTCTCTTTGAAGCTATTGTGAATGGGAGTTCATTCATGATTTGGCTCTCTGTTTGTCTGTTACTGGTGTATGAGAATGCTTGTGATTTTTGCACATTGACTTTGTATCCTGAGACTTTGCTGAAGTTGCTTAAGCAGGGTCTCACCCTGTTGTCCAGGCTGGAATGCAGTGGCACGATCACCACTCACTGCAGCCTTGGCTTTCTAGGCTCATGCAATTCTCCCACCTCAGTCTCTCAAGTAGCTGAACTACAGGTGCAAACTGCTACACCTGATTAATTTTTGTATTTTTTGTAGAGATGGGTTTTGCCGCATTCCCCAGGCTAGTCTTGAACTCCTGAGATCAAGAAATCCACCTGTGTCAGCCTCCCAAAATGCTGAGATTACAAGCATGAGTTGCTGTGCCTGGCCTCATATATATAACTATATAGAAACAAAAAGATTGATAGGTAGATAGACAGACAGGCACATTGCTACACAAAAGCCAGAAAGATTGTATTTGCACATCAGTTCAAACGTAGATTTTCTATATCAGCAATGAAATTAATAAAATTTTTATTTAATACCTACTGGTTTGGGCACTGGAGAAGTAAGCAAAGAGCAAATTCAATGACATGGGGAAAAATTTAATAACAGCAATAGCAGTTTGTTTTTCTAAAATCACAGATTCAGAAATGTATAAACTTTCTGAAGTTTGAAGACATTCATGTGAAATACATGTAAATTCAAGGTCTGAAATTGAGATATTTAATCCAACAAATTTTATGTTGTTTCTGTCTTTTAACATTATTTTGTCTATTCCTTCTTTTTCCTAATACATTTTTTCTTATATACTACTAGATGAATTAATAATGCAAAGAGGCTGGTGCTGCTTTTAAGTTTATCACTAAGCCATTTTATTACGCTAATTTTAGTACATTTTCAAGTTACCTGCTTGCATTGATTATGAATCCTTTTATTCATTATTTAATTTAGGATGCCCTTGTATCATTTTAAAGCCTCTATAACTTTAGGAAAAAATACGGGTAGTGGTGTTAGTAAATATGTATGAATGAAAAGGAATTAGTTTTTGTTCCATTCTAGTATCAAATAATTCAGCAATATATGCAGGACTTCCTTCAAAGGTATGTTACAAGTATTCAACACAATTCTCTGTCTTTCCAAAAGGCAATGGGTGTATATACTATGAATTAATTAAATCACTCCTTGTGTGGGGAACATCTGTTTGAGGAATGTTTTTGCTCCTCTAGATGAAGGTGACCCTAGTTCAGTTTCTACTGCCAAATATATATCCTTGTCAATTAACAGGAAGTTTTAATTCTTTCATTTTATGTTATAGAAAAGTGATACTTTTTAAACTTCTAATTATTTCTGAAAATACAGACATTAAAAATGATATAGAAAGGAAACTCCTTCTTCACAGAACCAATGAAGCCTTTCTAAGCATAATTCTCTGCAAGTAAAACTTGAAGAAAAGAACTTGGTGATAGGCAAAACATAGAAGTCCCACACTTACATCTCAATGGACTCTCTTAATATGTGTTCAAATAAAGTTGCAGAAACAATGATGTTGTTAAAATAGAAAATATGCAAGTAAAGTCAAATATTCATTTTGCAGGCAAAAATGTGGGATAACTTTGCAAATTATTTCACAAGTGGTATTTTTTAATGTCTAAAATTATTAATATCTAGTTTCTAAACATCCAGGTGTATTACTACCATTATTCGCAAGGTCTGGTGTGGTTCTTTCATTCAGAACCCTGTCAAAAAAGAAAATTTTCAAGACAAGATTTATAACAAACTGGATTCTAATGCTCTGAAAAAAAATTGATATTACTTGAACTGCTAAATCTTCTTAAATATTAAAGGAAAAGATATATCTACTATTAAACACTAGGAGAATTTAATGTAAGAAAAATATGCTTAAATTATGATTAGCATGAGAAAGTGATTCAATATATCCTTCCTATTCCTCATTCTTCTCATTAAGGCAGTTACAAATAAACGTTTGCTTTATTTAATTTATTGAGGATATATCTCACTAGGCTGGAAGACAAATGCTGAAGCCAAATTAATCAAGCTGCCGGAATGTTCGAGGCCAATATCTATCGTTTTTAACATCGTCATCATCATCATCATCATCATCATCATCATGATGTTACAGAGAAATAAGGATAAAATCTGATAAAAAAAATTGGGGGGTGGAAGAGCCACATAATCAATGTTAGTTATTGCATAATCTTTATTAAAATGAGTAATAGAGAACTTAAATAAACTACAGTCATGTGGATAGTAAACGGCAGCCTGGCATTCAGATCTATGTGTTTCAAAAACCATCCTTGTAAACATGATCATATTCTTATGCCCTGGAGCTAAATGATTCAGTTTATCTAAAGGAGGACTTATCAAAATCTGAGTTGGAGAGATCTCCCTTTGGCATTGAGTTCTGGTATTTTAAGAGGGTTTTCAGTATAGAATATAATCTGATAAAGTAAGAGATCATAAACCAGAGGCAGATTTTAATCTATTTTTTAAATTTTGGCTCAGGATATGCGTACTTTAGCGACTTCTCTTTAACCCTTTTAGCAAGGAAAGCCTGAAAAGGGGGCAAATTTATCTATGTAACCAGGAGATACTTGAGAAAATTAGGAAACTTGAGAAAATTAGGTTGTCCCAGCTAAAAATGTACATTTTAAAAGATGCATGACATAAAACTTACAGAAATCTTGCATTGTGAACTCTCTATCTTACATCCTGCCAAGAAGGTCTATTAGAACTTTCATCACTACCTGGTAGAATAATGGTTTCCAAAATCAATCTAATGATATGCACTCAAGTAGCTTCAAAAGACAACCCCAGGGAGCATTTTCAAAATCTAGACTCCTGGATCTTCTTCCTGAATAACTGATCTGAAATCTCAGATGGTCCAGGATATCCCTATTTCAAGCAGCTTAAGTGATTGTGACAGTTACCCAGTTGAGAATCCACTGTTCTTGAATATATAAATACTTTTTCTACTATATTATGAATTCAGACAAGATTTATTTTACTTTTTTCCTTTGTGTCATTAAATTGAATATATCATCTTTTTTATTTTAATAGAATTAATTTAATAACTAGTAAACTACTTAACCTGCTATAGTGCTTTCTTACCCCATTCAGGCATATTATTTTTCATTATTTAACTTTCATTACTTGCTTTTCCAAAGCACATAACATACAGAATCAGTGGGAGGCAGAATGAAAATTAATACCCAATCCTATTCACCTAGTACATATAAACGAGGATTAAAACAAAATTTTTAAAGTAATATACTTTTAAATTGCCTCAATATAAATGCTTGATTTTATTTATGAATAGATTTATTCAGCTTAGCTATAACATAATCTAGGTGGAAAGATAATGTTATTTCTGGTTTACTGTTGTCTCTTTGCTTTCAGGTCATGACAAAAAGAGTATATATGCTGGAGATTTTTTCATGTGGGAAGTTATTTTCAATATAGTTTAGCTGAAATGTCATCTTAGTTTTAAAGGGAAAGAAAACAGCATGTTAATTTATTGAGCAAGAGAGACTTCTGGTCACAGACTTTAGACTCTAGAGACTGTGGCTTGTAATGAAGCTGTCAGCAGTTGCTACTATGCCTACCCACTAAAGAAATGATGGCATTTCTAGGAAAATAAAAACATATTGCTTTAGTAGAATCTTGTTAAGAAAAACAAAATAATAATAAATAAAATCACAAGTTTTTTTCTTTCACCTCTCTCTAACTTCATGTGCTTCAGTACGGAATAATCCATGTAAATAAATGGGAATTTTTATTTTTATGAAATACTTTTAAAGGCAGTTTTTTTTTATTTGATAAATTTTAAGAACTCAAGATTACAAGTCAGAGAATCATAAATTAAAACTTTTTTGTCAATACAAAACAAAAGGTAAAACTAAAAGACAAATCACTACCAACAGCAAATAATACAAAATAACTCATATATCTCTGAATCAACTATTACCTTTGAAGGTGACAATATGCCTTTAGCCACCTAAAGTATTTTAGCAACTACTTTAAATTTATTTTAGAAGAAAATTAAAAAAGTACTTACTATTAAAAAAAATTTTTTTTTTAAATTTTTATGTTGTTCTACATCTCCATCAAGTTGTCTAGCCTTCACTGCCTCAGATGCCTAAGGTGTCTGCATAAGGATTTCCACACCTTCTCTAAAGTTTTCAAAAGTGCAATCAGCCTTTTCTTTGGTAATGTCAGATTCCTACCTGGTTTCTCAGTTCTCAGTATGGTATTATCCTGAATCTACCTCAACAATGTTTCTTTGGACTGTATTTGCATTTAATATTTGTTCACAGGGATGGTCATAATTCTCCATTTGGAAAAATGGAACAAGAATGTAGAAAACAATTATATGTTGGGTGCACTGTGTGTGTTGGCCACTATATTACATATTGTCACATGAACTCAGTTTACCCCTCACAATTCTGAAAGACCATATTAAGAGAATGAAGAAACATAAGGAGTTATAACCTATGCAGATGGAATGAATATCACAGTTTGCTTTTAAATTGAGTAAATTATTTTTAAATTAGTAAATTGTAATTATCTCACAAAATTATTCATTTCAGCAAGGCTTTTTTTCTGTGTTTGAAAAAGGTATTTATACGAACATTTATTATAATGTGTAGTATACTTTTGGGATTATGAACACCAATTCCAGGTTAATCACATTTTACTCTAATTTTAGAGATAGTAATGCAAGAAAGGGTGAGATAAGTTTTTGGATGCCATTTCCAATTTATTTTTTTACTTTTCTAAAAGTAATTTTTCATCATTTCCATAGGCTCATCACTACACTCACTTCATAGAGAAGTCTAATGAAAAGGCATTTTGAGAATTTATGCCAATTCTCTTATATGTATATGCTTATGAATCACATAGGTAAAACTGTAGTAATAGAACATGTATAATACATATATGAAATATAAGTTTTCATAAGACAAGATAAAGTTTAATGTAAAAAACATTACTAAACATAGCTTTATGCTATCTTTATTGGTATAACATGTTTCTAAAATAGACTCCAAAATTCCCGCTTCTGGTGTAACACACTCTATAACTCTCTTGAGTGTGGGCAGAATCTGTGAATAGAATGACAATATCACTCCTGTGATAAGGTTCAAATCAGTTGACTTGAATTTAACCAAGAGGGAGCCTATATTGGGTAGGTGTCAGGGAAACTCCCATCGTTCTAAGGAGGGAGGCATTTGCAGTTTATAACCATGCTGTAAACTGCCTATAGGCCACATAGGAAGGGACTGCAGGTGGCCACTAGTAGCTGAGAATCATCTCACCAATAGCTAGCAAGAAAATTAGAACCTCACTCATGCAGTCAAGGAAATGAAATCTTCCAACAACCAGTTATCTTAGAAGAGAACCCTACGTTTCAGATGAGAATTATAAATTATTTATGATCGTGGTAATATGCTGAGAAAAGGAGCCCCCCCAACCTTCCCCAACCCCCCAACCCACAACTTTCCCTGCCCGCCCCTCACCCACCCACACCCACACACATGAAAGCTACAGGGTTCCTGGATCTGAGCAACATGAGTTAAGGGGAAGTATCCACAATCTTACCTACAGAAACAAACCCCTTTCTTCTTGTCCTCTTTGCTCTACTCTCACCCTAGGACAGCAAAGAAGTTGATGCTTAAAGGGATTAATAATTTCATCTGAATATGAACTATATGACACTAACTCTTATTTGAATAACAACTTATTATTCAATGACTTCCAATGCTAACATTTTTATTTCTTATATTTTATAGTATTCAGACATCTTTAGTAAAGTATTGATGCTGTACTAACTTTGTAGATTTGTAAAGCAAGTTCTTCAAACCTAAAACCATTTTGAGGGGTTGGTGTGATGGTGCCCACCCACGCAGACACTTAAAAGGCTGAGGTGGGAGGACTGCTTGAGCCCATTAGTTTGAATACAGCCTGAGCAACATACTGAGACCCCATCTCTAATGAAAACCTCAAAAAGTACAAAAAAAAGTTGTGAGTGGTAAAACAGCTGAGTTTGTGTGAAACACACCTGGGCTCCAACTGCTTAATCCTCCTGGGGAGAAGTCACAGCAGATGATTAGGCAAACTCTGTGCTATGTTAGGATGAGGTAAACACTTTCCTGTGTTAAGAGTATACTGCCTAATGCAATATCTCAACATTTTGTGGTTGTGATTATGAAACTTACGAAAACAAAGTTGGATCCACATGTAGTAGTTATGTAAATTGTTATAAGCAAAACACAAATAAAAGATAGTACTTTATGAAGATCACATTAAAACTCATTATTAATAAATGGCAGTTCTTCTGGTTGAATTTCCATGGCCTTTTTCTGAAAGACTTCATATTATTTTAAAGTATTTGCATCAAATTGCAGGATAGCATGTGTGTGTCTGTCTGTGTATGCATGTATGTGTGTTTGTGTGTGTGTCCCTTATCTTTAATAATAAATAATACCATCTTAAAGATTATATATATATATAGAGAGAGAGAGAGAGAGAGAGCTGATTCAAAAGTAAGAATATACTCTGCTAGCTTTTTTCTTCCCTGAGAAATGTATGTCATAAATAGAGTTTGAGAGCCACTAGTCTAATTCACAATAGTTAAATTTAAATTTATTTTCCTTGCCATTTTAAAAAACTTAATACTAAATGTCAATAGTAAACAAGGTTATGGCAGGAATAGCCTACTTTTTAAACTACACTCCTATGGCAATTATGTCTTATTTTATTCTGGAGGTGAGGGAAACATGTTACCTTAACACAATGCAAGAGTTTTAAAGTCTTGTCATATTTTTTATGTCAATTCTTGTTTCCTATACTCCTTAAAAATACAAATATTTATTATGCTTCATGTCCTTTTCATGTTACAACTCTCTGAAAAATTGTAGGTCTCAGAGCCATTCAAGTGTTTATCATGGGAAGAGGTATAGATTTGACAAACAGCATAAAATTCCTACTTTACATATTTTTAATTATTTTTGCAGTAAATTCCAATGTAGGGAAGCCAAGTAAAGCAGATTTTTGAAAAATTTTTGTCTTCTTACCAATAGTTATATAGACACTATAACTGGTCTCAGTCAACAATTCTTTTGGTGGGCTTTTACATTTCAATACAAAAAAAAAAATCCACAGCAATATTAATAAAGGCTCATAAAGTGCACTAAGAATTCTAATAGAGACACAAATATTCATTATTTGAGAACCCTACAGAATGTAATAAATTTCTTAAAAAATTAAAATATCATTAACAGACAATTTAACAAAATGAGAGTGGTCAGAATTTTAGTTTATAAATGAAATTTATACTGGGAAAGTCAGTTTTGTGCTGTGGTGAATATTTGACCTTCCACTGTCCCTAGAATAAGGTCATATAGCATGAAACTCTATGTCAGAGATTAGCAGGCTTTCTCCTTTATTTCTTTTTGTAACATAAGGGAGCCCCATACTAGCTGCATGCAGCATTACTTCAGGAGTGTATAACTGTATTTAAATCATTTATATATTACATTTTACAAATGTAATAGGGAAATGTGTTATTTTGCATTCATGGTTAAGAGTTGGAACAGATGGCGAAAAGCTCAGTTTAAACTAATATGGGTATTAAAATAACTGATATTGCATGCATTCCTTGATATAACAGAAGTTTAGTTCACTATAAAATGGGCTTATAACTTTCTAGAATATATTAAACATAATGTTTCTTTAGCGACAGTTTTTTCCACATTAGGAATCTTGCTATTAGAATGTATCCAGAATAAATTTTCAGAGTTAAAGAATGTAGTAATTCCTTTAACAAATATTTACTGAGCACTTATTATTTTCAGGTACTGTGCTTAATATTGAGTTGCTTAAAAAGATTAATAAGGCACGGTTCCTGCTTCAAGATAAGAATATCATCCAATGAAGGAGATGGAGACATTACAAAACACTGACAACACATGGAACATTTGAAACACCTTTGTATTAGTCATGGTTCTCTAGACAGGCAGAACTAATAGGACAGATGTATAGATAAGGGGGAGTTTATTAAGGAGTATTGACTCACACAATCACAAGGTGAAGTCCCACAATAATCGGATATCTGCAAGTTGAGGAGCAAGGAAGCCAGTCTGAGTCCCCAAACCCCAAAAGCAGGGAAGCCAACAGTGCAGTCTTCAGTCTATAGCTGAAAGCCCGAGAGCCCCTGGCAAGCCACTAGTGTAAGTCCAATAATCCAAAAGCTGAAGAACTTAGAGTATGATGTTTGAGTGCAGGAAGCAGCCATTACAGGAGAAAGATGAGACTGGAAGACTCAGCAAGTATGCTCTTTCCATCTTCTTCTGTCTGCTTTATTCCAACTGTGCTGGAAGCTGATTAGACAGTGTCCACCCAGATGGAGAGTGGCTCTGCCTCTCCCAGTCCACTGACTCAAATGTGAATCTCCTTTTTGGTGACACCCTCACAGATGCAACCAAGAACAGTACTTTCCATCCTTCAATGCAATGAAGTTGAAACTCAATATTAAGCATCACAACCTCTATTTGTAGTGACTGTGTCTGTGGTATTTCCATACCATCCAGAATCTGAGCCTTCAATTCTGGCAATTACAAATTGTCAATGGAGCCTACATCTGGAGCCCAGCCGGGACACTCTGTCCTTTTGTGTAGGGATGGATAGCTGAGAATAAATTAATTTATGACTCATACATTTGCTATATCCTTTCCATCAAATAACAGAAGAGTTAAAGAATTTTTTTTTTTAAATCACCATTGAGCAATCATTTGAAAATACAAAAAGACCTTTTCACATGATGAACTATTCTGCCAGCCACAGTATTTTTCTTGGGATCTTATCTTTCATGTAATCATGCCCCAAGAAGACTATTTTAGTCATACCTTTGAACAAATTCTTGCAAGGTCCAAATTCTATTAAATTTCTATAGTTCTTACATGCAGCCCTGGTCAAGGACACCTGCAAAGAATCATTCCTAGTATCTTGTGTCCTTTCTCTTTGTAAACTCCTATTCATGCATCAGAACTTCATTTAAAGGTCACTTTTTCAGGGTATATCTTCCCTGATGTACAAATTAGGTTAGATTCACCTGAAATATCTTTTTTTTTTTTTTTTTTTTTGAGACGGAGTCTTGCTGTGTCGCCCAGGCTGGAGTGCAGTGGCGCGATCTCGGCTCACTGCAAGCTCCGCCTCCCGGGTTCACGCCATTCTCCTGCCTCAGCCTCCCGAGTAGCTGGGACTACAGGCGCCCGCCATCTCGCCCGGCTAGTTTTTTGTATTTTTAGTAGAGACGGGGTTTCACCGTGTAGACCAGGATGGTCTCGATCTCCTGACCTCGTGATCCACCCGTCTCGGCCTCCCAAAGTGCTGGGATTACAGGCTTGAGCCACCGCGCCCGGCCTATTCACCTGAAATATCTTTATTTAAAATTCTTTATTTTAAGAGCATTCATTTTTATTTGTTTTAATTCATTGCTTAACACCCATTATGTGCAGCAAGAAAACAAACACAATAATTAGTACATAATTACAGTAGAGAAAACATAATATAATCTTCCTCTTATATTAATAAAACACTTCCTTGCTTTGCTATATTTTTCTTATATCCGTTTCTATTGGGGATGTTGTCTAAAACGGTGATAGGTGAAAAAGAATGCAAAACTTCAGATTTAAAATGCATACTAAAAATTCTTTATTTAAATGAGTACATTATAGTCTTTCTTGTGATTCACTAGTTATATCTACTTCCTTTTGCTATTTCAGAGATGTTATTACTTAAGAAAGCAGCATCACAGAGTTAATGTATTTTTAATTTAGCCAGATTTCTTTCTGAGTGCTTTTTAAGTTTGGTTGATAAACCAATCTAGTTTCTTCACAGGTGCTGCCATACCGTAAGATAGTACTTCGTGAGTAGTTTTACATTATTTTCTTCCTTGATGCCTCACTGATGATTCCAAATAAAGTTTACTAGGTAATTTGGAGAATATAGGGCAGTTTAACCACACAGAATGTCATACAGGCTGCTACTGAGTCTTTCGCTAATCTAATGAAGCTCTCTAAAGTTAGAGGCAAATTGTTTACTTAAAACATTAAAGAATCATTTTGCAGTATTTAAGTAAAAAGGAGTAAGCAGTGGGAATGGAGAAAATTGCATCTGCAGTTCTTAAAAAGATTTTATATCAAAATCACTGGATATGAAAGTCATGATCATTCAAACGTGCACACCTGCTTACATTTGATGGTAACATCAGTCTTTCAAATAACCATCTATATTCTCCACATACACCTAATTCACCTGCACTAAAGTTTTGCTTTGATGACTGCACATTCAAATTTCTGCAGATGTTCTTAGAGCATATATTTATGAAAATAACATCCTAAACAGCCTATCATTTAAAATTTACTTGAATGCAATAACTGTATGTAGGCAAATATATTCATTTCTTTACAAATAATAATTTATTTTGTTTATTCAATTAGATCTTTTACAAAGGGAGTCTAGTCTATAAAATATTAACACTGACTTAATATTCATGAAAACTATATTAGTATTTCTATATTAACTATGAAAGATACATTATATTATGTATTGAACACTAATATTTCACTTACTTTTGACAAACAAGTGTATGACTTCCATGTAAGAGTTCGTTGTTCATATATGAATAATGCATTATATTTATATGATATACTATAAAACACTTTGATATTCACACTATTTTGTTGGGTTCTTCTAGAAATACTGAACATTAGTAGAAGTACTACTAGCTCTATATTGCAAGTAAGGAAACTGAGGCTCAGATCAGTTAGATAATTTATCAGAAGTCAAGTAGCTAGTAAATGATTGGGTCATAGATTAACTCTGGGCTTTCTGTTTTCATGGCCTGTACTCTCTCTCCACAGAAAAATATGATTATTCAATAAATGATGCTAAAACAATTGGACATTACATTAAAAAAAAATGACTTGAGACATAAGCCATATACCCTTCACAAAATTAACACAAAATGGATAACAGACCTAAATATAAAGTGCAAAACTGTAAAACTCCTAGAACACAGCATAGGTAAAAACTTAGATATGGTGATGACTTTTCAGATACAATACCAAAGAGAACAATCTATGAAAGAAAGAATAGATATGTTGGACTTCGCTAAAATTAAAACTCCTGCTCTGCAAATAATTCTGCCAAGAAAATGAAATGACAAACCACAGACTTAGAGAAAATATTTGCAAAAGCCATATATAATAAAAGACCATTATCCAAAATATTCAGTGAAGTCTTAAAACTCAACAATAAAAAGCAAAAAAATCTGAGTAAAAAAAAAAAAATAGCATTTGGCCTGAACACACACCTCATCAATAATAATACACAGATGACAAAGAGCATATGAAAAGATGCTCCACAATATATGTCTTTTGGAAACTGCAAATTAAAACAACAATCAGATAACCTGCAAGCCTATTAGATGGTCAAAAATTCACAGCACTGGCAACACCAAATGCTAGCAAGGATGTGGAGCAATGGGAACTCTCTTTCATTGGTGGTGGGAATGCAAAATTGTACAGCATTTTGGAAGAGAGTTTGGTAATTTTTGGTAAAAATAAACATTCTCTTACCACATAATCCAATAATCATGCTCCTTGATATCTACCAAAGGAGTTGAAAATATGTCCCATCAAAAACCCAAATGTAGGCTGGGAGCGGTAGCTCATGCCTGTAATCCCAGCTCTTTGGGAGTCCAAGGCGGGCGGATTGCCTGAGGTTGGAAGTTCGAGACCAGCCTGGCCAGCATGAGGAAATCCCATCTCTACTAAAAATACAAAAATCAGTCGGGCATGGTGGCAGGCGTCTGTAACCTGAGCTACTTGCAAAGCTGAGGCAGGAGAATTGCTTGAACCCAAGAGGCAGAGATTGCAGTGAGCCAAGATAGTGCCATTGCACTCCAGCCTGGGCAACAGATCAAGACTCTGTCTCGAAATGTGTGGATCTCAAAAAAATGTGGATTTTTACAGCAGTTTTATTCATAATTGCCAAAATTTGAAAACCACCAAGATGACCTTCAGTAGGTTTATGGATAGCTATACTGTGGTACATCCAGTCAACGGAATGTTATTCAGCAGTAAAAATAAATGAGCTATCAAGTTATGAAAAGATTTAGAGGAAACTTGAATGTATATTATTAAGTCAGAGTGAATCTGAAAAGGCTACATACTGACTGTGAGAGTCCCACTATTTGACATTCTGATAAAGGAAAGTCTGTGGTGACAGTAAAAATCAGGTGATTGCCAGAGTGTTGTGTGGAAGAGGGATGAATAGGCAGAACACTGAGGAGTTTTTTTTTTTTTTTTTTTTTTTTTGAGACAGAGTCTCGCTCTGTCGCCCGGGCTGGAGTGCAGTGGCCGGATCTCAGCTCACTGCAAGCTCCGCCTCCTGGGTTCCCGCCATTCACAGAGGAGTTTTAAGATAGTGAAATTGTTCTATAGAATACTGCAATGGTTGACAGATGTCATCATATATTTGTCCCACCCCAGAATATACAACACAAAGACAGAACTTTAATGTAAACTATGGAGTTTGAGTTACTATGATGCATTAATGTAGTAGGCTTGTTAGTTTTAACAAATGAAACACTGACTGGGGATGCAGATAATAGAGGAGTCTATGCATGTTTGGGGCAGGGAGAATATGGGAAATTTTCATATTTTCCCTTCAATTTTGCTGTGAATCTAAAACATTTTCTTAAAAATTACTTTTATTTCTACATGATGCTTAATATTTGGAAAGTCATATAATTTCTATAAATTTCTAGGTTGTATAATTTTTACTAATCTGCTGGCATTTATGTGAATCTGCTATATAAAATATGACATTGATTATTTTATATGTTTTATTCTCAAATAAATAAAATGAGGTTTTGCTATAGTTAATGCATCTCAAGATGACACGCAATATAGAAACTAGTAGTTTTCTCTAAAATAATTGATGCAGCTACAGACTATATTACCTATAGTCCTTGAAGCTCAATATGACCAAAGACTAATTTAAGGCCAGGGAAATGTGAATGGAAGCAACATGTTCTACTTCCTGGCTATGTCCTTAAAAGAACCTTACTCTTTCTCTCTCCTCTGAAAATTATTAGTATGTACATGTTTGTGAGAGTCAGAGAAGCCATTTTGGACCCAGAGAAATAAATTTTTCTCATGAGGATGGCAAAATGACAACAAATTAAACAAAAAATGAAAAACCACAGTTAAAGAGGCAAAGACCAAAACACTATGGAGTAGGTCCACGTTAGCATTTGGGAATGCCTTTGCACTGTAATGTGAAAGGGAAAATTCTATCATTTATAGCCAATGTTATAACTGGGCCTTTGTAATAGCATCCAGAGTCTATATTCTAATTATATATACACACACATACACAAAATAACGAGGGTTACAACTAATTCAAGAGTTGCTTTTTTATGTGTTATAAATGTTATTATAAATATATATATAATTTAGATACATATTTATTGCAACAATAAATGCAAATTTTTCAGATGGACAATTTAATGAATTCATAACAGCTTTTTCTTTGAGAAATGTTTATCCTTTTTACTCTGTTTAAATGAGCTTTCTGTGAAAGCAGCTTTCTCTTCAATTGAGAAATGTTTATCTTTTTTACTCTCTTTAGATAATGTTTTCAGGATTCTTGACATAAAGGGTAATAGTTTCTACTGATTTTGAGAAATCTAAATCTACCATGTCTCTCAAGCCAAAACCAGTTACATGGTAGATTGACAAATATCAAATTAAATGAAAAAAATAAGTGGTTATTTAATCTGAATTTTTCTACATCATTAATAATGTTGGAATAATCAATGCTTCTACCTCTTCTATCCCCTAGTTACACTTCTATTTCTAGCTATACAGTAGCATGTCTCAAATGAATATCCACAGCCAAAAAATATTTCCTTAACTCAAAATTCATATGCCCTACTGTCTACTTGGCTCTTCCACTAAACATATCTAAGATAAAACTCCTCATTCTTTCCACCTAAAACTAAAGCTTACTACAAACACAACCATCCCAATGTTCATTGACAATAACTCCATCCTTCTAGTTTTTATGTCCAATAACCTTGCAGGCAAAACCTTTTGAAATCATGTTTTTTGTTTTTTGTTTTTTTTCCTTTTCTTTTCATCTTACTACACATCCAGGCTACCATAAAATATTTTTGATCCTAGTTTAAAGGTTGTCCAGAACACAGCCTGCTATTCATATCTTCATTGCTAGTACTGTGCCCCCATGTCATCTTATCTTCCCAGAGTTGTTTCCGTAGCTTTTCAACTGATCTTTCCGCTCCACCCCTCATCCACCCATAGTGTATCTAAATGCAGAAGTCTGAGGTTTTTCTTTTTAAATATAAGTTGGATTACATAAATCCTCTATTCAAAATCCTGTTACTGCCTATCCCTTTACCTAAAATAAAAGTCTAAAGCTTTTAAATAACCTGTAAAGCCTTACATGAACATAACCCTTGTTATTTCTCCAACTTTCTCTTCTACATTTCCCCTTCCTCGGTTCTAACCACAATGAGTTTCTGGCTGTTTCAGACATAGCAAGCATATTCCCATTTTACTGCCTTTACCCCATCTTTTTCTCTGCCTAGTGTGCTTTTCTTCTAGATATCTATTTCACTAACTGCTTCAGGTCCCTTAAGACTTTGCTTGAATCTTATATTCTCAATGAACACTGTTGTAAATTACATTTTTAATGCCACAACTTATCTCCAGCTTACCATCTGCTCTTTAGATTCTTTCAATTTCCTCTAGTCTTTTTTGCTTATCTTTGTATTCATAACATAAATCACCTTTTTACATATTATCTAATTTAATTATTTTGTTTGTCATTCATAGTCTCTCACCTTTCCCCTCATATAAGCAGAGGATTAATGAGACTTGTTTTTTGATGTATTCTATGGCCCAAAGCACATGATACTTACCGAAAAGTATTTGTTGAAATATACATACCTGCTGTATTTAGTCATACTAATGTATATTTTTAAATATATAATATCAGTTAATCCTGTGGTAGGCAAATTCTAGATGGTTTCAACAATTCCTGCTTTCTGATATTTACCCTGTTGTATAATGTTTCTTGTTGTGTGCGAGCTGTAACTACAGAATTGCTTTTAATGAATAGAATATGGCAAAAGTGATAGGTTATCGCTTCAATGATAGAGTTATGAAAGACTACGACTTCTGTCTTGTTAGCCTCATGTCTTTTGCCAGCACTCTCTTGTCTGCTTCCTTTCTCTCATAAATCAAGCTGTCATGTTGTACTCTCTGGATAGGCACACACAGCAAGGAACTGAAGAAGTCTTCTGGCCCACAGGTCATCAGCAACTGAGGCCTCAGTACAGCCAGCAAGGAAGTGAATCTTGTTAACAGTCATGTGAATCAGGTAGGAGACTGTTAGATTGGTACCAAAGTAATTGCGTTTTTTTTTCTCCCCTGAAAGTAATGGCAAAGATGGCAATTAACTTTTGCACCAACCTAAATATCTATCATCTATCTATCTATCTATCTATCTATCTATCTATCTATCTATCTATCTATCTATTTTTTCTCCAGTTGGGACTTCAGATGACTGTGGCCTTGTAAGAGCCCAAGTACCCAGGGAATTAGTACCTAGATTCTTAACTCATAGAAACTATGAGATAACTGCTATGGTTTTCAGCCACAAATCTTTTGGATTCTTTAGTATGCACCAGTAGATTACCAAAATGATGATCAATATGAAACCATATATTTGCATGAAGACCAAATCCTGCTATAGAAACTGAGGGAACTAATAGTGTTTTTGTTTAGTTTAGTTTAGTTTAGTTTTTTCTCAGTATTTTTATTTCACTTAGCATAATATCCTTTATGGTCATCCATGTTGTTGCAAAATGTAGAATTTTCTTTTAAAAGCCTAAATATTATTCCACTGTATGTATAAACCACATTTTATTTGTTTATCTGTTGTTGGAATTTGAGTTTTTTTAAATATTTTGGCTACTGCAAAACATCTAAATTATCTAAGTTAAGGTTTAAATACTGCTGTTTACAAGCAGAACTCTAATTTTATTTTCTCCAAAAAGTAATGTTGCTACTTAAAGAAGTATAATTTACAGTCTTGTTTACTTCTAGAGGTGAAGAAAAGAAGTCTTCCAGGAAAGATACTTATGTATAGCTAAGTCATATGGAAATTGTACCCTTTGGTTCTCTCTCCTCCCCCTCCTTTTTTTTTTAATTATCTGAAATGAAAATATGAGGACTGAACTTTGCCTCTATCTTGGGTGACAAGGAGAACTGAAGTAGGAAGCAATCCTATGCTAAGGGTAAGAGAGAAATAAGACAGCCCACGCTCCACTGCCTTCCCCCACCACCAAATGTGAACCTATCATTCAACCCACAGCAGACTTTATAAATGAGAGACAAATGAATCTCTAATGTGTTCTTGCAGCTTATTTGCTTTTTTATTTTAGGAACTGAATCTTAATTGCAAACTGATACAGTGTCTCTATTTACTTTGCTTTGGTGTCCTAAGTAGAAACTATAAATACTATTTAGACTTATTGCAATAGGCAAAGGGCGTATTTTAAATCATATTATGGATATCTGCAACTTTGTATCTTTTAATTTTACAGCATGCATTGTCATAGTTATTATTGTAATCACAATGCACTAAAACTTTACATAATTTTCAACCATATATTAATACTAAAATAACATAAATACATTATTTTCTCTTTCTCAGCTCCTCTCCCTATCTATGTATTTACTTCCTTTATATTATTCTTAACTCCTTAGGTGCGGAACAATGGTTTAAATGACCATGGATTTCTTATCAGACGTTTATGACAGTCAGAAGAGCATCTGGAATGTACTAAAGGAGAACCATCAAGCCAGAATTCTATATCTAGCAAAAATATATTTCAGAAATGAAGACAAAATAAGAAAATTATCAGGTGAAGAAGGTAAACCAGAAGTATTTATTGTTGACATATCTAAAAGAAATGTTAAAATAAGTTTTTTAGGCTAGAGGGAAATAATGTCAGGGGAAAATATGAACCTTCAGGAATAAAGAAAGAACAACAGAAATGGTAAATATCTAGATTAACATTTTCATTTAACATTTAACATTACATTTAATAAAAGTAGAAAAGACAGTTTTTCTACTGTTAGTTTTTTTAAAAATATGTATAACTCTTGAAAGAAAACACTCTTATCTGGTGGAGTTTTCAATGTACATTCATGTAATATACATGACAACTATAACATGGAAGCCACTAGGGGATAGTAAAGTGATGTATGGGACTATAAGTCTTTCACATCTTACTTGAAATATTACATTTTTAACTCAAGAAAGTGTGATAATTTAGGAAAATATATTGTAATCCCTAGAAAAAATACAAAAATATAAAAAAGCCTACAGATTAAACAGTATACTAAATACTTACCAAAAAAGGAAAAAATGAGAAGTAGAGGGAAAAAATGAGAAGTAGAGGGACAAAATAAGAAGATGCACTATATAGAATATAGTATTTGAATTACTAGACCGTAAGTTCTAGCCCATAAAATTAAGTCTGTGATGTGAGAAAATGGAGTAAGCCACAGAGTAGAAGATTCAGGGCAGATGAGTGAACCCTTAAAATGATGTAGAAGAGAGAAGCTGAATTGGGTAGACAGTAAATTACAATGACAAATAGAATATTGCCTTTTGTTTACTATCATTCAAAGTATTATTTTGTATAGTATTACTTGAAAGTGCTATGAACCATAGAAGTGGATTCTTCCAAATCATAGAATTCACTAATCTAACTTAATTATGGTGTTTGTAAATACTATTGATAATATTAGTAAACATTTTTAATACAGTTTTTATCATATAAACATTTTGCTATATGTTATTTATCTTAAGTGCCAATAGTTTTTTGTATTTTAACTACATCTAGCAAAGTATTTTTCTAAAATATTAGAACATTTATCAATGGTGCATACTTTACCTCTTTGTAAAGTTAAGCTAATGTTCTAATTTTTTAAGTTGTTCTCATTAGGGCACCAATTGTAGGATGTAGTGGAATAAAATGATAATCTCAGAAACTTTAGCCTCTATACTTTGTCTCCTTCCTATGTGTCTGCCTCCAGTAATTGTAGGCCATTTGAAGATTATTGTTGCTGGTATTCTGGTTTCCTAGAAAATGAGACAGATTATAAGGCCTATGAAAAGACTTTGTTTATGTAGAATTTTCATTAAATTTGCTAAAGAGAAGTGCCTAAGGAGGTTTTCTGTCTTTAGCAAATATATTTATTGGTGACCAGATTCTTTTTTGCCTTACTTTCACAGTTATTTCTCTAACATCTGAGGTTTTGCTAGTCTGATTTTTAGCTAATTCAAGTCAAAATCTATATTCATTAAAGAAGGCTTACATTAAGAAAAATGAAGTTCTAATTTATTTTCACCCATCTCTATATATATTATTTTTGTGTTATATAACTAAAAATCTTACTGTATAGATTTTTTTTCTTCTAGCTTAAAAGTTCTAAGTGTTTTATCTTAGTAATATGATTTATTCTGGAGGAGAGGGATGTTGTAACAAATACTTTCCAGTATAAACTAAGATATTTGCATTTTCAAGTTTTATATTAGAAGCAGTTTTGAGTCTTAGTAGTCTTATGAAATTATGATTAAATGACCAACAGTTATAAATTTTGAGTCACAAATATTTAATTACAATCAGATGAAAAGAAGAAAGAAAAATAATTGGAAAAAGATCTTTCACAGGAAGCATGTCTTATTGTTATTATAAAAGAGAAATAAAGGAGAAAGAGAAGAAGGGAGGGAGAAGTTAGATATTTATTTATTTATTTATTTATTTAGAGATGGAGTCTCTCTCTGTTACCCAAGCTGGAGTGCAATGGTGAAATCTCAGCTCATTGTATCTTCCGCCTCCCAAGTTGAAGTGATTCTCCTGCCTCAGCCTTCTAAGTACCTAGTATTACAAGCATACGCCACCATGTCTGGCTAATTTTTTGTGTTTTTAGAAGCGGCAGCGTTTCACCATGTTGGCCAGGCTAGTCTCGAACTCCTGACGTCAAGTGATCCGCCTGCCTCAGCCTCCCAAAGTGTTGGGATTACAAGTGTAAGCCACTGCACTGGGCCTGAATTTTATTTTATTTTATTTTATTTTATTTTATTTTAATTTTATTTTTTGTGTGTGTGTGTGTGTAAGTAGGAATGGAGGGCAATAACCAAGAAATCTGAAATGACATCCAGACAGCAAGTAATGCCAACTCTGACAAACCACTGCTGTGATCAGAGTTTGCACCTCTTTAAGATTTCAGATATTTATTTTTTCTTCAGGCATACTCCCATTAGAACATTTATCACTGATACATATCTCTTTATAGCTAAAAGTTTACTCATTCCCAGAGATTGATGGAGAAAACAATGTTACAATTTAAAAAAAGATCACGTAACTGTCATAAGAAAAGAGACACCATTTGGAATAAGAAGACCAACGATCTGCCGTTTACTGCCTTCAAGAGCCTTGAGAAACTGCATAAAGCAGTCTTAAGAGGATGAATTCAAATCATGGCAATATTGCATAATAATGTTATTTTTAAAAGATTAAAAGAAATTCTGCCTACTGCATCATTTATTATTAAACTGTATATTAAGACTTTCTAAATTTGCTTCCCTAAGATAGAATGATGTTCAATCATTTTTGCTTTAATGAATAAAGTCTATCTTTAACAAGTAATTGCAAGTGGGACAGAATCGGGCCTTTTCATGTCAAATATACTTGAGACATGAGGGTTCACAAAATCTGACTATGGAGAATTTGCATAATAGGATTCACTGTGCAACAGAAAGCAGAAATTCCCATCAATGGATAAATTGAAAAGCAAGATTGTGTCACAGATTTTTTGTTTCTTTGCTACTGTATAATGCCATACTCCCTTCTGACCCTTGTCTAAAGTCTCCCCAGGGTAGACTATACTAATGAGATCCTTTTTCAGCAAAAGAAAGTCAGGAACAGAAATGTTAAAACCTCCCCCTTGACTAGAAGTAATTAAGTACCTAAACTACAAATACACACTCTTACGTCTGGGGAGGTTAAATTGATTTTATGAATTATATAAATGACAAGGATTCATACTCTGGCTTTTCATGTTTTCTTTTTTTTATAAAAGAAAGCCCATCATTTAACAGTAAATAGAGGTTTTCTAGTGTGTCAAATGGGGATATAGTCAGATTAATGGAGAATTCAATGCTACGCATGCTTATACCCTATCTCTTTGTACTTTTGCAAGATGTGGACACTTTTAAATGCATTAGTTTCTTCCTGCATTGTATAAAGCAAATAAATAGATAGGTTCTTTGCATTCCAACCAGTCAATAATTGAAATATATGCACAAAAAGTAGATGTATAAAAGCACATGTAAACTGATCAAGTGTCCTAAAAACACATTTAAAATAAAAATACAAAGTTGAAAGTTTAGCACTTAACTGAATATATGTTAACATGCATTATAAAAATAGTAAACTCATATAACAGAGATAGTATAGCTTGAAAATTAAGGACTAACGTCAGAATGCCCGTTTTCAGCTCCCCAATACTCCTACGTATTTGCAATGTAACTTTTGACAAACTTCTCAAACTCGTTAAAACTTAGCTTCTTCAACTGCAAAATGGAAAGAAATTTATCACTAACTCAAACATTGGTTTTAGTGATTAAATAAAATAGAGTAAAAAGGTTTTAGTAGAATACTCAGGATACAAAATTCTATAAATAATTACCAAATAGAATTTGGTTGCAAAATGGTCACAAAGATAATTGCAGAGAATACTGGAAAAATAATTGACAAAAATGTATATATTATTTAAAAGATTCAAGTTTATAATGCAAGCAGAAAAATGCATAAAGTCATTATAAAATTTAGGTGTTAATGTGATTTTTACTACACAAGTTGGAATAACTGCATAATTTCAAATATAATAAATTGTTAGTTATCAATTTGAAAAGATTTATGATAAAAAGCCATGATTTTATGACACAGAATCAATATATTGTTTAGAAAGTATGCATTATATTTCATTTTATTTATAGTCTCTCTTTTCTTGGTATACTTAACATTTAAAGTATGTTTTCAAGGGTATATTGTTCAACGTCCCTATAAATAATTTATGTTAATAGAAAAGCAGAAATTAAAAATGTGATAGCCAATATTTTGGGTACAGCACCTTTCATGACAATCATTTATTTTGAATATGTCTATCATAAATACAAATTGACACAAAGTAATAATGATAAACTGTCATGAATTTTAAACTATTTAATTATCATCATTATAATTGCCAAGAATTACCGTACAGGCGCTATTTACCAAGCATTTTTGTGTTACTTTTTACTTTGTGTGTTAATTAATGTCAATTTTATAGAACTATTTTATTGTGCATATTTAAGGTGTACAGCATGATGTTTTGATATACAAGTAGATAATGAAATGATTACTATAGGTAAACACATTCACACATCCATCACCTTCCATAATAATGTCTCATTGTACATGTGTGCTTGTGTGTCTGTGTGTTAACAGTACCTAAAAATCTACATTTTATCAAATTTTCAATATAAAATATAATATTATGCAATATTCTTTATACATTATGTAAAAACGTAGACCAAGGGTAGATTCTCAAGTTATGCATCTGACAAAGGTTTAAGATCTAGAATCTATAAGGAGCTTAAACAATTGAACAAGCAAAATACAAATAACCCCATTAAAAATGGGCACTTCTCAAAAGACACTTCCGAAAAGAAGACATACAAGTGGCCAAGAAACATATGAAACAATGCTCCACGTCACTAACCATCAGAGAAATGCAAATCAAAACCACAATGAAATACCATCCCACATGAGCCAAATGGCTATTACTAGAAAATAAAAAATAACAGATGTTTGTGAGGCTTTGGATAAAAGGGAAAGCTTATATACTATTGTTGGGAATATAAATTAGTTCAGTGCCTGTGGAAAGTAGTTTGGAGATTTCTCAAAGAACTTAAAACGAAACTACCATTTGACCCAGCCATCCCACTCCTGGGTTTATATACCTAAAGGCGGGGGGTGGACATTTTATCAAAAAGACACATGTATTTGTGTGTTAAATGCAGAGCTATTCACAATAATAAAGACATGAGATCAACCAAGGTGCCCATCAATAGTGGATTGGACAAAGAAAATATGGTACATATATACCATGGAATACTACACAGCCATAAAAAGGAAAAAAAATTATGTCATTTGCAGCAGCATGGATGGAACTGGAGGACATTGTCCTAAGCAAATTAATGGAGGAACAAGTAACAAATATACATGTTCTCACATGTAAGTGGGAGCTAAGCCTTGGACACACATGAACATAAAGATCTTAGCAGTATACACTGGGGGATACTAGACAGAGAAATGATGAAGCGGGGTATGGACTGAAAAACTACCTATTGGGTACTATGCGGACCACCTGGCTGATGGAACCATCCATATCACAAACCTCAGCATCATGCAATATACTCATGCAACAACTCTGCACATTTAACCCCAGAATCCAAAATGAAAAACAAACAAATAAATAAATATTTGTACTTATTATAAGTGAAAATATACTTAATATTTTCAGATCCTTTATTGATGGTATTTATAAATACAATTGACTTTTGTACATTGAAAAATGATGTTATCTATATACAACATGGTATGCTATGCAGCCATTAAAAAAAAAAAGAAAAAAAACTTGTTCTTTTCAGTGACATGAATGAAACTAGAGGCCATTATCATAAGATAATTAATGCATAAATAGAAAACCAAACACCACATATTCTCACTTATAAGTGGGAGCTAAACATTGGATTCTCATGGACATAAAGAGGACCACAATAGAAACTGGGAACTACTAGAGGAGAAAGAGAGAAAGGGGGACAAGTGATGAAAAGCTACCTACTGAGTGATAAGATCACTGGTACCCAAGCCTCGGCATCATGCAATATATCCAGGTAACAAACGTGCACATGTACCCCCTGAAGCTGAAATGAAAGTTGAAAGAAAAACGCAGATACAAGGAAATATTTTCTTAAAGCATATTAATGTATAAAACAGTCTTCAAACTAACTTGGAATTACAAATTCACACATTTTCTTTTAAGAGAATTTCACATTTTCTACTTCCGAATTTTCAAGTGAGAAATTTTGTTTATAATTTAATTTTCTGTGGATTTTATAAGGCACTACAAGATCATTGTAGATTAAAAATTAAATATTAAATATTCCCTAACTTCAAGTTGTTCATAATTTATCACAGGCACTGAGGTGGATGCCTACCTAAATGGCATACTCATATATAGGAGAGAGGTCAGAGACCAGTCTAGCAACTGAATTTTGTGGATTGGTAAGTAAGAATTAGAAAAGTAGTTGCGATGTTTATGACAATAGGGTGAAAGAGAGACGTAAAAGATGTCATGTGGGCCGGGGGCGGTGGCTCACGCCTGTAATCCCAGCACTTTGGGAGGCCGAGGTGGGCGGATCACGAGGTCAGGAGATCCAGACCATCCTGGCTAACACAGTGAAACCCCGTCTCTACTAAAAATACAACAAATTAGCCAGGCGTGGTGGTGTGCACCTGTAGTCCCAGCTACTCGGGAGGCTAAGGCAGGAGAATGGCGTGAACCCGGGAGGCGGAGCTTGCAGTGAGCTGAGATTACGCCAGGGCACTCCAGCCTGGGCGACAGAGCGACGAGACTCCGTCTCCAAAAAAAAAAAAAAAAGATGTCATGTGAGGACTGAAAATCATTTTCCTTTTTGAGTTAGATATAATAGTACGTATTCTTTTTCAGTCTGTTTTAAAGCCCTTAGGCATGAACAGTAATGTATTCAGGATCTGTGGAACAGGTAGCATAGTGAACTGCCAGAGCGAGAAGAACCAAGAAGTGGAAAAGAGCAGTGAACTCAGTAAATCCTTAGATCCATGTTATCTCAAATTGGCAAATTTGTTCATATTGTGATTACGTATTAATAATATCAACAAAAATATTGGTAATTCATCTAAACTTGAAAATTGAGGTTTTTCTGCTTTTTTTTTTTTTTTTCCAATATCAAAGTCAGTTCCCCACTTACTGCTCGTGGCAATTCAGATTCCCTGATTAACACTGGAACTTTTTGCAAGATTTGAAAATCTTTCTCAAGATCATAATTTATCCAACCTTTGTTTTTAATTTTTCAACTAATTCAAACCTTACAACCATATTGTGCTATTATTAATACCCATTTTAAAGAAACTGAGGAACGGGGATTGAAATAGCTTCTCAAATCTATCCAACTATTAATATTAAGTAATGTGAAAAAGAATAAAACCCAGAATGTCTAAATTATTTAATATCGATTTTTAAAATAAACTCCTGAATTATTCCAGAGTAAATTATTCTTTAACATAGTCCTAAGATAAAAAATTTTTGTTTTGAAATCTCACATACTTGAAGGACATGTGACTTTTTTATACCACATCTTCATACTCTTAGTTTGAGCAGTGGAATTTTGTCTGAATTAATTAGCAAAGGTATTGCAAGCCAAGCCAATAGCATAATAGTGAACACTTCTTCATATCTTAAAAAATCAAACTCTATAGACCCACTAAACTATGAAAAATTTAGATTTGTCATTCAACAAACTTACTCTGTGTCAGTACCTGTTTCATCCATTTAGATACAACAGTGTATGAAAACAAAGATTTCTGTTCTTAAAAGTTTACAAAGAGGAAAGCCTGCCAATAGCAAAAATGAATATATAAATTTTGAGGTATGCAAGAAATTAATAAATACTATAAAGAAATAGTAGAGCAAGGCAAGTCTTTTTAATACTATCTAGAATTTTCAAATCTTCTCATGGTTTAAAGTATAGTCACGACACTCTGTTGGGTAAAGTGAGTAGGGCTGGTGGGTGCCTGCATGTATGCATCTGTGTGTGTGAATAACTGTGTTTTGCTATTTAGAAGAGTTAGGGTGGTCAAACTCTAAATAGATTCACATTGAAATAGTCATCTTCTAAAAGGTCACGTGATATATTACCTTAGTAATTTTTTTATACTTGAAATACCTTGAGCAATAACAACTCTTCCCAAATTTGATTTAAATGATAAAAAGAAAGATGAGTGAATGACTATAGTTATAAAAAATGTCTATAACAACTGTCAGCAATCTCCAGCAATTTATGGTACTCTTTGTAAGTGAAATGACTTTATTATAGAGCAAGAGTAGAGCCTTTTCACTTTAAAAGTTACCTACATCTAGCTGCAATTGTTAGTAGGATTAAGCCTCATCAAAAATGAAATTGGGAGTAAGGAAAAATCCTAGAAATCAAAGTTGCAAAACAGAATAGAACAGAAAACTGATCACACTTTGGAGGTTACTCTGACTAAACACTGAAAAACAAAATGCCTTTTTAATACTTATTATTATCATTAACTTTGGAAAGAGAAAGAATCCTAAGTTAATTTAACTGTTAGTCAATTATACAGGAATACATAATACCCTAAATAAATATCTTGTTCATTAGATAAGCATATAGTTTTATGATAAAATTTAAAATCTATGCTTCTATTATGATTCAAATTTACAGACATTTATTTGGAAGACACAGTCATATTATTTTTTATTTTCTATAAAAGTTTTGGAAAAAAATCACTAAAGAAATACTGCATTATAAAAACCACTCTTGCCATTAGAGAACATGTAAGTGTTCTTTCATGTATAAGTAATAAAGAATCAACATTTGCTGCTTTTGAAAACAAAATGAAACACAAGAGGAAATATATCTAGCTTTTAGGGCAATTTGGTAATATTTGAGAAACACAGCCTGACAACTTAAGGGGCATTTTTTAATGTCTATGTATATGTATACATATGCATATATGTGTACATATAAATATATATACCCAACATTTAAACATTTACGTATGTATATATAGATATGTACACCTATACATATGTATGTATACATATATAGATATGTACACATATATGTGTGTGGATAAGTAGTTAACAATGTATAAACATATGTACATGTGTGTATATGTATATACAAATTTGATAGTTACATGCTACTTATAGTATTTATAAAAACACATATTGCTGTAAGTCTTTATTTCTCCAACTTCAATGCAGCAATTAATACAAAATAGGTGCTAAATGATTTTTATTCCTATTGATGCTCTCTTCCCTTCTCTACAAGAAAACAACCATTTGGATTGTTTTTGTTTCTTTTTTTTCTTCTTCCTGAATTTGAATATATGTTCTCTACTTACTTAATCAAATCAGGACATTTTGCACACTCTGAAATACCCAGTTACTTTGAAGTAAAACTAACCATATATTATTGTGAAAATGTTAGAATATGAGAAATAAAATCTTTCAATGTAAAACAAAACATTCCAAAATAAAACATGCCTATAATCCCAGCAGTGATCCTAACAAACATCAAGGAGACAATGAGGGATATCTAAATGTCTAAAAAGTTAAACTTAATAAGCATCTATTGGCTTATAATGTTATAAATTCTAATTTTTTGTATAGGAAATATGTATATTTCATTTTCTTTTTAAAATTTTCTTGGTAAAAAATGTACAGCTTTCTTTTATAGCTCAGTCTAGAGGGTTATAAAGAAGCCTGAAATAATTGTCTTCTAGACTTAACACCAAGTACCAATGGAATTGTCAAAATTTTTTTTAAAGTTACAAAACTTAGTGTGAGGGAAATGATTGCTCTCATATGCTTTTGTTAGCAGTGTGCATTGACACAACCTTCTGGAGTTCAGTCTAACAACATACATTAAGAGACATAAATGTGTGTATTACCCTCCGACATAGCATTTCCATTTCTAGAACTCATATTTTTTAAAAAGTCAAAGAGATACACGATATTTAGAGGCAAGAATCTTCATAGCAGTATTATTTTCATACACATACATATACATAAAGAATTAGAAGCATCTATATGTCCAGCAATATGTATATGATTATCATTATACACATACACGCAGACACACACACACACACACATAATTCTAGTTAACTATCCAAAATGATTTTGGAGAAAATAACTCATATTGAAAAATATTTACAGTTTCTTTTTAACTAAAATGGTAACTACATGATATGTATAAATGATATATTTTATCTATTTTTAACTTTTCTTTTTAAGAGATGGGGTCTTGCTAGGTTTCACAGGCTGGTCTTGAATTCCTGGCCTCAAGCAATCCTCCCACCTCAGCAATTCCAAACTGCTGGAATTATAGGCATGAGCTACCACCTGGATTTAACAATTTGTTCTAAATACAATAATGTATTTTTTAAATGTATAATATGTATTATTTATTAGGAGAGCATATATTAAAATATTACTGATGGTGATAATTTCTAGGTTGTAAAATATACTCTTTTTCCTTATTTGAATTTTCTAACTGTGTCACTACACACATATACACACATACACAAGCAAGTCTTCTCTTTCAAAGAACAGAATAAATTGATATAAGTTGTATTTTCACACCAAAGTATTCTTAGACCATTTTCAAATTTGATAAGGATATTTTCACTTCTACATACAAGCATTAGAACAACACTACTCTATTTTTACACAACTTTTTAATCTGCTAAAATAAAAAAAATCTGTGTAAATACATTTGAGAGACAAAATTTATAAATGTTATCATATTTTAGTAAAGTTATTCTTGAGCATCCAAATACTGCTATCAATTCTGTCTTTAATTTTCAGCAGATTGACATAGTTATAATGTCTTCTCTAATAATCAACTTGAAAAAGTTTATGCATTTTTACTTCTACTTATATATATACTCTTGGGATAAGGATAATCTTTAAAAAATGAAAAATTCAAAGGATTGAAGTTTACATGAGTATGATCTTAGTAATTTACAGTTTCTACCTTCTAAATTTATATGTTGTTGAAGAGAATTCCAACCTTATTTATTGAGAAAGTATTAAAAAATATACTGTTTTCAAATATAGAATTTTTACAAGTGTTTTCTTACTTAAAAGTTTTCAACTTGTTAGACCAAATTTTCTCTAACTTATAAAGTCTATTTTCATGGGTGGAGTTGCAAAGATTGTCAGAGATTAATGAAAAGGTCCAGTGAAATTATAGTCATATATGATACAATTCATATTTTTGTTTATGTCACAGAATTTACAATTTTATATTTATTTACCAGAGTAAATGTAAATTTTGTAATTTGTTTTACATGACCAATTCTACTTGTTTATACATTCAAATGAGAATAGCTGGGTCTAATGCTAACATTCCATTCATGTATTTATTTACAAATGTATAGTGATACATAAAAGTTTAAGGCATTTGTTTGTCTTAGTAGCTTCTGACTGTTGTAACAAAATATGAGAGACTGGGTGATTGTAAACAACAGAAATTCATTTCTCACAGTTCTAAAGTCTGAGAAGTTCAATATCAAGGATGGTTAAAGCCTTCTTCTTGTTGTGTCCTCACATGGCAGAAGGGGTGAAGGAGCTATCTGGGTTTCTTTCATGAAAACACCAGTCCGGTTCATGAGGTCAGCACCCTCATAAACTAACCACCTCCCAGAAGTCCCAGCTCAGATATCATCATGTTGCACATTAGGTGTCAACAAATGAATTTTAGGGAGACATAAACATTCAGTCTACAACACTGTTTGCTATGAGTGAGCAGGAACAAAAACAAGAGATAATTTCTCCTTAATACTGGCTATTATTTAATAAATACCATTTTACTCCCTAAAATTATTAGTTTGAAGTAGTCTATAAAATACGTAATTAGATGAGTGTATATTGTTTCTATTCTAAATAGAAAAGTCAAGATTCTTGAAAGAAAATCAAAAAGTTTTATGGAGTATAAATAATTAGAAGTACAATTTATCTAGAAAGGTATGTTGGGTGCAAAAAATGAAAGTTTTGAGGGTAAAGACAGTGAAAATATATCTATTCATTAGACAAAAGGGGCTCCTTTGCAATATGAAGAGTGATTCTATTATTTTCTGAATCAATTCACTCCAACATATTCTTATGGTACTTACTTATTTTCAGAACGTTAGACTTTAGTAGAGACTGTAAGTCTCCTACTTGGTTTCATTTCTGCCTCACTCATCCATGCCTTTCCAGCCATTCTCCATGGTGTCATTAGAGTGATCTTCATGTTAAGACAAGATGGCCTACTAGATGCAGTCAGGAAGTTCCACTTGCACAGAAAGAGACCAAAATATCAAGTACACCAAAATATTTTAAACAAATATTTAAAGAGAAAACAACAAGAGTTATTAGAGATGCAAGGTAAACACTGTGACTAAAGAGCAAAAAAGCATGAAACCTTGTACAGGCTTGCTGAATGCCAGGGCTAGTTTCCAGTCCTGATCAGCTTCTAGGGAAGGTGTGGGAAAGGGATGGAGGTGGACCACTCTCACTGCAGACCTCTGGGATCCCAGCTACAAGAGATGCCATGACACTGAAGACATTTGAACTGACAGAAGGATCAGCCCAGAGAGTAAACAGAGACAGAGACCCATCCTGCAGAGCCCAGGAGCTTCTGTGTTCTGAGGGAGCTGCAGTGGAACACGACCACAGGCACCCTTCGCTAGAGGCTTTCTGTCTTTCTCTGAAAAGCTTTATCTAACACCAGCTGGTCACCAGGCCAAGAGAGAGCAGGACTAACTTTCCCGCAGGACTGGGTACATCTTTTCTGTATGTTCCCCTGCCTGCTAGCCTGGCTCAAGATCCCTCCCTGGCTACTTTCACAGAAGTATGTGCACAGTACAGCCTCTGCTGTCCAACCTGGTGCTTTGCCTGTAGTCCCACCTGAGTACTTTCCCAGTGGACTGAGAGTGGTTCGAATCCCCCAACACAGTCAGTGTCTGATCCCTAAGGGCAAAAGGATGTAACTGATTGTTGATCCCAATCCTTCAGGGCTGCAGCATGCAGCTTGGCAGGTTCCCTCACACTCAGAAAACTAAGAGGATTAAGACATATGGGTTTGTGGACCGGCGTGGGACTGGGCTGTGCCTCCAACCACAGGGCTGGTCCAGGAAGAGTGATACCTGTCACTTAACCTGACAGCCTTTCCTGAGAGAGCTCAAATGCCCAGAACATCTGCCAAAGGAAATGTGGACATGGCACCAGTGATCAGAGGAAGTTCCCCCAATGCCCAAGAGCAGGCCTAGTGAGTGGGATCGGGTCTCCCCCCAGTCCACCAAAAAGCACTACTGTGAATTCAATGAAATACAATATAGCCACACAGCTGATCTGGAGGCTATCTCCTGGCCACTACTCTTAAGTACCATCTACTAGATTATAGTCCAAATTACAACACCAAAAATATTCTGCCAGTATATACCACCTGTGACACAAGAATTCAGCCACAAATAAAAATCCTGTATAAAGCCTTTTCCTTCTAAAGGACTCAGAAACAAAGCTTACTGACTATACTAAACTCACACCACAGTTAAAAGAACAAAAGCTTCTGATGAGAAAGAATCAGCATAAGAACTCCTACAATTCAAAAAGTCAGAATGTCCTTTTTTTTTTTTTTTTTTTTTTTTTTTTTGAGACGGAGTCTTGCTCTGTCGCCCGGGCTGGAGTGCAGTGGCCAGATCTCAGCTCACTGTACGCTCCGCCTCCCGGGTTTTACGCCATTCTCCTGCCTCAGCCTCCGGAGTAGCTGGGACTACAGGCGCCTGCCACCTCGCCCGGCTAGATTTTTTTTTTGTATTTTTAGTAGAGACGGGGTTTCACCGTGTTAGCCAGGATGGTGTCGATCTCCTGACCTCGTGATCTGCCCGTCTCGGCCTCCCAAGTCCTTTTACTTCCAAATGAGTATGCTAGTTCCCCAGCAATGTTTCTTAACCAGACTGAAATGACAGACAGATAATTCAGAATCTGGATGACAAATAAGCTTATCGAGATTCAGGAACAAGTTGAAACCCAGTCCAAGAAATCCAAGGAATCCCATAAAATGTTCTAAGAACTGAGAGGAAAAAAAGAAAAAAAAATAGCCATTCTAAGAAAGAAACAAACCAGACTTCTGGAATTGAAAAAATCACTACAGGAATTTTATAATACAGCCTGTAGCATAAATAGTGGAATAGACCAAAGTGAGGAATACCAGAAACTGAACATTAGTTCTTCAAATCAATTCAGGAATTAATAAAGAAAAGAAATTTAATGAACAAAATCTTCAAGAAATATGGGACTATGTAAAGAAATACAACATTTTACTCATTGGCATTCTTGAGAAAGGAGAGAATAAGCAACTTGGAAAATACATTGGAGGATACAATCCATGAAAATGTCCCCAATCTTTCTAGAGAGGTTGGCACGCAAATTCGAGAAATACAGAGAACCCCTATGAGGTACTATCTAAAACGACAACCTCCAAGACATATAATCATCATATTCACCAACATCAGTGAAAGAAAATAACAGCAGCTAGAGAGAAAAGTTGGGTTATTTACAAAGGGAATCACACCAGGCTAGCAGTGAAAATCTCAGCAGAAACTTTACAAGTCAGAAGAGATTGGGGCCTATTTTTAGTATCCTTAAAGAGAAGAAATTCCAATCATGAATTTTATATCCCACCAAACTAAACTTCATAAAGGAAAGAGAAATAACATCCTTCTCAGACAAGCAAACACTAAGGGAATCCATTATCACTAGACAAGCCTTATAAAAGGTCCTTAAACATGGAAGCAAAAGAATTATACCCACAACCACAAAAACACAAATAAGACATAGTCCATCTATAAAGCAATTATGTAATCAAGTCTACAAAACAACTGCCAAACAACGTGATGGCAGGATTGAAATCTCACATATCAATATTACCCTGGAATGTAAATGGGCTAATTGCCCCACTTAAAGAGGATAGAGTAGCAAGCTCTATAAAAATACAAGACCCAACTGTCTGCTCTTTTCAAGAACACCATGTCATGTGTAATGACACGTACAGGTTCAACATAAAAGAATGGAGAAAGATCTATCATGCACATACAAAAAAAAACAAAAAAAGAGCATGAGTTGCTATTCATATATAAAACAGACCCACCAACAATCAAGAAGGAAAAAGAAGGGCATTATATTGTGATAAAGTTTCAATTTAATAAGAAGACTTAACTACCCTAAATATATATGCACCCAGCACTGGTGTACCCAGATTCATAAAATGAGTTCTTCTTGACCTATGTAAAGTTTTAGAGAACCACACAATAATAGTGGGAGACTTCAATACTTCACTGATGGCATTAGAAAGATTATTGAGGCAAACAACTAACAAAGAAATTCTGGACTTAAGCTGAATACTCACCAAATTGGACCTAATAGACATCTAGAGAATACTCCACACAACAATCACAGTTTATATATTCTTCTCATGTGCCCACAAAATATTCTTATTTTATAAGTTTAAGAGTGTTTTAACATCAGTCTGTTGATAGCTAAGCCCAATGAGTAAACACTGGGAGTCTTTGCCTAGAGATCTGGATGCTGCTGAATTAATCAATCATGAAATTTTCAGGCTCAGCAAAGTAGTTTTATCTGAATGCTTAAAATAGATATACCGATCAAGGGAAAGACTGATATTGATTGAATGCTTGCAAGAGACTGGTGTATAAACTGAAGTTCCAATCATTTTAATTTATGACAAGAACTATGACAGAAAAATCAGAATAATTATGCTATAATGGCCACACCTTTCTCTTCCTGTAAAGTAATCAAATGATGATTTCTTAAATAGAAATTGAGTCATTTGGTACCAGTGTTTAAAGAGATCATTTCGTGTGAAAGAGATCTATTAATACAAGAGCCAGAACATTCCGACTCGTAACTAGTGCATATTTAGATACTGATATATAATGCCTTAGAGCTAGTTTTCCAACTTTCCACTTTGATACATGTATTCTTTCCTTGAATTTATCCAGTTAGGAAAAGCCGTGGAAATTGTTTTGCTCCGAAAGGCAACTTTGCAGACCAGACTTATTCTCTGCATTGCTTGAACTCCTGGAAGGGGATCTTCATTTCTTATTCATAAGTTTTGGACTGGCTATTGACTTTTGTTGTCATAGACTTACCACTTTAGAAAACAGGTATTTCTGAATTTTGATGTTTATAATTGTGCTCTTTTAGGGGTTCTTGATTTTCTTAGAGCTGAAGAAGTTAGTAAGTATTTGACAAATGTCTGTAAATTTTCTATTTCTAACTACCAATGGTTAAGTTTAAATATATTTACTTAACCATTTATATTTTATAACATTTACATAATATAGCATTTTAAGGCAATTAGACTTTTATGCCATTTGAAATTTCAAATACAATCACAAATAAAGCAACAAAGAAAATTAAGTTTCCAATTTTATTCCAAATACTATTCTTTCCTGAAAGTTTCCCAGGAGACTTACTTTACTCATCAAATTTCTGTAATTTTACTAGCTTTACATAAATTTTAAAACATTGTTTTTATATAAATAAACATTAAGTGTCTAAAATAAACCTTACTTGCTTAACATCATGTTTATAGCAAAATAAAAACAAATACATTGTGAATGTGGAATGTTATTTGTAAGCTAATGAAATCATTTAGGAATAAATTCAGGATTGAACCTATAAGAGCGTTTTAATTCATAACTCACAAGATACAGATTAAGAAAGGTAGCATTGGTTGCCTGAAATCAGTGGTAACTTCAGAGTAATAAAAACACAGTATTCAAAATATTAGCTGGACATAGTGGCTCATCATGCCTGTTATCTCAACACCTTTGGGAGGCTGAGGTGATAGGATACTGTGGACCTACAACATAGTGAATTCTCACTATGTTGCCTAGGAGTTTGAGACCAGCCTGGGCAACATAGTGGAACCTTGTTCTCTACCAAAAAATATAAAAATTCGCTGGGCATGGTGGCATATGCCTATAGTTCCAGCTACTCCAAGAGGCTGAGGCAAGAGGATCACCTGAGCCTGGGAGATTGAGGCTGCAGTGAGTGGTGATCATGGCATTGTACTCCAGCCTGAGTGCCAGAGTGAGACCCTGTCTCAAAAAAAAAAAAAAAGCAAACAAACCCAAAATGAAACAAAACAACATTCAACAATTTATCCAAGGCGAATGCCTACAATTTGCTAGATTTTGTTTTCTCTCTGAGAAACTTACTTACTATCCAGTAAGTAAGCAAATTAGATTTATTCTGTCCTTTATATATTTCACTTCCAATGAATGGCTTGAAGAGTTTCAGTGGTCTTCAGTTCTCTGATGTTTTCCTAATGAGAACCTTAATTCTAAAATCTATGAGGAACTATATTATTTCTCAGTTGGACATTATTCTTCTCAACATTGCACCCAAGTGCTTTCAAGCATAATAGTACTTCTTAACATTAAGAAATATCAGAGTACATTATATCACATGAATGAAGTTCTATTAGCTGCTGTAAATGGTAGAATAAAATTAATAATACTTTAAAAAAATTTCTATTTCATCAACAAAATAATATATGCAGTTATTTAAAAAAGAGTGATAACAACAGGAGGCAGAGAAATTCTGGGCAGACAGGGGTGGGTCCCTGGCAAAACCCCACTTTCGAGCCAAAAAGCTTGAAATCTATGGCCCAAAGTGAGAACTTCCATCCCTGTGTGCCCACTCTATTCCAACTGGTTCTTTCTGAATAATGCCTTTCTACCAATCAAATGTTGCCTTTTCCAAAACTACCTAGAGCCTGACTAGTGCCTATCTTGTGCCTATAAAGATCCCAGACTTGGCCAGCAGAGGAGGGAAGCAGCTGGACATGAGGGAGAAGTGACTTAACTTCAGAGACAGTGGCTGGTTGAGGCAACTTAACTTCAGAAAAGAGAGGCAGAGAGGTGGCTTGACTTCAGGGAAGAGTAACTTACCCTTCCCGTCCCCTTTCCAGCTCCCCTCTCCACTGAGAGCTGCTTTCATCACCCAATAAAATTTTCTACATTCATCATCTTTCAATTCATCTGTGTGACCATGGGACATGTGAGCTCTGTGTGACCTCTGGGCACTGGACAAGAATTCGGGACACACCAAGTGTGGGTACCCTAAAAGGCTGTCAGGCTCGCCCTTTCCTGTTGCTGCCAGAGGGCAGCTGCCCAAACTACAAGACAAAGGGCCTGTTGAGCTGATAACACACTGCTGGCTGCAGACAGCAGAGCTAAAAGAGCATTGTAACACACTCTCTGGCGCCTTGGGGCCGCAGGCACCCTGACCTGGGAGCTACTGCGGGACCTGCATGAAGTTTACTCCTGCTGGCACTGAAGCTGCTGTCCAGTTCCCACACTGTTTGTTCATACACTCCCTCCTACGAGGGGTTGAATCATGTGGGCTGAGTAAATGAGGCACCCGTCATGAGTCCTGCAAAAGGGTCAAGAAAATATCCTGCATCAATAGCAGCACCTGCGCATATAGAAAACAGTATGTTTAGGCTACAGATGTTTGTGCACATACTGAGAATGTACATTCTTGCAACATCTCTGAAAATGCTCAGATTTTTTTTTCTCTCTAAGTACTACTTTATTGAGTTACATGTGACATACAATAAAATATCCTATTATAAGTGTACAGTGGAAACATTTTGGTGATTCTGTATAGTCATGTAATCACCACGACAATCAAGACGTAAAACCTTTCATTCACCTTAAAAAGTTCCTTTGTGCCCCTTTATAGTCATTCTCATCCCCTTTTCAGAGTATAGTTTTACAGTATATTCTCCCAGAAAGCTTGCAGTTTTTCCTTCTTGAATATGTCTTTGAAAGATCAAAAGTTGTAATTTTGATGAAGTGAAGTTTATCCAGCTTTTTATTTATTGTTACTGTTTATATCACGTTACTTAAAAAACAAAAACCTTGCCTAGCCCTCTAAAATTGTTCACCCGTATAATTGGAGGCAGCGATCTACAAGTTAAAATTCAAATACTTAGTATAGAAAAAATAAACTTTTAGATTTTGTTTCAATTTTATTTTTTTAGTCCCATGTATTTCTCTCTCTGATATGTAGACAACTTCTAGTTTTATCAAACTAAGCATATTATACAAACAATAAATGAAAATAATAAAACAGTGATAATTTAAAAAATTAGACTATTAAAGAAATATATTTTAGTTAGTTATGTGATTTCATGATAGAAAGCATTGTATAAGTGATTCAAGAAACCCTACAACCTATAGCAATGGTTAAAAAAAAAAAAAAATCAGTGCTTTAAAATCTTCTACAGGAAGAAATTAAATGTAGAGATAGGGAAAAAAATTCTAACATAAAATTTTAGTTTCAGAAAACACAAAGTATTTTGACATTTGACTTTCAAAAAGACAACTCAAGTAGAGAAATAGAGAAAACAATAAAAATAGGCAATTAGTTCATAGAAGAAAAAGGGATTGAATTATAAGTAAAACATAAAGTATTCTTAGCTTTATGATAACTAAGACATTTAAACGGAAATAGTAATAAGATATGTTTGAATAACCATCAGATGATAACCAACAGTGAGAAAGAATGAAGTTGGGAATATATTTCTAATAAAATTAAAAATAAACACACCTAATAGTCTACTGATTCTACTTCTAAGAATATGCACATCTTATGATCTAGCAATTCCACTTCTAAGAATATAACCAAATTTACTATTAACCACCACTCACTCTAAACATTAGAAATACCCAAATATCCTTATAAACTATGTATTTACATATCAATAGGTATAGAACACAGAAATATTCTCTTGAGAGGATAAATAGGCAGCAGGCCACACCCAACACTTATGTATACTCAACAGTATACCCAACAGTATATAGTAAAATTGGGTGTATACTATATACCTAACAGTATATAGTAAAATTATGGAAATTACTTTTGAAAGCCCCCGTTATCTGCATACAAATGCTTATTCAAGGAAGAGGAGGAAAGAAGTAGGACCTAAAGGAAGAACAAACGGAGTTTGACATTGTCTGTAATATTTGCTTTTATATAAATATTGGAATTATACCTATTAGCAATTTTATGTAATAAACAATCACAACAGCTCAGTGACAAATGAAAACAAGAATTTATTTCTCACATCTATAGTGCATAGGATGGCCCTACCATTCACACATGCATTATGCCTGTATTTGAAGACTGGCTGGTGTACTGTGTGTCCAGGCTGGACTCAGCTAGGCACCACCACTTCAAGCTGCAGATCTGCTCGGTTCAATTTTACTGTAAGCGTTTTTAATCTGGATCCCAGACGGAAAGAGTAACAGACACCTACAGGAAGTTTTGGTGGGGATGGTGAAACTGGCCTAATTTTCCCATAGAACTGATATTTACAGTTGTTTGAATCAACAGAAATTGACCCTCCATATCTTAAAACTTGAAACTTACTTTTGTATTATGAGTACCTTCCTCAGTAACTCATAATAGTTTCTTCCTCAAACAAGAAACTAAAACTCACCAGATGACTACATCCAGACAATGAGATGCCAGACCCCTCACCCATCATGATTTTCTAACCCCTCCCTAATTACTTTATACCAATTCCTCTTCCTTACCCTTCCCTAATTCCTGTTTTCCTACATGTAGCTATATTCCTGCCCTGCTACATAAACTTCTGAGTGTAATTGGTTGGGGATAGGGAGATGGATTTGAGACTTAACTCCTACCTCCTTCACTACAGCACCCAAACAAGGCCTTCTGCCCTAGCAATACTTACTGTCTCGGTGATTGTCTTTCTATGCGGTGAGCAACAGGACCTAGACATGTTCCCCCCTCTAGTGGATGCATTTGATGATGAGACCTATAGAGTGATAAAGACAGAAGTGGGACAGAGCCTGGGTTTTCAGTGGCTCCCTTGCAGAAAACCACATGAGCAAGAAAAGAATTTTGATTGGTTTCCTCTCTCAGATATTTAAGCCTATTTGCTATGCTACTTATTCTATCTAACTAATAGTTGTAGCCTGGTAATTATCTTGTAGAAGCCATTTAATAAGTGAATGAGTATAATAATTATTAGAATGATTTCAGACATGCTAGCTGAAAGAAAAAAATAAGCTCTCACAGGAAAATATTGAGATTCACTTTCTCAATCTTTTTAGAGAAGGTACGTGATTCATAGTCATGAATGTCAATACCTAAAATTATGTGGTAATAAATTTAATAATGTTTCAGAAATGCTTAAAATATCTGTAAAAATGAGATAAATGTGTTTCATTGTTCTTTCAAAATGTGTTGTTTTCAAGAAAGAGAAGCTATATGTTTGAAAAATTGTTAACAAATCTGAGTGCATGGAAAATCATACAATAAATATTTATATATACATAATATTCTATTAAAAGGTAAACACTGACTATGAAAAACACTTCTCCAATTGGCTCAGTGTAATTGAGCTCACCATTCAGCCTTTTATAAAATGTTCATTACTAAATGCTTTTAAAAAATGTATGAGTCATGTAATTGCTCTGAGTATTTTTATAATGACTGCAGTTCATGCTAGAAAATGTACCTACTACCATATGGGTCTCCCATAAAATCATATTGATGAAGATTTTAAAATAACCCTAATAGATATGAATTTGAAAGTAGATATCAGCAGATTCATTATAAGAAGGAAAATACAATTAAACTTTATCACCTCTATTTACAGTTTCAAATTAAAGGTAAAAAGACATTAAAAATTTAAACACATAATACATAGTTCTTCCAACTTTAGATATTACAAAAATGCAAATGTTTTCAATAAAATCCAGATGCCTACAATTGCTAAGGACTTAGTTAATTAAAATTATTTTTAATTCAAAATGTGTACTTCCTTGTAATTGATTTTAAATTACTTAATTCCTTTCTGCATGATTTATGTCATTAACAAAACCAAGTTGCCACTAAGAAAATAATCCAAAGAATTAACCAGTGATAAGTTAGCCTCTTTGGAGTATATACCTATGAGCCATGTCATTTCAAAGTTAAAGCAGAATTTTTGATGCTTTGACAAGAAGAAATTAAATACAGAAATTGCCTTTATCAATATTTTAGAGCATAATACTTGAATAATAATGTTAAAAAGAAGGAAATTATTACTTTTATTGTGCTCAATGATAAACTGATTTAGGGCTAGTGTGTTCAGACCTAATCAAATTCCTCTTTATCAGAAATGGATTTTGAAACCCTTTTCCCAAACATATTGAATGCCTTCATTTCTAGACACTAAAGCTAGAAGCTATAAAATATGTGACCGTTTCAGGACACTCTCAGAGTATGCTGGACCCATTCTCATAATACCAGATAACTATATGGAGTTTCCAGGATGCACAGGATGCAGGCTACATTTCCAACATGAAAGTACATGTTTCTTTAACAAATTACTTTTTCATGAAGTTTGACTGTATTGTGCTCCATTATTTCCACTTAGCATGGTGACGATAATTTTGCTTATTTTACACCTTCAATTGCTATAGCTCTATGCAAATTATTTATCTCAAAAAACTGGCCTTTACCAGATTTCTAATTTTCTCATGAATTCCTAAGTGTATATATACACACACATAATATTATATATATAAAATATATATCATACATGTTATATATAATATATAAATCTATATGTGTTATATAAAAATATATAATATACTTTATATAAATTTATACATTATATAGTATATTATATATGATATACATTATATCTATAATATAATTATATATGATATAATATTATATAATATACATTATATATTATATAATAATATATAATAAAATAATTTATATTATAATTATATTATATATTATAATAATGTATATTATATAATATATAATTATATATAATATATATTCACATAATATATAAATATAGTATATAATAATATATATTATATATAATCTTTATATATTATATATATAATCTTTTTTGGTTTTTCAGTAATCTTTGTTCCACCCTGTGCTTATGAATGTTTTATGTGTCATTACTGTAGTAGATTTTTGTTTGTTTGTATTTTGGTCGTAAGCACATATTCCTCTTTCTGAGTGCAATATCACCACTACTTTCTTTGGGGTACTTGTTTTTCCCTCCTTTTCTCATTTGTGTATTCTATTTGAGACTTATTTTAAAAAGTTCCTGATTATGGCAGTTGTCTCAAGTACATATAGCCAATCTAATCAGAAATATACAGTTGACCCTTGAACAACAGAGGTTTGAACTATGTAGGTTCCCTTATATGTATCCTTTGGAAAATTTTGTGAAGATTTGCAAAAGTTTAAAAAAACTCAGGGGAACTGTGTAGCCTACAAATATCAGAAAAATTCAGAAAAAGTAAGGCATGCCATGAAAATATAAAACATATGTAAGATTAGTCTATTTTATCATTTAGTACTGTCAAATATACACAATATCTATTACAAAAGTAAAAATTTATCAAAACTTACACAAACATTTACAGACCATACCTGGCTGCCATTTGCAATCAAGAGAAATGTAATCAAGTATACAGATGCAGTAATAAATCATAACTTCAGAAAATTAACTCCTGTTGCTATTGTGGTGAGCTCAAGTGTAGCAGGTATCCACTTAAAATGCCTTGTGATGCTAATTATCTCCGCATAAGCAGTTTACCTCTTCAGTAAATTGCACTATTACAGGAAAAAGTGATCTCTCATGATTCTCGTGTATTTTTTATTGTGCTTAGTATAAAACTGTAAACATTGAATAACATCATTGGGCGTATAAGAAATCGCTGGTGATGCTGGAAGCACTTCCAAAAAGGGAGAAGTCACAACATTACAAAAAAAAAGGTGAATTGCTTGATATGCACTATAGATTGAAGACTGCAGTTGCAGCTGCCCACCATTTCCAAAAAAGAATCCATCTTGTAAATAAACCGTGTAAGTATTGTAAATGTATTTTGTAATGTTATTAGAAATGTTTTCTTTTTTATTTTACTTTGTGTTAAGAATTCAGTATGTAACATATGAAAATGTTTTAATCAGCTCTTTATGTTATTAGTAAGCCTTCTTCGACAGTGGGCTATTAGTAGTTGTGTTTGGTGGGGTTAAAAGTTACAGGTGGATTTCAGACTGTACAGGAGTTGGGGATGTTAAAAGGCCAACTATATTTATGTGTGTGTATGTATGTATATGTATATTTGGTTATTTATATCTGATTATATATACAGTGTATATACATACTCTATATATAATACACACATGCTTGCACACACATATATACCTATATATATTTCAACACAGAAGTTACTGAAAGTAAAACTGCTATAGCCATATTGCCTCTATGTGGGAGAACCTGTTCCAAACTGCGCCTAAGTGAGAAAACAAAACAAAACAAAAATACGTCGCTTTTGCTTAAGGCAAAAATAATTGGAATCATTCTCAACCGTCTCTTTTTTTGTAATACCTAAAAAATTCTGCCAGACCTATATGAAAAGATACCCCCAAACCAACTATTTGTCACTTTTTTACTTAAATTGCTAGTTAATGGTACCTCGATATTTTTGCCTGGACTGGTACAATCACCATCTAATAAATCTCATTTTTCCATTCTAGTTATCACAATACATTTTCATCTGGCAGTCAGAAATTAGAATTTCTGAATTTGACTGTGACGCAGCAGTTTAGATTAAAATATCATACACTCTTGAACAACTAGAGAAGCAAAATAAAAATACTTCTTTAAAAATATTTGATTGTATCAGAGAGTATATACAGCCAAAAATTAAGATTCAAGGATCATGGAGAGAAGGTAAACATATGGAAGGAAGTGGGGCTTTTTCTTATTTTTGCCCATCAAGGGTTACCAATTTCTATGAAAGGTGGGTCTAGAGACAAAGTAGAAAGCAGCAGCATATGCATTCTTTCAACATATCAAAACATGCAGAGAGCATCCAGAGCTTACAGGCAATATTACAGCCTTCAATGCATCAGAAATAAAAAATAAAATTGCTGAATTCATTACACATATATCTATGTATGTATGTGTATATATATGTGTGTGTATATATGGTGAATATCTATATGCATATATATTTATACATACATGTGTATTTATGTGCACACACGTATATATTATCTACAAAAAACTTAGAAAACACACCGTAAATTAGATCCAAAAAAGTAGAATAAAGTAAATAATAATGATAAGATCAGATATATTTATGTAAATAATAAACTCCAACAAGATGTACCCAAAGAGAAAGAGAGAGAGGAGAGAGCAAATATGAGAGCACACACTATCAAAATTAGGTATAAAGACAGTATATAAGTAAATATCCTATGGCTGAAATAGATGAAATGTTATGAAAAATTATGCCAATAATTTAAATTTTATATTAAATGAAAAAGTTCTTTTGAAAGGCAAAATATAAAAAAAACTGACATAGTAAAATAGAGAATAGAGAAATAATCCATTATTTATTAAATGCATGAATATATAAATGCAAATCATTCTGCAAAGTCAACTTCAAGTTTAGGTTGCTTTACAGAGAATCTTCTTAAGCATGTAAGGAAGATACAATCCACCAATTTATGCAAACTCCTCGTGACAAAAGAAAATAGGATGTACCGTTTACTTTATCCAATGATGTTTATATAACTTTGTCTCATAACTGGATACAGACAGTACAGGAAATAAAAATTACAGGTCAGAATTTTGTATTAATATAAATACAAAAATCTCAAATAAATATTAGCAAGTTGAATTCAGGAAAATATAAAAATATCACAATCTAAGCAGATTTATTGCTTGAATGCAATCTTAGTTTATCATGTGAAAAGCAGCTTAAGTAATTTATCAAATTGAAAAATGAAATAGATAATAGTAGAATTACAATAAATAACAAGTCTTTTGAAAAAAATTAACTTCTTGCATACTGCCTTGAGGGGAATTCTGAAACAGGCATATACATTCTCCAGATTTATGAGCAAGCTTCCACACAGAAAGAAGATGGTCTCTTTAATAGTAAAACTTGCTTAATTGTATAGCCACATTGGAAAAAGAATATATTCTGAACTCTACATTACCTTATACACAAAAATATATTCTGAGTTGATAGTATGGGGTAAAAAAATATCAAAAAGAGAAGAACAGAAATGTTTCTAGAAGATAACATAGGCAATTATCTTCATTACACTGGAATTTAAAAAATTATTTTTTCTTTGTTTCTTTTCCCCATAGCACACATATTTTTATTTATTTTATTTTATTTTTAAGTTCTAAAGTGCATGTGCAGGAGTGCAGGTTTGTTACATAGTTAAACACGTACCATGGTGGTCGCTGTACCTGTCAACCTATCACCTAGGTATTAGCTCTTTTTCCTAATGCTCTTCCCCCATCCACCCTCCCTCAACAGGCCCCGGTGTGTTCTTCCCTTCCCTGTCATGTCCATGTGTTCTCATTGTTCAGATTCCACTTATAAGTGAGAACATGCAGTGTTTGGTTTTCTGTTCCTGCATTAGTTTGCTGAGCATAATGGCTTTCAGGTTCATCCATGTCCCTGCAAAGGACATGATCTTGTTCCTCTTTACGGCTTCATAGTATTCCATGGTGTATATAGATAAAATTTTATTTTTCCAGTATATCATTGATGGGGATTTGGGTTGACTCCATGTCTTTGCTATTGTGAATAGTGCCGCAATAAACATACGTGTGCATGTATCCTTATAATAGGATGATTTATATTCCATGGGTATATACTCAGTAATTGCTGGATCAAATGACATTTCCATTTCTAAATCTTTGAGGAATTGTCACACTGTCTTCCACAATAGTTGAACTAATTTACATTCCCACCAACAGTGTAAAAGTGTCATAATTAGGAAAAAACACATAATTACATAGGAAAAGACTGACAAATTGGAGACCTTTAAAATTAAGACTATTGATACACAGCATTCAAATAATGAAACATAATTTACACCAGATATCCTTCAAAAGGTGAATGAATGAACAGTCTGTTTATCATTTGATGGATATGGATATGGAATGTTATTGGGAAGGAATTATTATTGAAAAATTATACCCTATAAGAAAAGTCACAAAAAGTCTTGAGAAAACCTTGAATACCTATTGCTAAGTGAGAGAAGCAAATCCTAAAAGGCTACATATTACATGATTCCAACTCTGTGACATTTTGGAAAAGGCAAAACTATGGAGACAGAAAAGGGATCAGCGGTTGCCAGGGTGTTGGGATGAAGGATGGAAATATCATTAGGTGGAACTCAGGGATCTTTAGGGCACTGAAACTATTCTATATGCTGCTATAACGGCAGACACATAACATTATACAGTTGTCAAAATCCATAGAACTACACAATGCACAGAGTAAACCGCAATGTAAACGGTGTACTTTAGTCAATAATAGCATATTAGTATTGATACACCCATTGTAACAAGCAACAAGCATATGACATATTATTAGTTGTTGGCACAGGGAAAACAGTGTTTGGAGGGTGAAGTGTGTATATATATATATATGTGTGTGTGTATATAGATACACACACACACACATCAGAGTTCTGATCAATTTTCTGCTCAATTTTGCTATAAACTTAAAGCTTCTCTAAAAAATAAATTTCATTATAAAAATCCACAGTTGGAAAAGACTTTTGAAATTTATATATTCAACAAATAACTTAAGTTTAAAACCTTCCTACAAAATAAGAAAAGTAAAGACAATTGATGATACAAAAGAAATGTGAAAAGGCACTTAAAATGTGAAAAGGCACTTAAAATGTAGGCTACCAAATGGCCAACAAACCTAAGAAAAAGGTGCTCAAATTCAATAGTCATCAAGTTAATGCACATTACCTTCATGAAGAGATGCCACTGCATATCTTCAGAATGGCAAAAATTAAAAACTTGGTAATATCTAGTGAGGATGTAGAACAATTTTCAGTTTCATGTATTATTGGTATATTTGAACGCTGTCATTATCTGCTGGAGCTGAAGATGCACTATCCTATGACTCAGAAATTCCACACCTGGCCATGTAACCAAAAAAATTGGTACATACGTATGTGAAAAGTCATCTGCAAGAATATTGATAGCAGCAATTATTCATAGTAAAGAAAAACTAGAATCATCCCAAATGTCCATCTATAGTAGAATGTACACATTTGAATATTAACATGTGATAGAATATAGAGTAAAAATAAATAAATAAACTACTGCAGGTACACACACACTTCATAAAATGTTTACTTAAAAACAAAACTAATTCAGATTAGATTGTTCTTCTGCTCAAAACCTTTAAATGAAACTCCAAGCCAATATAAAAGTCCAGTCAATCTAAATTCAGAATCTAATCTCTTAATCATTGGGATACATTGCCCTTCTTTCCAGTAAGGTATGTTAGTTAGTAGGAGGATAACATACACATAGGAAAATAATCTTTTTTTTTTTTTTTGAGACAGAATCGCACACTGTCACCTAGGCTGGAGTGCAGTGGTGCGATCTCAGCTCACTGAAACCTCTGCCTCCCGGTTCAAGCAATTCTCCTGCCTCAGCCTCCTGAGTAGTTGGGACTACAGGTGCACACCACCATGACCAGCTAATTTTTGTATTTTTAGTAGAGACGGAGTTTCACAATGCTGGTCACAATGGTCTCGATCTCTTAACCTAGTGATCTGCCCACCTTGGCCCCACAAAGTACTGGGATTACAGGCTGAGCCACCGGTGCCCGGCCAATCTATTTTTTATTAATTAGTTGAAGGATACAATATCTTATTCATACATATGTAATTGCACAGAAGATCTAGCAAGTGGCTCACACTCATTTCAATACGTGGTTTCCTTAGCATCACTGTGGGTCCTCACTATGGGTCAAGTATCTGCCAGTGATAACACCTGGTTAAAAATGAGATTTAAAGTATAAAATTCTTAGAGAAGCTAATTCGGAACCTTTCTCAGAGGACATTTATGGCTTCATGACTACTCTCAATTGTTCAGAAAAAAAAATTCCTGGCCAAATGTTTGCTTTCTGGTCTGATGCAAGCAGGTACAAGCCAAAATAAACTACATAAGATACAATTCAGGTAGTAGTCTTCCACTTTCATTTTCCTTCTCAATGCAGGAGATGACAAATAAGACTCCAGCACATGATCAAGAAAATTCCATAGATCAGGTTGAATTTAACATCCGATTTCCAAATGTAATTAGGATATGTCAGTTTAGGTGAGGCCAGAAGTCAGGCCCACCTAAAATTCTATACTTACATAAACCAGAGTCAGCACAAATGCCATCTTTCAAAGATTAGCACTTCCTAAATAAATTCTTTTTTTATCTGTTTATTTTTCCATGTGGAATATCTATAACAACAAAGAGTATAATAGAAGATGTGAAATGGTTAAGCATACCTTGTAAGTTTTGTAGCTAAGGAAGTTATTTAACACATTTAATAATTTTAAGGAAAATGAGTAAAGGTCTTTGTCTTTATTATGACTTAGGTTCATTTGCATGTACTGGAGATAACCTTGGATTATGCAAGATAGAAATGTATTTCTCTCTCATACTAAAATTTACATATATGTAAATTAGTCCTGGTCAGATATCTTCAACACCTTTACAGACTCTTTACAACTTTCTCTTTCATTATTCTTGGGGAGAAACAAATGACTCAAAATAGGGCCCTTGAAATAAATCTAGATTTTAAACAGAAGAAGACAGAAAAAGGCAAAACAACAGGTCATACCACATCCTATCAATGACATATCCAAGATGTTTGATAAATCACTTAACCCCTAGACACAAGGCAGAAATAAGTCAAATTGCCACATCGAACTTTAAGGAAATCTGGTAGATGCAATCTTTAAGCCAGTGGATCATGTATCCAGCAGGAGTTTTGTTAGGAAGAGATGAGAAAACTGTTTCTGTGGGAAATCTAGCAGTCTCTGTCACAGTTGCTAGGATGTGATTCAATGAAAATTCATGTTCAAGTCCTACTCCAAATGGAATCACTCTTCCTGTCTAGAGGAGTCTACTGTCAGGTGCTATCCCCAGCTGATACAAATAGAAAGATAACCATTCAAAACCATAGGTAAACGAAAGTTTTTTTTTTTGCCTTGTCTGTAAATATGTAAACAACCATAACTTTTAAAGACTTGGAAATCAAAGAAAACAAGAAATTATTGGCAGATATTGGGAATTTCTGAAAGAGAATCTGATTGAAGTAAAGAATGTCTTGGGACCCATAGACCCAAATCAGTAGGTACTGAATGATTCAAAATGTAGAGCATTTCACAAAATTTATTTAGAAAAGACAAAGTAGATACTTCTACAAAATCTCTTACACTGTTATTCATTGAAGATAATTACACATTAATAACGAAAACCTTTTTTTACTTGTGGTTTATTACATATAAATACATTATATCGCAATAATAGAAAGCCCAACTTCCAACAGCTTAACCACATAGATACATCTGATTTTTGTGTATCAAGACATGCAGAATTAGTCTAGTAGCTCCATGACATCATCAAAATCCAGAGTCCTTTTAGCTTTCGGTATCTTTGGCATACAGCTTTCAACTTTAGGGTTGAAAGATGGCTGCATGACATTTAAGTTACATGAAGGCAGAAAGAGGGGTAGGTCTAAGGAAAAAGGTTAAAACCTTCTTCTTAAGTTTTATTTAACAGTTGTTTCAAGCTGGAAGCCCTACTTAGAGATTTTAACCAAAACGTTATTGATCAGAATTGTATAATGTGGCCATCTTAAACGAATGCTTGGGAGACTGAGAATTAGAAGAAGACAAAGAAAAATGAGGCTGTCTTGATGTCAGGTGGTCAACATACAATATCTGTTACAAGAACTATTTTTAAAGTTATTATGACAAACAACATATTTGCACTAATTTTTAACACAACTTTTAGAAAATACTGTGACAAAATATCTCTCTGAGTTTTTGTAAGAAAACTATCAGATCCAGTAAACCTCATCTGGAAAATACAGAAAAGATTTTGCTCCTGAGAGTGGATGTAGTCTATTATTACTCATCTAATAGTCACTTCTTGGCCCCATAATACACAGATACATGCACCTGTATGGGAAGAGTATGTTTTACCTTCCACTAATATTGATCTTTGTTATGTAACCTTTATTTGGCTTCATGCAAGGAAAATGGGCATGTGCTTTGACTTGAGGTTTGAATATTTGACTTGGTTTGCCCAGTGGGATGTTTATGAATAAGAGGTGACCTAAGCTTTAAAAAAGATGAGTGTTCGGGTTTGTTCTCTAGTTTCCTGTCATTAACCCTGTGAAGAATATGCTTTTGCTTGCCACTTGTCCAAAGCAGATTAGGGACACAGAAAGTAAAACGCATTTAACCCCTCATTTGGTGCCAAGACCAGCTGAAAAGAATGCTGGGGAGCAAGAAAACAGCTCACTTTCAAATGAGTAAGCAAGATATAAAAGTTTTTGAAAGTCATATAAGTTTTGGGATTTCCCTCTTATGCAATATTATTATGGCAATAGTTTACTGAATCTTTGAGCAAAACAACTAAAACAGTACTTCTTTAAAATTGAGTTTTAATTACTCTAGCTTTAAAATATATTTGGAAATCAGGAAGTGTGAGGCCTCAGCTTTATTTTTCTTTTTTAAGATTGTTTTGGCTATTTAGGGTTCTTTGTGGTTCCATACAAATTTCAGGATTGATTTGTCTATTTCTGTAGAAAATGTCATTGATATTGTGATAGAGATTACAATGGATTTGTAGACTGTTTTTGTTAGTATGGATATTTTAACAATATTAAAATGTCTCTCCATTTATGTGTGTCTTTTATATTTATTTCCATTCATGTGTGTCTTTTATATTTCTTTCATCAATGTTTTATTGTTTTCAGTGTATAAGTCTCTCAGCTCGTTAGTTTGATTTATTCCTAAGTATTTTATTATTTTAATGCTATTATAAATTGAACTGTCTTCTTAATTTTCTTCCAGTGTCCATTGTTAGTATATAAAAATGTAACTGATATATTTTAAATCTACAGTAATTCAAACAGCATTGTACTAAAATAACAGACATTTTTATACCAATGGAACAGAATAGAGATCCCAGAAATAAATCCACAAATATACAGTCAACTGATCTTTGATCAGGGGGCTAAGAATATACAATGGGGAAAGAATAGTCTCTTCAACAAATGGTGCTGAGAAAACTGGATATCCACATGGAAAAAAATGGAATTGTTTCTTGTGCCACATACAAAAGTCAATGCAAGATGGATTATATTTAAATAAAGGCCTAAAATAACAAAATCCTAGAAAGAGACAAAAGTGGAAAGCTTCATGACATTGGTCTTAGCAATAGGTTCTTGGATATAACACTAACAACATTGGCAACAAAAGCAAAAGTAAACTAGTGGGGTTACATCAAACTAAAAATCTTTTGCACAGCAAAGGAAACAATAGAGTAAAGAGGCAATTTATGAATTGGGAGAAAATATTTGCAATCCATATATCTGATAAAGGGTTTATATTCAAAATATATAAAAATACCTACAATGCAATTGCAGAAACAAGAAAAAAAGGACCAAAAAAAAAAAAAAAACACTATCAAAGAAAGAGGAAAAGACTCCCATAAACATTTATCCAAAGAAGACATACAAATGTCAAATAGGTATATAAAAAGATACTTAACATCATCAATTCTCAGGGAAATCCAAATGAAACTCACAATGATATATCACCTTACACCTATTAGGATTACCATTATTAAATAACGGGTTTGGGTAAGAATTTGAAGACATTAAAAGCATTGTACACTATCGGTGGGAAAGTAAACTTGTGCAACTGCTATGGAGAAGAGTATGGAGGTCCCTTAAACATTTGAAAATATAACTGCTATATGATCCAACATTCTACTTCTAGATATTTATTCAAAATAATTGAAACCAGGATCTTGATTACATATTTGCACTTCTATGCACTTCTATCTATGAATGATACTTGGAGTATCATTCATAGATAGCTGACTGGGGATGGTAAACCTGTGACAACATTTGCCACATAATGCTACACACTATTTATATTTATTCTTATTTTCTCAGCAGAATATTAACTTGAGAAAGCTAATTAAAGTTGCAATGTGTATGTATGTATCCCCACAATTCTTATAATACTTTGCATTTTAATAGTTATGAAATAAGATTAACTACAAAACCAAGAAGTAAAATAGCAACTATTACACTTAAAAATCATGAGATATTCATTTGCAAATTCTTGGATTTTAAATATATTTACAGGAAAATATGGCAAGTAGCAACAAATAGTTACTATCCATTCAATACTACATGACTAAAATTCATGTTAAATATAAGGTTAATGGTAGAGTTCATCCAAAGGACGACAACCAGATGATGTACCTAAAATGATTTCTTCATTTCCGAATGGTTCCAGATGGTCTCCATTTCAGACTTTTCCTGAATGGTCTGAAATTTTCTCTTCTTACATGCTAATAAGTTAGCCTGCTGTAGTTTTATGGATGCTGGCAGAATAGTGAGTCCAAACATAAAGCCATACATATATAATCAATTCATTTCAATCAATGAACTGAGGAAAGCAATGAAGAAAGGATAGTTTTTTGAACATATTGTGCTAGAACAACTGAATGTTTGTATGGGAAAAAAATGAACCTAGAGTGGTATCAATGGGAATGGTAGAGACTTTCAAGTATCTGTACCTTCACAACAGCAATGATAACACTAGCAAAAATGGCCAAAATCAACTTGTTTGGAACTCTGGAAATGAGCCAAAGTCTTGGGAATATTTACTCAAGGAAGACAATAACAGAATCTTTGTTAAGAAAAGTGAGTTCTATGGCATTTTAACTTGCCTTTATCTCCTCTCTTCAGCTCCACATTAGATTTAGAAAACAACAGTTCCACAATCAAGGTAACTGTGAAAATCAGCAGCCTAGCAGTTACTAAAGGGAGCACAAAGGATTTGAAGCCCTCAAAAGCCAAATCCCTAGTGAATTGTCATCATCTGACAAGCAGGAAGTACAAGCAAAAAGTGAAAGCAGAGTTGTCAGTTGCCTAAGTGTTGAATGAAGGCATACACCAACACACACACACACACACACACACACACACTTCACCTTAGTAGAGATTTGGATAATTACTGTATAAAAGCATTTTAAGAAATCTCTCCCAATTAGTAGTTTACAATTTAGTTAACTAAGTAGAAATTTCTGTAGACACACAGGACAACAAATACAGAGTTAACAGAATTAGTTCAATCAAGTCACTAAGGAAACAAGCAACAACAACAAACCTTGGGGGAGGGGGATCTGTATCATTCTTCTACTGCTATAATTTTAAAAATGCCATGAACTACGTGGCTTAAAATGACACAAGTTTATTTTATGTCTAAAGGTCAGAGATCTAAAATTGGTCTCATTGGCTAAAATCAAGGTGTCAGTAGGCCTGTATTCCTTCCAGAAACTCTATGGGATAATCTGCACGTTTTCCCTTTTCAGCTTTTAGAGGCCCCCTGCATTGCTTCACTCATAGCCTCATTCTTCCATTACTAAAGCCAGCAAAATATGGTTCAGTTTTTCTCATGCTGCTAAATCTCTCTGACTCTCTATCTTCCGCCTTTCTCTTCCAGATAAAAGGACCCTGTGATTACATTGGACACACTCTGATAATGCTGGATAATCTCTCCATTTCAAGGTCAGCTGATGAGCATTCTTAATTCTATCTGTATCTTTAACTGTCCTTTCTCATGTAACTTAATGTAATCATTGGTTCCAGAGATTACAATGTGAATGCTGTTGGAGATCCATTATTGTGCCTATCACATTTAAGAAAATTAAAACCTAATACCTCATCATAAGCTCTAGTAGTCAGAAGGCAGTGAGATGACATTCAGTGCTGACAAAAATTCTCCTTTCAGCGAAATTATTTTGAAAATATGAAGGAGAAATTAAAACATGCATTAAACAAGAACAGAGAGCACATATTATAACTTGTGCTAAAAGACATACAGAGGAGGTTCTTCGGGCAGAAATGAAATGAAATGAAGCATATTCACAAGTTCTGGGAACCAGGATGTGGATATTTGGGGACAATTATTCAGCCTCCCACAGCGTTATCTTCAACCTCATAAAGGCTATCTACACACATCTGGCAGCTAGCACGATACTTAATGATAAAAGACTGAAAACTTTCCTCCTGAGATTAGCAATAGGACAAAATAATTCATTTCTCCCTCAATTTATTGAACATCATAAAAGAAATTCTAGCCAGAGCCACTTGCAAGAAAATGAAATAAAAAATTGAAAAGGAAGAAGTAAAACTATTTATATTCCCAGAAGACACAATCTGGTATACAAAAAATTCTACAGAATTAAAAAAATATATATATAAGAATTTATAAACAAATTCAGCAAGGTTGCACAGTACAAAATAAACTTATAGAAATTAATTGTATGTTTATACACTAGTAAAGAACAATTTAAAAATGAAATTAAGAAAACAATCAATGTAAATAGAATAAAAAATAAAATACTTAGAAATAACTAATGCAAAACTTGTACACTGAAAGCTACAAGACATTGAAAAAGTTAAGGAAGACATAAATAAAGGAAATAGCATTTTATGTTCATGGATAAGAAGATTTAAAAGTGGCAATACTCCTAAATTGTCATAAACATTGAAAGCAATTTATTTATTTATTTATTTATTTAGAGACTGAGTCTCACTCTGTCACCCAGACTGGAGTGGAGTGGCATGATCTCCTCTCACTGCAAGATCCGTCTCCTGAGTTCACGCCATTCTCCTGCCTCAGCCTCCCGAGTAGCTAATTTTTTTGTGTTTTTAGTAGAGACGGGGTTTCACTGTGTTAGCCAGGATGGTCTTGATCTCCTGACCTCGTGATCCGCCCGCCTCGACCTCCCAAAGTGCTGGGACTACAGGCGTGAGCCACTGCTCCCGGCCGACTTTGTGTTTTTTTAAGGTGGTGAGACAGTGGGGCAAAGGGTAGGGCTCCCTTTCATGCCTACTTTGAACTTCCCCGTGTTAAACAAGAAAACATGCAAGCTCTCTTACCAACTTGCAGAGATACGGGGCAAGATGAGAAGAAGTGAATCCTAAAAACTGTCAAATAAACCATTAAAATAATGAGTTGGACTGCTCATTATATTTGGAATACTTGAAGATTTCTTAGGTAGATCACCAACCGCATGAACAACAACAACAACAACAAAATGAATAAATTTGACTTCATAAAAGTTAATCACTTTTGTTCTCCAAAAGAAACTACTAAGAAAATACAAAGTGAAGTCACAGGCCAGGATTCTGTATATTTGACCTTTGTACAAAGTATACATATATAATTTGAAAGTAAATAATAAGACAAAGTAAAGAAGCAGGAAAATATTTAAAGTCTCTTTGCAAAATAAGCTATATAAATGATCACTAATCACATGAAAATATGTTCAACCTTATTTCTCATAGATGAAATGCAAATTAGCACATCAGTGAGATACCTCTACCCATTACAATAGCTAAAATCATAAAACCCAAATAGCAACTATTGAAGAGGATAGAAAGAAACCGAAATACTTAAATATTGCTGACAGAAATACAAAATGATACAGCCACTCTGACAAACAGTTTGGGAGTTTTTATAAAGTTTAACATATGCTTATAGTATGACTCACCCTACTCATTCCTAGGCCTTTCCATATGAAAAACAAAAGTATAATTGCTCAAAAAGACTTGCAGACTACTATTCCTATCAGGCATATTCAGTAAAGTCGCCTCTGGAAGCAAACATCTGTCAAACATCTGTCAGGAAGAAAATTCCCAACTCACTGTAGCTTATCTATTCGAAGAAATCCTACTCAGCAATAAAAATAAAAAAAAAAAAATCTATTGACACACATAAAATGGATGAATCAATAAAATAGTGTGCCACTAAAAAGAAATCAAGCATAAAGGAATACACGTTGCATTATTCTACCTTTTGTGCCATTCTAGAAAAGACAAATTTAATTCAGAAAAACACCAGGTGAGTAGCGCCTAGTCCTAAGTCTAGAGGGAAGGCAGAGATTGTCTGAAAGGAAATACAGGGAAATTTTTGGTGAGATCGAAATTTTTTATGAGCTAGATTGTGGTAATTGCTCAAGTGCATAACATTTATCAGCCATTATCAAAATGTTTACTGAAAATGTGTTTATTTTCACCTAACATAATTATAAAAAGTATATATTTTATCATATGTGAACTACAGTTCATTAAAGCTGATTAAAGATAACATGACTTCACATAGTGTAATTTTATTTCATTTTCTATAAAATATTGTTTCTAGGAGAATAATCCTGCATAAATACATCTGGAAACATTTTAAAATGAAATAATTTATATATTTTTATATAATCAAAAGTAAAGAAGATTATTGTTATGATTTTGTGAGTGAAGTAATTATAATGTTGGTCTCAATCTTGCATGGCCACAAAATAACTATTAATTTAAAACAGAGATGGCGTCAGTGTACTCACAGTTTCACTCCATTTCTCAGAGAATAAGGGGATTTTATATCTTTTAAGTGTTTTAAAATCCTCATATAAGCTATATTTGCCTTTCTAGAAGACAAAAATATTCAACAGACAGATTTAAATATTATCTTTCTTCTTTCTTCTTCTACTTAGGCCAAATAAAAATATACTGTATATAAATGTAATTTTTCTTTAGTATAGAAAGTTAGAAATATATCATAATGCATCCTATTAATATTAAATTGTATATTTTGCTGATGACTGGTAGAAAATTAATTTCATGAACAATATGAACTTACGTAAAAATTAAACAAAATACAAATGTTAATGTGAAAATTTTGTGTTTCTGTTTTAGAAAAATATAATCATTATTCCTTCATTTTTGTGTAAGGTATTCTTAATGATTTAAGAATTTAGTATATGATTCAGCCCTTTTGTTCATATATTTACTCTCCTTTCACTCCTCATTTAACTCTTTCCTTTCTTCTGACTGATAATCAGCTTTTGACAGTTGATAATTGAAGCTATCAATCAAAATGATGCAAAAAAAATTAACACTAAAAAGCCACCGTGGCACACGTTTACCTATGTAACAAACTTGCACATCCTGCACATGTACCCCTGAACTTAAAATAAAAGTTGAAAAAAAAAACCACTAAAAGAATATTCAAAGTAAAATACGTTAAAACTCATATCTCCGGTCTGACACAGACAACCAGATAGGTGTTAGGGTAACAAAAAAAAAAATAGGAATGGCTTTTCTTTTTCTCTTTCTTTAGTATTCTAGCCTTGGTCATGATCCAAAGGGGAAAGTGCATTAACTATACCAAACTTGCACTTGGCCTATAAAATAATTTTTTTCATTTCTATATTATTTGCTTGGTGAGAAGTGTCTCCGCTCATAAAGTTAATGTGTAATTGAATCAAGTATACATTTTGAATAAATGTCACTCTTATCTTTGGGTATGAGGCAATTCACTGCACCTGAAGACCATGCCATTATTACAGTAATGTGAGTAAGCACCAGTATGAGCAGTTCACCATCTCTTTTTCTTCTGTGGATACTGTAGGAAACGTAATACACTCTTGACAACTAATTCTTTGTCTATTTAAACCACAGACCCAGACATTCAGACTTGCTCCAATGGCAGGCAATTTTTTTTTCTTTAAGGGAAGATTTAAGGAGCTATGAACAAATGGTTTATCATCTCTTATTAGCTGCACTGCTAAACTTATTTTAAATATCTCTGTTATAAGTCCCATTGCTGATTTTATTGCCTGCAATCATTTCACCAACTTGCCTCCCAGGTCTAGTAATTTGTTTTGGTTTTTGATTTCCTTTTTTTTATGTTTCCATAGCAGAAGCTTCCAACATAAAGGCTACAGATAATTATTATTATTATTATTTAGTTTTTTATTTTGTACACAATGTCTAGCATTTTCCATGAGGGATTCATTCCAGGAGTCCTTCATGGATATCAAAAATCTGCACATGTTCAAGTCTCATATAAAATGGCATAGTATTTGCATATTGTCTACACACATCCTCTCACATACCTTAAATTATCTCCAGACCACTTAAAATGTCAAATAAGATGTAAATGCTATGTAGATGGTTGTTGTAATGTATTTAAAATTTAAAATTTTATATTATTTCACATTTTCATGTCATTATTTTCTATTTATTTAGTTTTACAAATAGTGTCAATCTTCAGTTGGGTGAATATGCAGATGCAGAATCGTGAATACAAATAACTCAATGTATTAACTTATATAGCTGTCTATTAAAATTTATTGTTTACTTAGGACTGGTCATTGTTATGCAATCTCCTTTGTTTGTTTCTTATAACTAGAGTCCTGACTTGAAACCTAAACCCCTTATAATCCCTGGCATTAGCAACTAGTTCTCACTTTTACCTAATTCTCCAGACTTCTATATATTTGATTTGTTTTTTTTTTGCTTATTTTCTCTCAAATATCTAAACTGAATAAATATTTCATCTATCCCCTTAGGAAGATAGCCTCTGAATCTTATTTCTATCCCACTTCTTTTCTAGTAGATGCTGCTAACCGTTCTCCTTTCCTTAAAGATGAAGCAAAGACATATTATGTACTCCTTAGACATAAATAAAATGAATATATTCTCTGTAAATAAATAGTATGCTTTTAAAAGCAACACTAACTCTTGCAGGTAACTTAGCAAACTAAATCATACCTTATTTGTTGTACTCTTTAATTTTCTGAGGTCTCCTACTTTTCTAGAAGATTTACGTGTTTGATATTTATGTTAGTACTTAATGTAGACACACATTAGTTCAACAAAGCACTCATGTTTCAAAAAGCAATAGAGTAGCCTGAACAATTCCATATAACATAAGCAGTTTGTTCACTATTTCTCTATCAAGAATGCCATCCTAGGAATCCAATGAAAGAAGAAACGGCCCCGCTAAAGGCTTCAGTATAGCTTATTTTCCAATCCATTTGAAGAAATAATACATACTCCATTAGGAATAAGACCATGTCTATTAGGTACCGTGTATATACTATGTACAGTAAATGTTATATACATATATCTTACATAGATAGAAATAGCCAAGTTCAATACATAATTAATACATGAGAATCTGTAAATTTTCAGTCTTTCAAAATAATACACATACTTAATTGAGGGTAAGAATAGCAGTCCGCTCTATTATTCTAAAAAAGAAAGGGGCACTAGCTAACTACTCATGGATGATGTAAACTTGTTTTTAGAAAAAAGAGTAGAGCATTGATAACAAATTTTGTCTTTGTACCGTATCAAATAGCTTATGCAACATTCATTTTTAAAAAATGCATTATAAACAATTTCAGATATGACAGTCTTTGTGTTGCAATTTATGGAACGGTGCCAGTTAGCATGTGATCTGTCCATCATTTCTTCTACTTTTGAAAATCCAAATTAGATTATTCAATTGTGCACTCAAAGAGCTTACCCCTGGAAACCACTTATAGACTTCGTGGGGTACAGAATGACTTGGTTGCTGATTGGTTTTAGCCTCAAGGAATATCACATCAATGCACAGCATTGACTATGACTACCAATTTGCTTCCCTGTGTGACGCTAGGTATTGCCTGTGGTCATTAAAGCCATGTTTGGTAAAAAGGGCTTCACTTGTTCACTGATTGCCCTTCATTAGCAGTCAAAACAATGAGGACAACAAATTGCAAATTTAAAATTTAACTCTCAAACTTCTCAAGATTACAAGGTTATATTGAAGCCACGTTTTCTTTCACACTTTATATCCATTCAGTTATGAAATCACTCTCCACAACACTTCATTTGTAGACTAAAGACAGATTCAATTTATTTTATTTTAATATTTTATTTTATTTTATGTTTTCAGATATTTTTTAGGTAGCATTATAAACAAAATGCTATATTTACTTTTCATCATTTAATATTTTATTTTAATTACATTTGAACTTAACCATTAATATTTTATTCTGAGTTTGCTCTACAGGTTTTGGTAACAATTTGAACTTTAAAATCAAAAAAAAGGTTTTTAATAAATGTGAAATCCATACTATATTGACATGCTAATTAATGAAACTTAAACAACTGGCTTTACAAACTGGCTAATGGATTAGTCAACTCTATGGAATCATCTAATTGGTAAATTGCAAATTTACACCAATTTTCTAAATACTCAAACTTCTATTTTAAATAATATATCAGTCAAGTTATCATAGTTCTTTTTATAGATTCTTTACTTTAGGAATAGGATAATTTTGAGGGCATTAAAGTAATTGACTAAAATTCCTATACTTTAGATGAGGTTAAGTGGGTTAATAAGCTATAAGCTGTATTTCAGTGAACAGAAGTGTAATTTACTCATAGTGATAACTGTACTATTATTAGACAATCTGCGGATTCATAAGAGTTCTGAAGCTTGCTACCGGGAAGCTTCATCTGCATAATCAAAACCTTTGTCTTTACAACCTCTTCTTTTAACCCACACACTTCTTTCTACTGATTTCAGGTCTTTAAATAATAACTTAACTCTTTCAATCACTTGCCAATCAGAAAAGTCTTTGAATCTACCCATGACCTATAAGCTTTGAGCTGTTCTGCCTTTCTGAACTGAACTAATGTATACCTTGCATGTATTGATTGACGTCTGCCTATAACTTCTGTCCTCAAAATGTATGAAATCAAACTGTACACCAACCACCTTAGGAACATGTTCTCAGTACTTCCTGGTGTTCATGGTTTACACAGTCAGCTCAGAATAAATGTCTTTAAATATTTTACAATATGTTACCTCATTTAACTCTCACCATGTATTTATGAAGTAGATTTTCGTTATTACCTTTAAATAGGCCAAGAGAAAATGAATAATTTGTCCATAGTTAAAGAACAAATAACCATGGATAGTAACTATGTCTTTTGACTTCAAATTCATTTTGCTCTAGAGAATCAATCTTACAAATGTACAATTCAATGGTGTTTGCTTCATAATAGATGTAATTATAAATCACTTATTTTTCATTTCTGTTTATTCTGCCCCTGTTTTGTTATGAAGTGTAGGAGCTCTGGTTTTTTTTTTTTTTTTTTTTTTTTTTTTTTTTTTTTTCAGTGGCCGGATCTCAGCTCACTGCAAGCTCCGCCTCCCGGGTTTACGCCATTCTCCTGCCTCAGCCTCCCGAGTAGCTGGGACTACAGGCACCCGCCACCTCGCCCGGCTAGTTTTTTGTATTTAGGAGCTCTGGGTTTTGTATGCTGCTTTATGTTTGCAAATAACTAAAGCAAGGCCTCCCCGACTCCTAGACTGAAATATGCCTATTTAAATAATGGTTCCAATCCAATTGATTCCCTTTCTTCTTATCTTCAAAAGTAAAATACAGAGGTAATATCTAGGAAAAAGGTTTATGCAAAATACTCTAAATATAAGCTCATCTTTAACTAGAAGTTCGGTTGTGAAGACAAAGTAAACATTATATGAAATATTGTGAATACATAATTGAGAGTGAAAGCATTTTCAGTCTAATTATTGATATCATAGTAATTATGTTGCTTGAAAAGCATCTTAGTTAACTATTATTATTTGCCAATGACCCTTGTATTTCGTGCATAAAATGGGATGACCTAATTTAACTCAATTAAAGCAACATGCAAAATTACACATGTTTTACCAACATTAATTTTCACACATCATAATTTTTATTTTATAATTCTTAACTAAAAATTAAGATAAACAGATTATATTTGTCTACAGTTTTTTAAATGAAATTATTTCTTCAGAATAGAGTTATGCAATACCATGTCTGATTTTCAGTATAATCTTAACAATACATTATGTATTAAAGTTTTTTAAACCCTATGTTCACTGTCTGTAAGTATAGATAAATCTCATTTAAAGAGAGTTAACAGCTGATTCGCTCAGCTTCCCCTTCCAATTGTTAGGTTTGAGTCCTGTAATTAGACAGCATAACAGCTAACATACTTTTTTATCAACTTGTCAAAGAGGGAGTTTTAGTAAGTGATACATGATATCACGAAAATCCTCCTTCAACAGGACTTTTAAAAAGAACTTGTACAGATCCAAACAATTAATCCTCCTGGAGCATTCTAATGAAATCACTAATAAGGCATCCAGAAATGCAAATACATACATAAATTTTTCCTATGTGAATTTAGAGTTTGGGATTATCACACTTGTTTTTGCCCTATCCTGGAGAACAGCTACTTTTTTTAGTAATTATTCTCTTTAAGCCTTCATTTGTATAAAGTTTGAATTCAAAAGAGATGTGTAACCAAAACATATATAAAATTATTGTAGATATTTTCATTATGTGTTTTCTTAATCTTACCAGTATTTTATTGACAAAACACCTATAAGATTATCTTAATAAAATGTAATTCATTTGTATATAACCATAATGAAACATTAGAAATTTAAAAGATAATGAGTACAATGCACACAAAATGCAAAAGTTCTATGACTACTTTAAAGAATCATCCATGTTAATACACAGTCTTGTGGACATGGCAGCATACACCCCCAGTTAACCTTTAATTTTTTTCATTATTATAGCCTCATCACTGTCTTCCACTAAAGAGACTTTGTTAGATAAAGGAAAAAGAAAACACATATCTGGATACTATAACAGTCAACTATAATCATTATTTACATAATATGAATTCCACAGTTCATAATGGACATAGATTTGGAGTCTAACCTTTGGAATTTAAGTGTCATGTATTCCTATTAAAACATGGATCCTTGGTGGAAGCATAGTCATTTGCTAATAGGTAGGTTCTTAATAAAAATTTTGAAAAAAGGAAATAAAATCATATTTTAAGAGGTATGATAATATAAAACTTTACTAAACTTAAAATAAGTCTTCAGTTAAGGGGATTCATTGTATAATCAGACAAAATCCAGAAGTCATGATATGCTGAAAATTGTAAATAAAATAAAACCTCTTTAAGCATTCAGGCAGCAAAAATTGGTTATCAATAGAGAAACAAAAATCTAATTGAGGACAATAGGACACTTTCTAGAGACTTTTAAGAAGAAAAGATTGTGATTCAATAATTTTCTTTCCAGCAGAGAGCTGCCATTCACAGACAAATTTGTAGAAAATATACTGCCCAGGTGTTCTTTCTTGAGAATAAAATTAAAATTTTAAAATCAACAGTTAAGGCTTTTTCATATTTGTTAACTTAGTTATAAAAGTAAATGTCTCTTTAACAGAAAATGATACACAGTACTAATAGTAACTCAGGAGATCACCATACATAATTATATGTATTTTCAAACAAAGAGGAAAAAAAAGTGAAGAAATAAATACTAATAATGGAGCTTAATTTCAATTTTGCATGCCCTATGAGGACATGAGTCATTTCTTACTTGATTGTCCTTATATTTCTCCTGCCCAGAACAATTCCTGGCACACAGTAGAACTTTAATTAATATTTGTTGAGTGAACACCTCTAATATGGGGACAAGGAATAAATTCCATTTTATTCTTGACATTGATAATTCTAGAGATATGTATATGAACATACTTAAAGATGAACATTGGTTGATAAAAATGATTGTTTGGGGCCAGCTGTGGTGGCTCACGTCTGTAATCCCAACACTTTGGGATGCCAAGGTGGGTGGATCACCTGAGCTCAGGAGTTCAAGACCATTCTGGCCAACATGGCAAAACCCTGCCTCTACTAAAAATACAAAAATTAGCCAGGTGTGGTGGTGGGCACCTGTAATCCCAGCTACTCGAGAGGCTGAGGTAGGAGAATCGCTTGACACCTGGGAGGTGGAGGTTGCAGTGAGCCAAGATCATGTCACTGCACTCCAGCCTGGGCAACAGAGCAAGACTCCATCTCAATAAATAAATAAGTAAATAAATAATAAAAAATAATTTCTTTGTATTTGAAAGTCTAATTTTTAAAGTCTTAAATCAGAGTCTGAGACGAGAAGGCACATGAGGTGATATGATTAGGGAACTGGCTAATGTACTGTATAGACAGCCAGGATGGCGTTGATTTTTCAGAATTAAGAACAAAAGAGGAACTAGATATTCAATAGGAGAAACATAAGCATTTTGAAAGACATTATTCTGAAGTTGGCAGGGATCCAAGGAAAGAATAGCTTCATGAGAGTCTGTGAAGACTGCAATGACTAGACACCAGGCACTACAGTCCAGAGGACCTCATGATGGAATTTATATGGAGGGACTGGATCTTTCAGTAATGCCTGATGAGTTTAAACATATCTGTTTTGGAACAGGAAAGGAATTATCAGCTGTGGTCACCAGAAGCTGAAATCTAGGGCTTAACTCATATTCTTTTACTGATAAAATGTTTCATATCAACGTTATGGTGTCTGTGCTTAAAGTGGAATACATTTATATAAGGAAATAAATGTTTTGTTTCTAACTACTGTGTATGCATAATATAATAGATTATTTCATTTTATTTATATTTTCACATATTCTAAAAACATATTATTACATTACTATAAAATAGTTTTACTTTCTTGTTTAATTCACTTAAAATTTAAAAACAACAAAAATATAAAAGTATTTATGCTTCTATAACAAAATAGAAGGAAAGAACTTTAACATATTTATTAAAATACTTAGTGCTTTGTGAAAATTATCTTGCTAAAGTTCTCTTTGTCTCCATCCTTTCATTTTCCTCTCTTCCTTTTCTTCTTCTTTCTTTCTCATTAACATGAGATAACTTCCTCAATCTCCTCATATCCATTTTCTTATGAATTAAAGATACAAGAAAATCTCTAACACCAGGTATAGCACAACTCTCTCACCAGCTGGATACCAACTTTGATATAAATATAAATGACTTGCTATTTAAAAGAAATCAAACTCCAATAATTGAGAGTTGTAACTTCTATTAGAATGTTTTCTTCTATAGACGTGCAATCTCATTATCTAAACTTTTAATCAATTAACTTAATCTAAATTTAGAATTTTATTCTGTACATAATTGGATGCACCACAAACAGCTTCCCTGGCAGGCACCAGGAAATGCAGTGGCACCCAGAAGCTTGGAGATGCCAGGAACTGCAGGACCCCCAAGAAGGAGTCACAGCCCTGGTTCAGGGATCTCTCAAGTCTGGGCTCTCTGAAGAGCCATAGCTCTTCTCTCCTTCTCTTCACCTGCAATGTGGCTCCAGCCCTGTTTGTGTTACACCTCTTTAAACCTCACCATTCAGTGGGTCCCAAGTTCTTGTCCCGCAACCAGGAAGAATGAGGTCGGCAGACATGTGAAGGCTGAGCAAGACAAAGAGGAGCTTTATTGAGCAATAGAACTGCTCAGTCTCCCAGAGGGGGCAGCTCCTTTCCACAGCCAGAGGGTCCTGACAAGTGTTTAGCACCTAAGAGAGAGGAGACCCTGAAGTTGGAAGCTCCTCTTTGCAGACAGGTCATCCTATGGTCTCTGCATCTCTTGGAAGAGAGGAGGCCCTGAATTGGGTTGCTCCTCTCGGCAGGTGGGTCATCCTGTTGTCTCTTCAGCTCTCAGCAGAGAGGAGTGAGTTGCTCCTCTCTGTAGCTGGTCATCCTGATGTCTGCTGCTCTCAGCAGAGAGGAGGCCCTGGAGTGGGTAGTTCCTCTCTGCAGCCAGTTGTCCACCTGTTCAGCTCTGGCTGAGTCCAAGACTTTTATGGGCCTCAGAGGAGAGGAAGTGTGCCCCAGTTGGTTCATGGGCAGCCATGGGCAGTCCTAGAAAAGGCACCACAAATTTCCACTGTGGTCCATGGGACTGGCAGCCTGGCCCCCAGCCATCAGGCCCTCCCTAGCCAGAAGGTGGAGCCTCACTGGGGACCTGCCCCCTTCTGCCAAGGAACCTGTCTGACTCCTGCTCTTGTTCATGGTGCCCAGGCTGTACGTGCCAAGGGGTGCCTGCAGGACAGTGCTTAGGGGCCCTCAGCATCCCCTCAGCTTCCCTCCTATGCTCATTGGCACTCAAACTCTAGAGGTGACTGAGGTGGCAGGGGCTGGCATGTCAGCATTGCACCAAGTGTGTGCACACCAGGCCAGGCCACAACAGTGCCTGGGCTCAGTCCTGACTTTGCTCCAAGATCAGAGTCGGTGTTGACAGCAGGGAGAAGCCAGGCAGCAGGAGCAAGCACTTCCAAGCCTGTCAGGGAATGGGGGACTTACTGGGCCCCCAGGAGTGCAGGGATGCCCAGGTCAGCAGCCATGGTTTGGGTGACTGCAACTGTGCCTGGGGGATTAGGGCTCCTGCCTGCTCTGTGGAGGGGGAGATCCAGGTCTGCAGCCATTACTTGGGCAGCTGCAGCTGCTCCCAGTGGGGGCAGGGCTCCCTACCACTCTGTGGAATGAGATGCTTGGCCGCCCTCCCAGCTGCAGCAGGAGCGATGGCAGCAGCCATTCCAGACAGCCCGCCACTGTGTCACAACTGCCAAACACAAAACCTACAGAGTCAATAAAATGAAGATTAGAACTACAAAAAATATGAGAAAACTGAAGTTTTAAAACTGATGTTTTACAAAAATCTGCATACACATTTGATGGGAACTATAAATGATGATTTACTGTTTGTATAGTGAATTTATCAATTTCACTAAATTAATCTTGGACATTGTGTTGAAAACATAGATTCATATTAAATACAATTGTTTTTAATTATACAGTTAATTTGATTTTCTAGTCCAGAAGACTATAGATAGTTTCATTCATTGAATGTTTGTTAATTGCCTTCCATGTATAAGGTACTGTACTAGATGCTTATGTACATCATTTAATCTGGGCACTATGACGCTTTAGGCCCAGTAAATGTTGTTGTTTGTATTAGGATGCTAAGAGAAACAGAACTAATCAGATGTTTATTATAAGGAATTGTCTCATATAATTATGGAGGCTGATAAGTCCCAAGACGTGGAAGGTGAGTCAGTAAGCTCAAGACTCAAGGACAGCTGTTGTTTCAGTTGAAGTCTGAAGGCAAGAAGTCCGAAGGCCCTGGTTCAAGGGTAATCAGACAGGAAAAATTCTTTCTTACTCAGGGAATAGTCAGCTTTCTGCCCTATTTATGCCTTCACCTGATTGAATGGGGTCCACTCACATTAAGGAGGACAATCTGCTTTACTAAGTCTACTGAATCAAATAATAGTCTCATCCAAAAATACCCTCAAAAAAACGCACTCAAGCTAATGTTTCACCTATCTGGGCACTGTGTGGCTCAGTCAACTATATACATAAAATTAACCCTCACAATGTGGAAGGCTGTCCTATGCATTGGAGAATGTTTAATAGCATTCCTAGATGCTAAATGCTACATACTAGTAGTGTCTCTCTGCTCCAGTTGTGACAACTGCAAAATGTTTTCAGATATTGCCAAATGTCCCACGGGTGACAAAATCACTTCTGGTTGATAACAGCTGTCATCCATAATATCTTTAATCCTCACAACAGATTTACTATGGAGCTACTATTATTATCATTATACAAATGAAAAACTGAGGCTCAGAGTTATTAGCAATGTGCCAAATACCACATAGTTAATACAAATGTAGAGGTAGTATTTAGGTTCATGTGTGCCTGACTCCAAACTGCATTCCATTTTCAGTACATCATATTGTGTCCAGTTGGCAGTTGAACATTGAATTGGCAGCTCAGGAGACAAGTTGGCACAAGAAATACAGATGTGGAGTCAATATGATATACCTAACATAGTTAAAGCCCTTGTTATTAATAAAATGTACTTAGGATAAGCAATATAATTATTAGTCTCAAGAGGAAGAAACACTTCTGAGGGAAAATATGAAATAAAGTTCCCCAAGGATTAGGTGGCCCATATAAACCCACCCAATTGAGCAGAATCTAAACAACATTGTGATAATATTCATGGGTCATTGAATCTATACTAATCACCAGAATATCTCCCTTCCTTCCCTTTTATAAATTTGAAATAGTCACAATAAAAATCACAGCCTCCAGAGGGATCTTTTATGCGTGTGTTAGAACTGATAAGATATGAACACAAATTACTATATTAGCCTAATAAAATATTTTCTAACAAAAACAGAGGGTAGAGGAAAAAAGGACATGAAATAAATTTAAGAGTATATAGCAGTCATATGATAAGCTTTTGTGGGGTAAAAAAAGGTAGCCCTAAAAAAGCTATCTTCTTTCTAAACAAAATTAAGTATAATTGATGGGAAAATATGAATTAGTAATATCCCAGTCTTGACTATAAAATTAAGATAAGTAAAAGACCTTCCTAGGTTTTTCATTTATTTGTTTGTTTGTTTGTTTACTTTATAGACAGAGTCTTGCTCTGTCTCCCAGGCTGGAGTGCAGTGGCGTGATCTCAGCTCACTGAAACCTCCCCCTCCTGGGTTCAGGCGACTCTCCTGCCTCAGCCTCCCAAGTAGCTGGGATTATAGGTGCGGCTATATAACCAAGCCTGGCTAATTTTTGGATTTTTAGTAGAGATAGGGTTTCACTATATTGACCACGCTGGTCTTGAACTCCTGACCTGAAATGACTCACCCGCCTTGGCCCAAAGTGCTAGGATTACAGACTTGACCCACCGCACTCGGCCCTGCCTAGAGTTTGCTTGTAATATTTTGTATCTATTCTTCAAGAGGGTATTCACTTTTTTTTTTTCCATTTTTTAAAATTTCAATAGGTTTTGGTAAAACAGGTGGTATTTGGTTACATGAATAAGTTCTTTAGTGGTGATTTCTGAGATTTTGGTGTACCCATCACCGGAGCAGTGCAGCTCCTTCCACACTGAATAGAATTGACCTGTACAATAAATAGGTACTTTTTTTGATTATTATACTTTAAATTCTAGGGTACTTGTGCACAACATGCAGGTTTGTTACATATGTATACATATGCCATGTTGGTGTGCTGCAGCCATTAACTCGTCATTTACATTAGTTATATCTCCTAATGCTATCTCTTCCCCCTCCCCCAACCCCAAATAGGACCCAGTGTGTTTCCCACCCTGTGTCCAAGTGTTCTCATTGTTCAATTCCCAACTATGAGTGAGAACATACGGTGTTTGGTTTTCTGTCCTTGCGATAGTTTGCTCAGAATGATGGTTTCCAGCTTCATCCATGTCCCTACAGAGGACATTAACTCATCCTTTTTTATGGCTGCATAGTATTCCATGGTGTATATGTGCAACATTTTCTTAATCCAGTCTATCACTGATGGACATTTGGGTTGGTTCCAAATCTTTGCTATTGTGAATAGCAGCATGATTTATAATCCTTTGGGTATATACCAAGCAATGGGATGGCTGGGTCAAATGGTATTTCTAGTTCTAGGTCCTTGAAGAATCGCCACACTGTCTTCCACAATGATTGAACTAGTATACAGTCCCACCAACAGTGTAAAAGTGTTCCCATTTCTTCACATTCTCTCCAGCACCTGTTGTTTCCTGACTTTTTTATGATCACCATTCTAACTGGTATGAGGTGGTATATCATTGTGGTTTTGATTTGCATTTATCTGATGGCCAGTGATGATGAGCATTTTTTTCATGTGTCTGTTGGCTGCATAAATGTCTTCTTTTGAGAAGTGTCTGTTCATATCCTTTGCCCACTTTTTGATGGGGTTTTTTGATTTTTTCTTATAAATTTGTTTAAGCTCTTTGTAGGTACTGGATATTAGCCATTTGTCAGATGGGTAGATTGTAAAAATTTTCTTCCATTCTGTAGGTTGCCTGTTCACTCTGATGGTAGTTTCTTTTGCTGTGCAGAAGCTCTTTAGTTTAATTAGATCCCATTTGTCAATCTTGGCTTTTGTTGCCGTTGCTTTCGGTGTTTTAATCATGAAGTCCTTGCCCATGCCTATGTCCTGAATGGTATTGCCTAGGTTTTCTTCCAGGGTTTCTATGGTTTTAGGCCTAACATTTAAGCTTTTAATCCATCTTGATGAAGTGTGACTACTGAGGCTAGGTCTTTAAAGTCATGGTGGCTTCCACCATAGCTTCTGCTGGTCTGCTGGATGGCTGATGATGGAGAAAGCCAGCAACCCTAAAAACAGCTCAAAATGTTGAGAGACTGAGGATTTCTGAAAGCAACTAACAATAATTTCTCAGGCAATTCAATTTGAGCCATGTTGAAAGCAGGTATACCAGCCCAAGTTAAGCCTTACTGTAACTGTATCAGGGTCAACATCTTGGATGAAACCTCACGAAAAATTCTAAGCTTGGCTGGATGTGGTGGCTCATGCCTGTAGTTCCAGCACTTTGGGAAGCCAAGGCATGTAGATCACAAGGTCAGGAGTTTGAGACCAGCCCGGCCAATATGGTGGAACCCTGTCTCTACTAAAAATACAAAAATTAGCTGGGTGTGGTGGCACAAGCCTGTAGTCCCAGCTACTCAGGAGGCTGAGGCAGAAGAATCTCTTGAACACGGGAGGCGAAGGTTGCAGTGAGTCAAGATCACACCACTGCACTCCAGCCTGGGTGACAGAGTGAGACTCCATCTCCAAAAAAAAAAAAAAAAGAGAGAGAGAGAAATTCTAAGCTGAAACCACCCAGTTTGAATTTGGGAATTCATATTTTTAAATTCTGAATGATTTTGAGATAATAAATGTTTGTTTTCCTTTTAAGTCACTGAATTTGAGGCAACTTATTAAGCAGCAATAGATAATGAATAAAACATCCATCTAGGGGTTCACAAGGGTGGGTGAAGTATCTTAAATATTTAAGCAGTCATATTTTTACTTGGCCTATCCTTACTATACTTACTCAAAGCAAGATTTTCAGATTAAAACAGCAAGGTTTTTTCGAAGAGTCGATTTTGAAGACATTGTTCATTGAAGTTACCTATGGTAACACTAAAGGTCTAAGTTAAAGGAGCCCATACATAAGATTTTGTAAAGTAAGATAAATATACAACACCTTTCCTATCCTTCATGTTGTTCTCTATAGAAGACATAATCCGATATAGTCTAAGAAGAAAAAATTCTTCCAACAAAGTCTTCAATTGTAACATTATTAAATGCATTTTAGCTAGTGCAAATATATTTTGGATATCAAAATTACTTTGTGTAAAATAAGACTAAATCTATGAAAGTCAACCCGAAGTCAGAGCAACATATAATTTGTGTACTACGATCTATTGAAAACCTATCGATGACTGGTAAATAGTAGATGGTAGATTATGCAAAAGTTTGAAAAACTGATTTAAAAGTTCAAAATGATTTCACCCAAAATGGCATTGACTTCTTATTGATTTAACCCAAAGCAGTCCAAATTTACACACTACCACATTTAAAACTTACAAAATAAGCAGCGGAAAATGGCTAATTAAAGTACATAAATCAATTGCTTGACAAGTCTAGATTTTGTAACTAGAGAGTTATGAAAAACTCAGACAAATTACACAAGTAGGTAATTTTAGAAGTGAAATTATATTTTAAGTTAAATGTTACTTAGTCTAAAGCTATCACAAATGATAGGAACTTAATCACTTTTATTCATTTTTAATGATTTATAAAAATGTTTCAACCATGGATGTCAACATTGATTCATCTCCAACCAGATTTTCACTCCCACCTTAAGCTTAATGTCATCTTTAGGTTTGTATAAGCAAATCAGTACAGGCATGCCAAATAAATGCTATTTCTGTACTCAGTTCTGGTTTAGGCTTATGTCAAGTATCCTTTCCTTGTAGTTCATCCAAGTATTTATTAAAATATTCCCAATGAATTGATAAAGAAAATCAAAATTAATATTCTTTTTTTTTTTTTTATTATTATACTTTAAGTTCTAGGGTACATGTGCATAACGTGCAGGTTTGTTACATATGTATACTTGTGCAATGTTGGTGT
>NW_012120032.1:250317-326110 GCF_000951035.1 Colobus angolensis palliatus | reverse complement strand
TGCTTTAAAGTTCATATGGAACCAAAAAAGAGCCCGCATTGCCAAGACAATCCTAAGTCAAAAGGACAAAGCTGGAGGCATCACGCTACCTGACTTCAAAATTAATATTCTTTAACAAAAACATGACTTTTGAGCCTTTATAAGTATCTGAGAGGACTTGTCACTAACTAGAACAGTGATTCTCAACTGTGGACTACGAATGAGCAGCACCAGTAACACCTGAAAACATGTTACACATGAAAACTTGTAGGATCCTACTTTAGACACACTGAATCTGAAAAACTTTAGCATTCATTTCCCTACTCAGGGAAATAGGGCTCAGTGATCTTTTAACAAACGCTTTGTGATTCTAAGACATGTTAAAGATTGAGGAACAATTAGAATGTAGAAGAAATTGGACTGATATTCATGATGTGGACCATGCACAAATGTTTGCAAAAACAAAACATTTCACATTCAGGAAATAAGTAGGAAGAGGTTCTACTCAGCTCCACCAAAAATTTCTAGTTCAGAAATACAGAATCTGTTACTCAACCAAAATAAAAAACCAAACCAAAGGAAGGAGCCACTTTTTTACTGTGCACACACCACCATCTGAGGAACTGTGGGAGAGCTATTTTTCTCTCACCTTAACTTTCAATCATTATGTTGTGGGGCATTTAATTCTTCCTATTTCTTTCATTGCATTTTTATTATTTAATATGTATCTTTTCCTCTCATAGTTCCTTGAGAGTAATGGCCATGCCTTTTCTTTTTTTGCCATTGAATGTCCAGAAACTATATCAGTACCTGATATGCTGTAGAAACTTAGTAAATATGCTAAATAAGCATGGAATTAATGGATTAATGAATAAAGTGAATGAATGCTGCACTATAAACTGTCATGTCTGTATCAGTTTTCATTGGATTCTTCTGAACTATTATTGTAACTGGCACAGGGGAAGCACATAATAAATATTTGGTCAATTAATAAATTTACTAATGCATTGAAACTGTTTTCCCAACTTGTGCTTTGCCTTTAAACTTAAACTTACATTTTAAACTTACAAATATTTTTTGATTTTATATATTCAAATATAGTTTTTGCCTTCTTTAGAAATTTCCCTCCATAATTCTAATTGTTAAAGCTTCTCATTAATATGTTCCTAAGTCTAACTAGACTTATGTTTCTTTTATTTTGCTAATCCCTACTTCTGTTTAAAGAAATTTTATTTTGTTTACTTAGGATTAGTCAATGAAATAAGCAAATTGAGTGGGTTCTGTTTTATATGATTAAGAGAGTTGATGAGTAAATTTTTCACACACATATACAGAAGAGTTCAAAAGGGATAAAATGATAAAGAAAAATTACATGGCATTATTAGTTTTATATTCCTACCTTATTAATAATATGGTAATTTTTTTATATTTATGTTAATAGTATAATAATCATAAATTATTAATTTTATACATCTTATTGGAAAATTCACTAACAAATTTCACATTTCTTTTTTTTAAACCTTGAAACATTCCAGATTAACACCCAGAAAGGACTGTCTCTGACAGTAACAATATATAAATTATAAACATTTAAAAAATTCCTTAGATTATTCTGTTTCTCTTTCTTAAGACATGGTATTTAGTTATGTTTGAAGGTTTTTTTGTTTTGTTTTGTTTTTTGTTTTTTTGTTTTGTTTTGTTTTGTTTTTAAATAGAGGTGTCGGAATTATATATCTACTATGTTCCAGGTGTAGTACCAAGTACATTTTCCATGATCGCATTAATTTATATAGAAAACTTCTAACGTAATTTTTTGCCTCTTTATTTTTTAGAATAGAAAACTTTCAGATAATGCCAGTATTTCTGTAGAGAAACATTACTAGTATTTTACCCAATAATTATACTTAAGTCTATTTGATTTCAATAATATATCAGTCAACTCTTGCTGTGCAAAAGATAATCCAAAATCTAGTGACTTAAAACAATGAATCTTTATTATTTTCTACAATTCTATGGATGGCTAATGGTTCTTTTGGTCTACGCTGGTTTAGCTGATCCCTCTGGTCAGGTGGTGGCTTTACTGGGGTCTGACAGTCTGGGAGGTCTTTACTTACATACCAGGCAGTTGGCCCACTCTCAGCCACAGTGCCATATGTTATTTTCTACATGGACTCCTCACCAGGGAAGCTCAGGCTGTTCACACGATGATATCAGGATTCTATAGTCAGCTAGAGAGCGAGCCCCATTTAAGAAGCTGTTTTACACTTCAGAATCATTAGTTGATTCTACTTGCATATCAATTAATGTCTCAGTGGCCAAACAAGTCACATAGCCAAGCCTAGATTCAAAGAGAGGAGAAGTTTCCACAATGCAATTTTTAGAATAAGGTCTGAATTGTGTATTTTCCAAATAATCAAAATTGCACATACTTTAGATAAAATCATATTCCTGCACACAAATTTAAGAAGACATTTAATATTCTCATGGAAGGTGACTACAAGTCATGATTATTATTTTTTGGAAAACATATACAATTGCTCAGAAATATGTTTAATTGATTCAATTATATTTTAATAGTAATTTGCAAAGCAATATATATGTTCTTGGTGGATTTATTTGTATCTTCGGTTTATTTGTGTGTAATATTTTGATGTTTATTTCTATAATTATCTAATGTTTCTGAAAGTTAATTTTTGTTGGATAGTGATCAAGAAGTAGAAGCCACTCCAACCTCAAAGGAATTTGTTGACTAAAACTCATGGCCTATACAAACATTTTGGTTACTGATCCTCCATTAACATGCTTTACCTCAAGTGTACACGATGTGCTTTTGCTACAATTAAGAACAGCATACATACAGTTAGAATGTTGTCTATTAAATATAGCATTGCTTGGCCAATCAAATCATTGTACTGTGAAACAGGGAATGGCTTGCTATAAGTAAGAAGGAAAGGCATAGCATAGCATTAAACAAAAGCAGAGACAAACGCATATTTCCTGGAACTCAGAAATATAGTAACTTATTAGTGAATTATAGCATGTAGTCAGGAAATTAAATTGTTATACTCAATAGATACATTATTCTCAGAGATATTAAATGAAAAAAGATAACTGAGCCTGCTTTTATATTCAGCATGCAACTTTTTAAATTTAATAGTGATTGTTTTATAATCACTGTTAACTTACTTGTTAACATTTTTAGTCTTTTATTTTTTGTAAGTGAACCTCCAAAAATTCTATGTCCAAAGTGTGCCTTGATCTCAGAAACATTAACAAATATTTCTCTCTATGGATCTAAAGGGATAAATTGGGTAATGATCATTCAACTTACAAGTCAATTTGTTACAGTATTCCTTCCAACACCCACCCTCTGGCATATTAAAGTCTGAATCAATTTATAAATGATGACTTACACACTTGCCGAGAGAGTAATGCAACTTACATGAAGATTGCTTGTAAAACTTATTAAATATGAATCCATTTTTCTAAAATAGATGCAATAGCAATTAGATAATATAGTACACTTTTTTCTAAAATGCTTAATATGAAATGGTAATTTTGATAACCTCAAGTAGATACTATGTCACAAAATATTTATTTCAAATAGAACAAACTCAGTCTATAGCTCAATATAGGTTGAATAATGTTACATAATGTTACCACAGGCTGTGTCTCCTCTAAAGATAGCACATATTTGATATTACATCTTGTTGCCAGATTAGATGACAAGCAATATTCAAATCACAAAATCCTCTTGTATAAACAGGCTGTAACTATAGTGCCAGATTATGATTTTCAATTACCATATGTTTCTAAATGTTTGTTTAGGATTTTAGAAACAGTGTGCTTTTTTCTCCCAAGCAATAAAATAAAATAAGTCTTTATTTTGATAATATTTGAAAGTATAAATAGTGGAAAGAGTAGACAAATTAACTTTAAATCTCGGCTTGATAGAAGGGAATTATGGTATTTTGGCCTAGGGAAAAAAAAAGAAAACTGAAATTAACTCAAAAAATCAGTTAGGCTCACAACACCAAAAAATAAAGGTAGTAAGACTACTGTCATAGAAGCAAAGTTCTATTTTTTTATGAATGTGTCAGTGAATAGCAACAATACTTGAAGCTTTAAACTGCTATTGTAAAACATCTTCAGAAGATTCTACTTTTTCTCATCATGATATAAAATTACCAGACACTTTATTTATTTATTTACTATTATACATTAAGTTCTGCACAACATGCAGGTTTGTTACATATGTATACATGTGCCATGTTGGTGTGCTGCACCCATTAACTCGTCATTTACATTAGGTATATCTCCTAATGCTATCCCTTCCCCCTGCCCCCTCCCCATGATAGGCCCCGGTGTGTGATGTTCCCCTTCCTATGTCCAAGTGATCTCATTGTTCAATTCCCACCTATGAGTGAGAACATGCGGTGTTTGTTTTTTTGTCCTTGTGATAGTTTGCTGACAATGATGGTTTCCAGCTGCACCCATGTCCCTACAAAGGACATGAACTCATCCTTTTTTATGGCTGCATAGTATTCCATGGTGTATATATGCCACATTTTCTTAATCTAGTCTATCATTGACGGACATATGGGTTGGTTCCAAGTCTTTGCCATTGTGAATAGTGCCGCAATAAACATATGTGGGCATGTGTCTTTACAGCAGCATGATTTATAATCCTTTGGGTATATACCAAACAATGGAATGGCTGAGTCAAATGGTATTTCTAGTTCTAGATCCTTGAAGAATCGCCACACTGTCTTCCACAATGGTTGAACTAGTTTACAGTCCCACCAACAGTGTAAAAGCGTTCCCATTTCTCCACATCCTCTTCAGCACCTGCTGTTTCCTGACTTTTTAAAGATTGCCATTCTAACTGGTAGGAGATGGTATCTCACTGTGGTTTTGATCTGCATTTCTCTGATGGCCAGTGATGATGAGCATTTTTTCATGTGTCTGTTGGCTGCATAAATGTCTTCTTTTGAGAAGTGTCTGTTCATATCCTTTGCCCACTTTTTGATGGGGTTGATTTTCTTTGTAAGTTTGTTTGAGTTCTTTATACATTCTGGATATTAGCCCTTTCTCAGATGAGTAGATTGCAAAAATTTTCTCCCATTCTGTAGGTTGCCTGTTCACTCTGATGGTAGCCTTTTTTTTTTTTTTCTCCACAGAAGCACTTTAGTTTAATTAGATCCCATTTGTCAATTTTGGCTTTTGTTGTCATTGCTTTTGGTGTTTTATACACGAATTCCTTGCCCATGCCTATGTCCTGAATGGTATTACCTAGGTTTTCTTCCAGGGTTTTTATGGTTTTAGGTATAACATTTAACTCTTTAATTCACCTTGAATTAATTTTTTTATAAGGTATAAGGAAGGGATCCAGTTTCAGCTTTCTACATATGGCTAGCCAGCAGAAACATTTTTTAAAGGTTATTTGCTATGTTTCCTACAACGAAATTAATAAAATAGATCCCAATGCTCAAAACATTGATGTTTTTGAATTACGGTCATAGCCTTTTTTTGATCACATCTGAACTAGATAATTCTGGAAGTGTACAAATCTGTATAACTTAATTATAGACAGTAAGGCCTTAAGCTTGTTTGCATATTTTGCTTTCTTCTTTCATATTGTAGTATCAAACATTCAGAAAACAATTTTCATCATTAATCTTAAAAAACTCTTCACTTTTTCTAGGATTACAAAGTTCTATCTCTATTTATTACTGCATTCAACATTGAAATTTATAAAATGATTAAATAATTATATTATTCTATATACTAAATAGCCGTCAACATGGGATATGGAAGAAAAAGAAGCTCAGTCTTTCTATTGCATCTCTACATGGACACTTCTGAAACTTGGTAGTTGAAAAACTTAGTAGGAAAAATATTTTCTACTGATTACTAAGGATAAAATGAAACCATATATCTCCAAACATATTTAAATTCACAAAAGCCTTCCTTTATAGGTTTCAAGTAAAACTAAACTTTGACTTAAAGGTCATAACGTTAAGCAGAGGCAAATTTTAAAAATGCCTTTGTTGGAATAGTTTATAGAATTAAATTTTACCTGCTGTGAAAGTATATTTACTCAAACACTTCAAAAATTGTATTTTTTTTTTCTAAGCTGTAAGTACATGGACACAAATAGAAGTACATTTATCTGAAAATATACTGAATTGGGAATCTGAAATGTCATAAAACCCTTCTAAAATAGTGTGTGGAGATAGTCACAACTGAGAAGGCACCCCCCAAAAAACACCACTGTCTATATGCCAGCTAAAAGTGACATGGTAAAAACAGAAATGCTAGAGAAAAATGTAGAATAAAAACAGGGTGGGTTGAACCTATGGTGTTATTTCTAAAATTTTGACTTTGAGGACATTTTAAATATATTTTAATACATAAAAAGCATTTATTTATTATTATGGCAACATAGATACATTAGGTAAAAATTTTGTTTCCAAGGTAAATCAAACAAGATAGTAAAATTTCTTGATTAATGTCCCATATATTGAAGTTGCTTTTAATTTCTCACGTGTTTTATTTTTATTTTGCTATAAGAATTTTCACCAGGGTTAATGTTTGCTTGTAAATTTTAGAATAAAGCTTGACATATTAATACTTTCTTTTTTGCTTATGTAAAGTATTAGTACTTGTGACCTTTGCCAAAGTGAAGCTTGTTTTTCTTCTTTTTCTCCTCCCTCTCCTTCCTCATCCCCTTCTCCTCCCCTTATTTTCTTTTCCTCCCCCTCTTCCTCTTCCTGCTCTTCCTTTTGTCCCTCCTTCTCTTCTTTCTTTATCCTCTTATCTTCCTTTGTTCTTATTAAGTTCAATATTTATAGTCATTTTTAGCAAATCTAAATGTTTTTAAAAATTATAATATTCATGTAGGCTGGAATTTTTGTCTGTTTATCTCATTGATATCTTACCTGTGCAGCTAAAAATGCCTGGCTCATAGCATGTACTCAAAGATACCAAGAGAAATTTTAGTTAACACATATGATGGTGTACAATTTAAACTTGTATCTGTTGGATATTATTTATTCAGAAAATTAAATAAAATAAATATTTGGTAAATTTTATTACTTGGAAGAAAAAGAAAACTAATTTAGAGCAGAGATAAATGATCTGAATATATGATGCAGTCAAAACACCATACACAAAGTGGTGGAATTAAATCATTGGGGTAAAAACATCAAGAATTTTGCTAAGTCTTGTCTGATTAGACAAACCAATCACAAAAAGAGACAGACAAACAGATTCCCTATTTGTGAAGATGCAAAACTTCTGGAGTTTTCAGAACACATGAATGCACTTTATAGGGTAGGAATGTTTTTCTGCTCTAAAAGCTCCTAGTCAACACTTTGATTGGCTTTTTCTTGTATTTCAGATCTCAGTTCAAATGTCAACTTTGTGAGAATTGTATTCCCATTAGGTTATCTGAAGAAGTTTTCCCACCTCCGATAATTCTCCAGCTCTTAGGATCTTCAGATCATGATACATACATATGCACATGCATAAATATGACTGCACATGTATTTTATAGTTATCTGTCTCCCACATTAGAAGCTACATTCTTGGAAGGTGGAGAACAGGATAGTCTTCTGCCTATTCCAGTTGTATACTCAGGATCAATAGGAATACGCATGGCAAAAATAAGTCAAGGTAAAAACTGAAGACTTTTCCTTATGTTAAAAGATGATCCACACTGGGAGGAAATTTTTCTTGATTTTTTTAATACTGGGGAAACATGAGGTGCTCATTTAATATTTGAGAACTTAAGATGTCCACAATAGAATAACCTCTCAAGGGTAATTTATTTAATATATTTCCCTCAAGTGAAAATAAGACAGTTAACATAGTTCCTAAAAGATGGTCTTTCTCTTTCTCACAGTTCCCTTTAGTTAATCCCCAATTCCCAATTTGCTTTAGCAAATTCCCATTTATGCAGGTTTGGATCCACAGAATGAATTGTGAACTATCTTAATGGTCTATTGTGTAGTGTACAAAACAAAGGGACATTAGCCAGATGAACATTTTAGGCAAAATCTAAGATAAAGAATAGACTAGTGATTAAGAGCACAGAGTCTGCAGACACACTTTGAGTTTGTTTCAAATCCCAGCTCTTTTCATTACTGAGTGTGTGATTTTTGAGAAATGTACACGATTACTAGCCAGCCCATCATCTCTTTATCTGTAAAATGTAATAAAAACTACTCATACATATTTTGTGAAGATTAGATAACTCACTGTATGTGAAGAATTTAGAACTCTGTATAGAATGCTATAATCAATCTGTATTATCTATTATTTTTAAATATATAAGAAGGAAACTTCTTAAAAAGAATGGAAGAAGCCAATTCCAAAGGAGAAGATTGATTTTGTATCCTGACTCTATCGCTTACTGGCTTTATTAATTCCTTCATCTGTGAAGGTAATACTGCCTGCCTACTTCACAGGGATTTTTTGAGTTACAATATGGAAAATTCTTAAAACCAGGTCAGGTATATGATAGCACTCTACAAAAAGTGAACTATTTTATTTTGTTAATGATTTTAACATTGATTGTGATGATCCTACAAAGGTATCCAAGATACGTGCGAAAATATTGAGTACTATCATAAGATTTCTGTCAGCTTTTAAAAAAATTGTATACATACTTAAAATATATTGTATATAATTTTTAAATAAATAAATACAAGAAATGTTAGTGCTTTTTGAACATGAAGTTCATCTGACTGCCGATGTTTCATCAGGAAGGACTCTATAAAGTAGCTCACTAATGCATATTACCGTATTTCTGTCAAAAGCCTTTAATTATTAAGTCATTTGAAGAGTTTAATTGCCCGTTATACCTGTTGACTTACAGTTGGAAATATAGTGTGATTTTCTTTTTAATTTGATGATGATAATTTACAGACTAGGTTTTTTTCATTTTAGGTTTAATGATGCTTTATTTCCTATTGGAGAGACTGTTGTTTCTCATCCCCAAACATTTTAATAATGCTTCTAGTTAAGAGTGTTAAATGAGAAATGACAAGTTTAATATTATTTTGTGGATAGCTGAATAATGTCAGCAAGATGCCTCAGAAGAAATGCTTGATGCTCACTCCCACCACATAATGAACCACGACAACCCATAAACAGCTAAGATTTGACTGGAGGGAGAGTGCTGAAAACAATGGGAAAGTGGAGATGCACCTGTGGTGATTAGAAGCACAGGAGAACATATGGAGACACTCTCCCCAACTTAGATTGACCCAGAGTCAGGAGTGAGTTCCTGTTGTGGGGAAAGGTAAGCAGAGTGATACCATTTGGCTCTGTCCCCACACAAATCTCATCTTGAAATGTAATCCCCAGGTGTCGAGGGAGGAACCTGTAATCACCACCTGTCCAGGGAGCAAGGTGATTGGATCATGGAGCAGTTTCCCCAAGCTGTTTTGGTGATAGTGAATGACTTCTCATGAGACCTGATGGTTTTATATGGGGCTCTTCCCCTTTCATTTTCCCTCTCTTTCCTGCTGCCTTGTGAAGAAATAGGTACTTGCTTCTTCTTCACCTTCTGCCATGATTGTAAGTTTTCTGAGGTTTTTCCAGCCATGTGGAACTGTGAGTCAATTAAACCTCTTTCCTTTATAAACTACCCAGTCTCAGGTATTCTTTATAGCAGTGTAAGAACGGACTAATATACAGAGAAACCTCACCAGCTCCCATTGCCACTCCAAACACCTACAGTCTGTACTATAGGGAAATCCCACAGTCCTTGAAAGCCCTGAGGCCACTTTGAATAGCTGCTGGGAATTCACACAGCTGCACTGTCATGCAATAGAAGCACAAGGTGGACAATCTCCCCCCTTCACCTACTGTGACCAAACTGCTTCAGCACCGTGTCATCTGGAAATGAGTGCCACCTCTGTACTGTGCCCTGCTTTGAGGCCACTAGGCACTGCACCTCTCCAGCACTGGGGCTTCGTTTGCATTCTACCAAGTACACAAAGGTGGCTTAACACCACAATATCACTGTGCTAAGCCTTGGCCTAGCATCTGCTATGACCGTGGTCCTGCAGAGCAGGGAAACTAACACCCACGATCAACACTCCCATCTGGAGAAAGAGTCTGACATTCTCACTCAGTGCAAGCCTGCCGGTAAGCTAGCCAACCCAGTGTACGCCCCTCCCTAGTGGGAAAAGTCTCTCAGTTACCAAGCAGTTGACATGCACCCTGGCTGACAGCATAAATACATGCCTATGGCTGGGGCCTGACAAATAGCCCTACAGCCCTACATCGCTTCCCCACTCTCCATGGACATTTCTCTGCCAGGTGCAATGGTGGGTGCTTATAATCAGGAACGGGGAAACAGCTGTGCCTGTGGGCCACCCCTGGCAGACATGCCCCCTGGCCAGCTGATCAGTCATGTGCCCACATCTTAAGCCCAAGACAGAGCACCAATGGACACTCTTTAGTAGAACACACCCAGGCCTGCTGAGCAGCTTTGTGCCTATATCCAGACTTGAGAAATAGCCCCAGGGGCTGCCTTTGGTGAGCATGCCCCCAGGCCAGCCAAGCAGCTATATGCCTATGTTATTGGCCCGAGAAACAACCCTTTAAGGTTCCCCTGGTGGTCAAGCCCCAAGGCTGGCCAAGCAGACTTATGACCATATCCCAGGCCTGGTAAACAGTCTTTGGGGCCCGACGTGGCAGGCACATAGCCAAGGCAGCCAAGCAGCCTTGCAAATGTGTCCCGGGCCTTAGAAATAGCCCTGTAGACCATTCCCAGCTGACTTATCTCCAGGCCAGACTAGCAGAAACAGCTTCATGGGACGCCTCTGACAGACATTCCTCCAGTTCAAACAGCTGTGTGCCCATGTTCCAGGCCGCAGAAACAGTTCCATGGGCTGCCCCTCACGGAAACACTCCACATTGGCCAAGTAGCCTTGTGCCTACATCCAAAGCCCGACAAGCAGCCCTGTGGCTCACTACCAGCAGACATGCATGTAGGCCAGCTGAGTAACTAGGTGGCTGTTCCTCCACCCAGAGTAACAGCCTTATGGCTCTAACCCCAGTGAAACAGACCTTGTGGCAAACCCACTGTGTGTACACATGTACAACCTGAGAAACAGCCTAATAAGGCAATACCAGGCAAAGCTGCACCACCACTGCCATAAACTCTTTCAACTTAGGCCACTGAGATACCTGCAAATGTCACTGGCATGGATTACACCTGAAGAAACTACACAGAGATTACACTGTTGTGTCCAACTAGAACCAAAGCCAATGTACCCCACCTAATGGATACACCAAGCTCCACCTATACCAATACGCCTTCCCCTAGAAAACTCTCTTCATAGAATTGGAAGAGGTAGCTGTTTCACCAGATGTGTAGGAACACATCAAACATTTAAAAAGCCAAAAAAAAAAAAAAAAAGGACACCTCTAAAAGAACAAAACATTTTCTTTATGATTGAGGTCCAGTAATAGACCTCAATCATAAAGAAAAATACAAAATGCAAGGAAAATAAATTATTGTAATAATCTAAAGAACACTCACTGAGACAGAAGAAAATACAGACAGAAAATTCAACAAAATTATGGAAATAATTCACTATTATTTTTATTATTCACTTAATATAGGACATTATGTTAAGTGAAGTTATTGAGAAATTGAAAGTTAATCGGTGCATGTTCTCACTCACATGTGAAGCAAAAAAAGTTGATTTTCTAGAAGTAAAAAGGAGAACAGAGGATAATACAGGTTAGGAAGGGCAAGGGGAAGAGGAAGATAGAGAGTTTTCAAAGAATATAAAAATATAACTACATAGAAAAAATAAGTTCTAGTGTTCTATGCTATTGTAGATTGACTATAGTTAACAATAATGTATCATATAATTTCAAATAGCTAAAGGGAATATATTAAATTTTCTAAACACAAAGAAATAATAAATGTTTGAGATGATAGTTATTCTAATTACCTTGATCTGATCACTGTACATTATATGTATCAAATATCACTATGTACTTCATAAATATGTAAAATTATTATGTGCCAATTTAAAAATACACACAAAAAAACATACAAATAAATAAAATTAGATAGGTAGAGCATATGAAAAAACATAAAGAGCATTATAAATTAATGACTGTGAAATAAGCTATTAATTTTCTGAGGGTAGCTCAGTAACTCTTGTGAATTGCATAAATATATATCTCAATTTTAATGACTTGCATCAGTAACTCTTGTGAATTGCATAAATATATATCTCAATTTTAATGACTTGCATCAAAAATATGTATTAGGCTGATGTAAAAGTAATTGTTGCTTTTCCATTACTTTTAATGCCATTATTTCTATATTTGCTATTACTTTTAATGGCAAAATCACATTTACTTTTGCACCAAGCTAATATAAGTACAAGTCACATTCTAGTTTGATATTGGCCATAATATTTTTTCTTAGTGATAAAGAATGCAGAAATAATAATCATTTTTTTTTAGATATCATACTACCTAGGTAAGTATTTCTTAAAGTAATTTGAGAGCTTGTGTACCAGCACATAATTATCAAGCAAATTACTTAAGGTCAATTTTATATCTAATACATGGCAATAAAGTTGCAGTCCAGCCAGCAAAACCTTGGCATAACCTTTATTCTGTTCAGAAAATTCTATTAATTCCAATTGTTGCTGCCTTAATGAAAGTGTGATTCAATATTCTACATTGACCTTGGGTCATTTCTTTTTAGGGGTGGTCATGTCACTAGTAAAGGTATAAGAGTCATTTTTGACTTTAAATATTTAAACTCCCACATACTCTAAATTCTAAGCAAAAGAAAACTGAATAAACAAAATTATCCTGAATCAATAAAGTTTCACAATAAGTTTAACATAGACTTTTAAAGTGTATAATTAAGTAAATTCAGTCTTGTTCATAACTACTCCCTGCCACCCTCCTCACTATTATGTTATCATTCCCATTGAATCAGCTTCATACTGCCCTAGAAACTTGTTCTGTAATCCTTTATCTTTAAATTGCACCCTCCAATCATTTGTTTTACCTGAAAACATGCTTCTTCCTGATGACACTAGTTTACCTGTAGCTTGCTTGAACAGATGACAACATGTTTTATCTCTTCTCATATAGCACAAAGACTTTAAGAATACAGTGGCATAAAGCTAGCTCTCTCAAATGCTAAATCATTGCTATTAGGCCCATTTTTAGAAATTCTAAATGGAAGCTTCACTTTTGGTTGTGCCATCCTTTACCACTTCACTCATCTAAGCATAAATATACGAATACTTGCCTCTGAGTTTACAAATTAATTAAGAAAGTCAGAAATTTCCAGAACTTCTTGGTTTTCTACCCATTTGTAAATGCTTTCAATTTATAACCATGCTTTATCTCTTCTTTCCATTTCATCATAGAAATAGTCCTCCTATTTAATGAAACTCACATCTCAGGGACCTTATGTTTGTTTCTTCCTTTTTTTTTTTCATAGTTTTCAACCTCTCTTTACCTTCAATATGCCCAAAGTTCTCCTATGTTAAAAACACACAACATGTAAACATACACACTCTCTCTCTCACACACACACACACACAAACACACACACACACACACACACATACACACATGTGCAGGCATTCTCATGTCCCTTCCTGTTAAATATTTACATTTCTCATATTTCTTAAAAGTGAAAAACACTTGGTCTTCACTACTGATCTTTAATTCACCACTTGACCCACTGCTGCATGCTCTCTATCCCTGACATGCCACTGAAATTTCTCTGAATGAGGTCACTAGTGATCTATTATTAAATAAAATAAACCGTCTTCAAACCCTGATTTACTTTTAGGTACACTTTTCATTATTTGCTACTTCCTTCTATTTGAAATTATTTCATTTTTTGCCTGCCACGTTGCCCGTGTTTGCAGCTTGTCACTACCATACTAGTTTTTCTGTGTAGCCTTTTCACAAGATCCTCTTCTGTTTCCTCAAGATCCTTCTTCTGTTAATTGTGGATACTTCCAGGACTTCCAGGTGATCCTATTTTGTCTTCAACTTACATATTATTAATAGCAAAGATCTCATCAATACATGTAGTTTCAACAATCACTATGTTATAGTAACCACCAAATCATATCATTAGACACATTTTCTCTTTCTTACTGCCAGATATCTCTATTAGGCCTCCAAGTGAAACTCACCATTTCTATATTAGCTTTCTATTGCTGCTATAACAAATTGCCAGAAACTCTGGTTTAAAACAACACAAATTTGTTATCTTACATTTTGGAGATCAGGAGTCCTAAATGAGTCTTACTATGTTGGAAATCTAGGTGTCCACAGGAATCTAGGTGTATTCCTTCTGGAAGTTCTAGGGAAGAATCCATTTCTTTGCTTTTTCCTGCTTCTAAAGATAGCCTGAATTCCTTAGCTTATGGGCCCCTCCTTTGTCTTCGAAGCCAGCAGCATAACAACTTTAAATCTTTTATTTTTTTTTCTTCCTCCCTCTGACCTGTACTCAGATAGTCATATTTTCATCTGACACTCCGGACTCCTTTTTCTTTTAAGGTGCCTGGTGACTTCATTGGGCCCATATGGATAATACTAGATAAACACCCTCATTTCAGGATCTTTAATTTTATAATCTCTGCAAAGTACCTTTTCGTATTTAAAGTATCATATTCACAGTTCAGGAGACTAGAATGGGGGCATATTTGGTGTAACATTTTTCTGCATATCACAATGACCAAAAAAAGATAGTAATTGTCCTAAAATGATACTATACTAATTTTAAAGATTGTCATGTCAATCAGTTAGAATTAAATACAAATGAGACATTTTATATAAATATAAATGGGATATTTGAACTATTGGAAGATACATTTCGGCTGAGACATACACAATGTCTATGCATGTAATATGTAGAACTGACATTTTCTCAAGTCTATAATTCTTTTTGTTACATATAAAGACAACAAATTTGATCCTCAAGAAATTATTATTGCATTTTTATTATTGCATTTTTAAATGTGGACATTGCTCTGCTAACCACTTAATGAGACTTGAGTGACTATTGTTAAATTATTAGACTTTAAAACTACTTAAAGATGAGAGGTAAATATAAGTAATGTATAGTTTTTTTAATGAAGGAAAGGTATGATATAAAACTGCAAGAATAAAGCTTCATATTTGTTTTAAGTTAAACATTTATTTATAAAAACTATAGTCTTGCTTCCAAGAATCTTTTCAACATGGAGACCTATAACTTATTTCACATATACTTAACTAAAATATGTTAACAGGTGATTTTATCCGTTACTTGATGTTTCACATTTTTGTCCTACCAAAAGAGTTGCAGCAAAGAACAGTATTCAAAAGACTAGAAAGATATTTAGTGTTTAGGGCTTTTGTGTAAAGACTTTTCCAGCATTCCATTGTCATTACTAGATGGCATTTTTACTGTTTTTATTTCATCTATACCCAAAATGATGCTCACATTTCTGAATTTTAAAAAGCTATAATGTGTGCATTAGTTATTGCTATTTTTTTCCTTCAATACACATTAAGTATGGCATTTTAGTTTGTCATAATTTTAAAATGTCAAATAAACCCATTGTTTTTCTTTTAAGTCACTGCATGTACTAGAAACAATATTTATACTCTTAATGAAGATGATGTTTTCTGAAGTACCTGGCCATTTCCTAATGAATGAATACTGCAGAAAAATAAGTAAAGCTCAACTATTCAGTTACAAATGTTGCACATTACATTAATATTATAAGACCATTATATTTCCAAATTTTCAGTTTATTTTATTTGACTATTTTTTGAAAATAAAACTATTGTGTTGATAGATAAAGAGAAAACTGAAGAAAGACTCATGAAAATATAAGAAGAGTGAAAGGAGGAAAAAGATGTAAAAACATCAGTTTTGAGAGATTAAGAATATTTCCATTAATTTTTAGGCAATTTTCTTCAAATCATAGTTTTCATAGAAATAAGTTATAAACTTTTGATAGGTACCTATTTTTGTTCTCTAGATATTTCTCAGTAAATTATTTCATGTTAAAAATACGGAAGTTAGAGTATCTTGCTATAAATACTTTGTAACTAAAAGCAGCAGAGTTTTCCTCAGGACAAATAAATAAATAATAGTTTTGATCCAAGAATTTCTGTTGATCACAATAATAAAACATTTTTAGGAAAGGCCTGCCTCACCCACCAGGTCACTTGGCGTCCTGGGGTTCAACCAACCCTGCCAGTCACCAGTGATGCCTGCACATATCCTCTAGTGGCCTGAGGACAAGCCTGCTATTTCCAGGACTTCTGACACCCACGCGCATTATCTGGGACCTCTGGATAAGTATGCTGCAACGAATACAACCACCACTGGTGCCTGAGGACTGGCCCAGCTGATGTCTTATCACTAGAAAAGCTTCACCAATCTTTCACTAACAACCACAACCTATGTCATGAGGAAGCCATGGACACCACTGATGCTGATTACCAACAAATAATTATATGGAGACTACATAACAGTGCTTGCTCAGAATCAAAGTCAAAGCACTGTACTCAGCAAACACTATAAATATATCTGTATGAAAAAGTGTTTCTCTAAGAAAGCCAATCCATTAAATTGTGAAACAGTGACTATTTCACCATAGATATCAACATAAGAACACAGGAAACATGAAAAAGTAAGGAAACATGACAACTCCAAAGAAACATAATGGTGCTCCAGTAACAGACCATAATAAAAAGGAAATATATAAATTACCTGAAAAATAATAATTGTATTAAGGAAACTCAGTGAGTTACAAAAGAACACAGATAAACCATACAAAGAAATCAGAAAAAAATGTGTAAGCTTAATAAAAAATTAAATAAAGACACAGTTGTAATAAAAAGCAACCAAATAGAAATCCTGGAAATGAAGAATTTAATAAATGAAATTGTAAATATACAATAAAGTGCTACAACAATAAACTAGATCAATCATAAAAAATTTCTGAACTTGCAAACTGTTTTTAATAACACAGTCAGACAAAAGAAAATACAAAAAGATGAAGCCTGCTTATAAGACATATATGACATCATAAAGTGATAAAATATTTGAATCCTGGGAGTTTCAGAGAGAGGAGATAGGCAAAAACATGAAAAGTTCATTTAACATAATAATAGCTTAAAAACATTTCAAGTCTTACAAGCGATATTGATATCTAAATATATGAAGCTCGAAGATACCCAAATAGATTTAACACAAAAAAGTTCATCTCTAAAGCACATTATAGTCAAATTGGCAAAAGTCAAGGACAAAGAAAAAATTCTAATAACAGCAAGAGAAAAGCATAAAGTCACATATAAACAATATAAATGAATCCCCAACACATTAATAGTGGATTGCTCAACAAAATCCCTACAGGCCAGGAGAGAATGGAATGACATATTCAAGGCAGTTTAAGCAAAACACAAACAAACAAGACTAAATTAAATGTCAGCCAAGTGTATTTTACATAGCAAAGCAAAGACATCCTTCAAAAATCAAGAAGAAATAAAGTTTTTCTTAGACAAACAAAAACAGAAAAGTCATCATCACTAAACCAATCCTATAGGAAATACATAAGTGCATCCTATATCTGGAAGTTAAATGACAATATCTACAATTATGAAAACACGTGGAAGTGTAAAACTCACTCATAGAGCAGATACACAAATGATAAATTGAAAGGAGTTAAACATTACCACTACAGAAAAATATCAAACCACAATGATAATTAGAAAGTAACAAAAGCTACACAAAACAATGAGAAAACAATTAACAAAATAATATAAATAAGTCCCATATATCAGTAATAATGTAGACTCTAAACAAATTCAATTTTCCACTAAAAATATAAACAGAATGGATAAAAAACAATAAGCCAACTATATGTGAACCACAGGAAACTCACTTCACTTCACTAAAAATAAAAGACTACAGATAGTCTATGCAGTTGGAAACCAAATGTGAGCAGACATACCTATATTTGTGTCAGATAAAACAGACTTTAAGTCAAAAACTGTAGAAAAAAACACAAAGATTATCATATAATAATAATGGAATCAATTCAGGAATAGAATACAGGCGCACCCAGATATACAAAACAAATATTGTTAAATCTAAAGGGAGAGAGAGAGAGACTCTAATACTATAATACTCAGAACTTCAACACTCTTCTCTCAGCATTGAACAGATTATGTATACAAAATATTAATGCAGAAATCTCAGCTTTAAACTGTATTTCACAACAAATGGATCTAACAGACATTTAGAGAAGATTTAATTAAACAGCCATAGAAGACACATTCTTCTTATTAGCACATGGAACATTCTCTAGGATAGACCACATATTAGTTGACAAAACAAACATAAAGATACCAAAATCATATCAAATATCTTCCAAGATCACAATGGAATAAAACTAGAAATCAATAACAAGAGAAACTTTAAAAACTGTAGAAATACATAGAAATTCAACAGCATGCTCCTGAACAATCAATGGGTCAATGAAGAAATTAAGATGAAAAACCAAAACTAAAACAAATAAAAAATGAAAACACAGCATACCAAAAACCTATGGCATATAGCAAAAGCAGTGCTCAAAGGGACTTTTATAAGAAGAAATGCCTATATCAAAAAGGATAAATTTTAAATAAATAACCTAATGATGTATCTCAACAAACAAGAAAAGCAAGAATAAAACAAAACCAAAATTATTAGAAGGAAAGACATAAGAAATATCCTAGTAAAACTAAATTAAATAGAGACTAAAGAAACATACAAAGAATCGGTCAAATAAATAGTTGTTGTGTGTGTGTGTGTGTGTTTTTTTTTTAAGATAAATGAAACCAAGAAACTTCTAGCTAGACTAAACAAGAAAATAAAGGTGAAGGCCCAAGTAAATAAAATCAGAAATAAAGAAAAAGACTTTAAATCATAGGAATCCAGAGGATCAATAGAAATTGTTATTAACAACTATGCAGTAACAAATGGGAATACCAAAAGAGAAAATGAACAAGTTGCTGGACACATAAAACCTACCAAGATTAAATCAGGGAAAAATAAAAAAAAATGAACAGATAAATAATAAATGATAAGATTGACACAGTAATAAAAACATCTCCCAAGAAACAAAAAACAGTACTAAATAGCTTGATAAATTGTACCAAGCTTATAAAGGAGAGATAACATCATTTTTTTCAGACTTTGCCAACAAATTGAAGATGAGAGAATTCTTTTATCTCATCTATGAGGCTGGCATTATCATGATACCAAAACCAAAGATACAGTAACAAAAATGAAAACTACAAGCCAATGACCCTCATGAACATAGATGCCAAAATCCTCAACAAAATACTAGCAAGTTTAATCCAGTAACACATCAAAAACAAACAAACAAACAAAAAAAATACACCATGATCAAGTGAAGTTGATTTCAGGAATGCAAGGATGGTTCAATATACACGAATCAAAAAACGTAATACATCACATTAATAAAGGACAAAACCACAAAACCATATGACCATCTCAATAGATGTAGAGAAAACATTTGATGAAACTCAACATTCTTTCATGATAAAGTTTCTGGATAAATTCAGCATGGAAGATGCATACCTCACACATCCAAAAAGCCATATATGACATACCCACAGCTAATATACTCAACTGGGAAAAGCTGAGCACATTTTTTATAATAACTGGAACAAGAAAAGGATACCCAATTTAACCTATTTTTTTTTTTTTCTTAAACATAGTACTTACTGGAAGTACTATTGAGACGAATTAGGTCAGAGAAAGAAATAAAAGGTAACAAAACTGGAAATAAAGGAAGTCAAATTGTACTTCTTTGCAGAAAACAAAATTGTATATAAAGATAAACCTAAAAACTCTACTAAAGCACACACACACACACACAAACTATTAGAATTGATCAATGAATACAGTAAAGTTTCAGGATACAAAAACAACATACAAAAATCAGTAGCATTTCTATACACCAATAAGAAAAGTCGCTGAAAAAGAAACTAAAAAAAGCACTTTCATTTAAAATAGCTCAAAAATATGCTTATGAATAAATTTAACCAAGGTGAAAGAAATCAGAGACACCTCATGCTCATGAATTGGAAGAATATATATTGTTAAAAAATGTACTACACAAAACAATCTACAGAGTAAATGAGATTTCTATGAAAATACTAACAACCTTTTTTTCAGAAATAAAAAAAAATTATCCTAAAACTCATATGGAACCACAAAAGACCCTGTGATGGTTAATATTGAGTGTTAACTTGATTGAATTGAAGGATGCAAAGTATTGTTTCTGGGTGTGTCCGTGAGGTTGTTGCCAAAAGAGATTAAAATTGAGTCAATGAACTGAGAGAGGCAGACCCACCCTCAGTCTAATCGGCTGCCAGCATAGGTAAAATAAAGCAGGCAGAAGAAGGTGGAAAGAGCAGACATGCTGAGTTTTCCAGCCTTCATCTTTCTCCCATGCTGGATGTTTCCTGCCCTCGAACATCAGACTCCAAGCTATTTACCTTTTGAACTTGTGAACTTATACCAGTGGTTTTCCAGGGGCTCTCAGGTCTTCAGGCCCAGACTGAAGGCTATACTCTTAGTTTTCTTAATTTTGATATTTTGGGACTGAGGCGGGCTTCCTTGCTCCTCAGATTATAGATGGCCTATTGTGGGACTTCACCTTGTGATCCTGTAAGTCGATGGACCCTAGAAATTTTATTGAGGTAGAAGTTCCCTGAATTTTAGTCAGATTTATTTTGCATCCAATGGCATGCAAATGTATCACCAATAAGTCCAGTGTGTTTGCTGCTTCTCACTACTGGATCCAATCAGCACAATGTCATCAATGTAATGAACCAGTGTGATACCTTGTGGAAGGGAAAAATGACCAAGATCACTCCAAACAAGATTATGACACAAAGCCAGAGAGTTGATATATCCCGAGACACAACAGTGAAGGTATATTGCTGGCCTTGCCAATTGAAGGCAAATTGCTTCTGGTGGGCCTTATAGACAGGAATAGAGAAAAAAAAAAAAAAAGGGATTTATGAAATCAATGGTTGCATATCAGAAAATGTTTTAATTTGTTCAAAAATGAAACTACATCTGCTATAGCAGCTGCAATTGGAGCTACCACCTGATTAAGCTTACTATAATCCACTGTCATTCTCCAAGATTAGTCTTTCTTCTGCACAGGCCAAAAAGGAGAGTTGAATGGGGATGTGGCGGGAATCACCACCCCTGAACCTTTCAAGTCTTTGATGGTGGCACTAATCTCAGGAATCCCTCCCTGGATATGATACTATTTTTGATTTACTATTTTTCTAGGTAGAGGCAGCTCTATTGGATTCCATTGGCCTTTTGCACCATAATAGTCCTCACTTTACCAGTCAGGAACCAACATGGGGATTCTTCTGCCAACTGCTAAGCATGTCTGTGCCAATTATGCATTCTGGCACTGGGGAAATAACCACAGGATGAGTCCAGGAACCCACTGGACTCACTGTAAGTCAGACTTCAGCTAAAACTCCACTAATTATCTGACTTCTATAAGCCCCTACTTTAACTAGAGGACCACAATAACCTTTTGGGTCCCCCGGAATCAATAACTCAGAGTCAGTGTCCAGTAGTCCCTGAAATACCTGATGATTTCCCTTTCCCCAAAGCACAGTTATCCTGGTAAAAGGCCATAGGTCTCCTTGGGGAAGGATGGGAGAAAGATTAACAGAATAGCTTGTCAGTACTATACTTGCGTCCTTCTGCAAGGGGACCTGGCTTCCCCCTTATTTAAGGGGTTCTGGGCCGGTAAACTGGTTCAAGTTTGAAAATTGATTCAGGAGGCATGATTCTCTATTTTTATATTTCAAATTAGTCTTTGGTCCACTCAACCTGGAAGTTTTCTGCTTATACAAATTATGTAAGAATGCAGTGGACTTCCTATCAGTTTCACTTCTAGGAGCACTGAGATTAATCAGCCAGTGCTGGAGCTCTACACTCTGATTGCTGTTTTGCCTCTGATGTCCATTAGGGTAAGTATGCCCACCTTGCCTTTGACAGTTGAGTGCCACCGGTTGGCTCCTGCCACCTCGGGATCCAATTATTCCCCATTGCATTTAAATTTTCCAATTGAGTGACTGTGGGTCCCACTGTTAGATCTAGCATTAAGAGAAATAAATCTTCAAAGATGCAGATGCTCCTCTCACAAATCTCTTTCACAAGGTGCTGGTGAAGGGTATGTCTTCTGGACAATCCCAGTTGGGATGAGTAGGTCTAAAGTGACTAATCCTCTCCAGCACCCCAATCTCTCTAAGCCTTTGGATCCCTCCCTCTACTGTAAACCAAGGGATCTCAGGCATTTCTAACTCACTCATAATGGGCCATCTTGTTATCGATGTTTCAGCCAACCAAGTATATAAACTATTAGGATCTTTTTAAACTGCCCTAGCTGCAACATTAAATGCAGAATCCCTGGTTAGGCCCGTATCAATAAATTCGGTCTGATCCAACTTTATGTTCTTTCTACCATTATCCCACACCCTTAACATCCATCCCCATGTGTGTTCTCCAGATTTCTGCTTATATAAATTAGAAAACTCAAGCAGTTTTTTGGAGTGTAGCACACCTCCTCATGGGTCACACTCTGAACCTCACCTCTAGGGGCCTGTCAGGAATTTAGTCTAGTTATAGGTCTAGAAGCAAGCAGATGTGTTGTGGGTGGGTTCTGAGGAGAATCAGTATTGTCTTGCCTGGAAACTGCCTCTGAGGAGGTCATTTGCCTCAGACAGTGCAGGGTTGATCTCCTCAGACAAAGGTGTAAAGGCTGGTGGTAGCATGGGTTGGAGAGGGGATGATGCCACTACTAGGAGTGAGGAGGTTGTTTCCTCTGGCAAAAAAAGGCTTATCAAAATTTAGGAGCTCAGTGTCCCCATCATCATCAAAGTCTTTCCACATGTCCCAATTCCAAGTGGCAGGGCCCCATTCTTTTCCAACCAATGCCCTCACTTTAACAGGAGACACCTGGCAAGACTGAGAGTGCACCTTTCCTTGCAGAACAGCCACTCACATAAGAGCTTGTGTCTGATTTTCTGCAATTTCAATCCTTTGTCTACAGGAGCTAAAATTCTCAGAACAATCTTACAAGATTTGAGGTTCAATGTGTGTTCTGGAACTGAGAGTTAGAATCTCTGAGAGTTTCGTTTTCTTTTATCACTTTGTCCAGTGAACTTAGAGCAAATAACCAATGTCATCATATTCTTTGGTTCTCCACATATGGTGAAAGGTATTATGCATAGAGTCACTAAACTCCTTGCCTCTCAAGAGCAGTGAATCAGGAGTATCAACTGTGTGTTTATTTTGCATACCTCTCTAAACAGTTCATGCCCAGGACTATCAGTGTTCTCTATACTATTAGAAGTAGAGTCCTTAGCATTTTGGAGTCTAATAAGATTAAACAGCCACCTCCAGAAATGTCAAAGCAACTAAAGAAATCCACACTTAAAAGTTGTTCTTCTAGAAACACGCTAGGTATGAAAATCTGTATTAGTCAGGGTTTTCTAGAGGGACAGATCTAATAGGATAAATGTATATATGAAGGAGAGTCCTTTCACGATCTGCTGAGGTGCTTGCTGAAGGCAATGGGAATACAGAATGGGTAGAAAAAGGTGGTCATCAATACCAGCTACAACCACGTGACCAATCGATGAAGGAATTACAAAAAAGTGGTGTAAACATACACAACGCAATACTATTCAACTTTAAGAAAGATGGAAATTCTACTATCTAAGACTATCTAAGACAACATGGATAAACCTGGAGGGCATTATGTTAAGTAAAATAAACCAAGCATAAAAAGATAAATACATTATCTCACTTAAATATGGAATCTAAAAAAATTGAACTCATTGTAGCAGAGAGCATGATGGTGATTATTAGAAGTTGAGGGTGCAAAGACAGGAGAAATGCTGATCAAAAGATATAAAATTTCAATGAAACAGGACGAATACATTCAAGAGACCTATTGTAACTAACTAACAATAGTTAATACATTGTACAATTGAAAATAGCTAAGAGAGTAGATTTTATGTGTTCTCACCACAAAAAAGACAAGTAGTGAGGCAGTGCATATGTAATTAGCCTTAGTCCATTTGACAATGTATACATATATTTAAACATCATACTGCACACTACAAATATATAATATTCATTTGTCAATTAAAAATAAATTTTAAAAATATCACACATTTTAGACATTCAGAAAGGTATGAAGAGCTTCAAATCTTTTTATATCCAATTTTTTGTCTAATAAGACTTGTTCAAATGTACTATTTCAAATGTACTAAGAATGAACATAGACCCTGACTTCTTACCTTATATAAAAATCGGCTCAAAATTAATTAAAAACTAACTGAAGAAATAAACTTAAAAGGTGCTTCCAGTTAAAATAGCTCAAAAAAATGTACATGAATAAATTTAACCAAGGAGGTGAAAAAATGGGGGGAATAAAACAAATGGAAAGACACCCATGTTGGTGAATTAGAAGAGAATATATATATTCTTCAGGACAATGGTCTAGGCAAAAGGGTTTTATGACTAAGACATCAGATTCGCAGGGTAAAAGCCCCCAAATACTTAATTCATATACAACTACTTTAATTATAGCCATATCAATCTATTACCCCCATGTTATTTACTTAACATTTTCTTTTAAATTTATTTATTTATTATTTATTCAGAGAATCTCATTCTGTCACCCAGGTTGGAATGCAGTGGCATGACCTCAGCTCACGGCAACCTCCAACTCCTGGGTTTAAGCGATTCTCATGCCTCAGCCTCCCAAGTACCTGGAATTACAGGCGCATGCCATCATGCCCGGCTAATTCTTGTATTTTTAGTAGAGATGGAGTTTCACCATATTGGCCAGGCTGGTTTCAAACTCCTGACCTCAAGTGATCCACCCGCCTTGGCCTCCCAAAGTGCTGGGATTACAGGCATGAGCTACAGCGCCTGGCCTATTTTAACTTTAATCACCCTTTTTTAGATTTATTTTAACAATAATGCCCATTTATCCCTGAGTTTTAACACTCATTGTTTTTTAATAAATTTCTTCTAAAATACTTTTAAGGTAGAAATACATGTTATAGTAGCAATATTTTCTACACTGTTATATTGAGGAAACCAGTTTTGGTGTAAACAATTAATTTACTCTACTAGGCATAAGATAATTTTAAAGATGAATATGAAACATGAAAGCTCTTTTGTCATCAGTATACTACATACAGGAAGATGTATATGTATGTGTGTATATATATCTAAATATATATACACACACTAAAATATGCATTAAAGTAAACCTTGTATAGGTGGCAAAACTGATTCAAATTAATGCAATTGTTTCAGTAGTGTTGCTTACACAGTCTAAGAAAATCCCTAATAGAGTGGAAATAAGGGGTATACTCTTTATGAATAGAGTATGAGTGTGGGTGTGTGCACGTGTATTTATACACGTACATGTAGACACGTGCATTGTATAGATTATAAGTTTTAATCCTACCTTAGCATGGATAATGGAGAGTTAACTGTAAAATATTTTAATTTTATCTGAATAGTAAAACTCAAAGACAATGCCCACATTGCTGAATGCTAAATGTTCTTCTATGAGTTTAAGGTCAAAGACATGAAATATAGATTAGGCACTGAGATTTCTACCTAAATTTTCAGAAGCCCTTTTAAGAAGGCAGTTCACATTAAATGCATGGTTATAAATCCTATTTAAAATAACTCACTTCATGTTTTATTTTAGGTCTAGAATTTCTTTTACTTTTATCAATAAAATTATGCCCCTTTCAACAATTTAAAGTGATAATTTGTGGTAGCTTATGATGGCATTTGAATCGTATCTTACCTTTACTCATTTGAACTTAGATATGCATCAGACAAGGATGGGTAATTTGCCATCTTGCTCACGTGAAAATGGAGAGAATTTCTTAACTTGAAGAATTTTTTTTAATATTAGCTTCGTGCACTGGAAGAGTGTGTGAGATTAAACTAAAAATTGGAATAAATTTCAAAATAGTATATACATTCTTAGTTTACAAATAAAATGTATAAATCAACACAACAAGGCAGTGTCTGTTCAGAAAATACTTCCACAAATTCTGGGAATAACCTTCATCCCCTTCCTTTCCCTCACATCCTATTCTTTTGTACTGAATCAATCATACAATCCTGTGGTTTCTATAACCAATATATCTCTCAAATTCTGCTTTACTCCCTTACAATTTTTATTAACATACATAACCCCAATTTTATCACTCCATTGCTCAAAATCTTTTAAGGATGCCATTGAAGGACACACTCTTTACTATCATATCTGCCTACCTTTGTATCTGCATCACCCACATCTAGCTCACATGGATCCTATGGCTGTGTAGACATACTGAACTACTTACTCTTCTCTAAATGTGTCCTGCTCTTTCATATGACCTTTGTATTTTTATGCACGGTCCTCTCAATCTATAATAATCTTTTTCTAACTGGTTTGCCTCAATTACACATGATTAAACAAACCAGCTCAAAAATCTGCTCACTCTGTCACATCAACACTGGCTCTCCCAACCTTAATCAGGCAGTGTTCTGTCCTCTTTTTCATGGAGACTGAAGCACATCATCAATTATCAAATCATCTCTCTCTCTCTCTCTCTGTCTCACTCTGCCCTTCTCTCCTTTCTTCCCTTCCTTCCTCTTTTTCCTAAGAATAGTGGACAACTTGAGGGCAAGGGGCTTTTGTATTTCTTAATTTAACCAATCAAAGCATGATTTTTCAAAATCATAGATACTTGTAACTGCATCCAATCTAGAATGTTAGTTTTGTAAATTTTGTGTAGGTAAAACATGTCTGTTTTCTTCCTCCAGCCTACTTTCAAACCCTTTCAAAGCAAAGGCATTCACCTGTTACTTTGACATCTGTTTCCTTTTTAGTGCCTAATAATATCTCACTTTTCAGATTGTTGAAATGTATAAAGAAAAAAACATAAATCCTGTCTCATGATAAGTATACAAGATATTTTAGTCATTTTGCTATATTTAAAATAATTATTTAAGGTTTTACTTGTGATCACAATAACACATGCATTTTAAAACACAGAATACAATTAGAAAATATGAGAGGCAGTTGAACTAAAGGGGTTATCTGAAAGCTGTGTATTCCTCTAATTTTATCTGTAAGAAAATTAAGACAGAGAAGTAAATGATCCTACAGTTCAGTGTTATAAAAGAGAAAGAAATCAAGTCCATTTTATCGACTAATCTTTTCATTTTATAAACTCGCATACATTCAAAACATGCTTACTGTTTGATTTTACTTAGTGACATAATTTTGATGCTGACATGTAACTCATTTTTTTATTGTACTTGTAGAACTTCCCTACCACCACCACCACCATTACCATTCTAGAATATGGCTCCATGAGGTTAACAATGATGTGAACTTTCTTGACTATTCTGTAAAGAGCTCCTTGGCAATTAGTATATGTTCACTAAATCTAGTAGAAGCAACATCTGTATTGATTTAGGTGTTCTGGAAAAGAGTTCCTCAAGTGTGTGTTTAAACTGGCTTGTTAGAATTTTATTATATAACTTTCTAATAGCTTGACTTTGAGATAATTTGTCTCTCAGAATATTAGCTATCATTTTCAAATTCCGGAACTCATTGATTGCATATTCTTCTAAAGTTAATAACATTTCATAAGATACATTTCCTTGAATCTGTAACTTGGACATATATCTTCAAACCAACAAATCTGTCTTAGATAACACTCTTAAGAAACCACACTGACACTAGAATTTATATACGCTTACATAAGGTACTTTGAATCATCTTGGAATAGAAACTATGCTTTAGACATACATTCTTTTTTTCTTTTCATAAAAAAAGTATGAAAACTAGCATATTTTCTATTCCCCTACCCCCTAAATGTCCCCATTTTCTTTCTTTCTTTTCTCAGCCATAATCATGATATGGATATCTATGCATTAGGATATTGAGAGACAAAGAGAGAGTATGAATTGGGATCCACCACCTCAGAAAACTTCTATCAAGGAGCCTTCAGTTCCATATTAAAGTAGGGATGATATTTTCTTCTGCTCACAGTGTCCAGTGAAAACTTCAAGTTCATCACTTTCCATATTAAGATGAAATATTTATATTTGCAGTGTCAACACCTGACATAAGACTCCAGATATCACAGATACTCGGTAGTTAATTCTTCACCTGAATATTAGAATGCATTTTCTATCCCTAGCACCAATTTCCTAATTTATTTTAAAATTAAGTAATCCTCTCGATCTTATAATAATATTATTTTTAGTCATTATATTTGGAACCAGCTGGATACTTCTCTTGAGCATGTTAAAATGTTTAAGATTAGTGATGTGCATATATGGATGCATGATTAAATGTTGTATAACATTTAGTATTCTAGTTATTTGGTTCATAAACAGCAAAGTGAATACAATTAGCAATGTATGCTGCTTACTTGATTAAAAATCATTCCTCATTTAAGCTAGTAATAACTGCCTTCATTGGTTGAGCAATTTAGTATGTGCCAGGCAAGTATATTTATAAATTATTTGAATCCCTACTATAATATTTTTCTTATCCTATTTTATATTGGTGATGAATTTGAGCATTAAATAAATTAGATAATATGCATGATATTAACTCCCTGATTTTTATCCTAAAGCTCATATTTGATTAATGCTCTTTTACCAAGTTGATAAAGTGAGTATCTACATCTATCACTGACTGAAATATACCAGTATGATAAATCAATAAGATCACTTTCCATTTCACTTCAAAATCAAAACCTTAGGTTTTCCAGGTCTATGTTATATTCCCTGTAGGAACACACACACACAAACCACATGTACACACTGTAAACATAAACACAAATAATCTCTCTAGACTCTTCTCTTATTTATGCCCTCATTCATTGATGTCACCGAAATTAGCTTCCTTGCCCTTCCCCAAAGTCATTTTTCTTAATCCATCCTTTCAAGCATTTATCCTTTGAGTTACAAACAATCCAACTGCAATCTTTAAGTTATTTTAAAATACGCAATTAAGTTATTAATAACTGTAATCATATTGTTGTGCTATCAAATAGTCAGTATGATTCATTCTTTTTAATTTTTGGTACCCATTAACCATCACTACTTCCCATCTCCAAACCCCAATACCCTTCACAGCCTCTGATAACCATCCTTCTACTTTCTACTTTAATGAGTTCAATTGTTTTGATTTTTAGATCCCACAGATACATGAGAACATGTGATATTTGTCATTCTGTGCCAGGCTTATTGCAACATAATGAGCTCCAGTTCTATCCATGTTGTTGCAAATGATTGGATCTCATTTTTATAGCTAAATAGTACTCCACTGTGTGTATGTATTACATTTTTCTCATTTATTCATCTGTTGATGGACACTTAGGCTACTTCTAAATCTTAGCTCTTGTAAACAGTGCTACAACAAACGCAAGAGTCCACATATCTCTTCGATATGCTGATTTCCTTTCTTTTGAGTATAAACCCAGCAGTAGGATTGCTGGATAATATAGTAGCTCAATTTTTAGTTAATTGAGAAACCTCTCAACTATTCTCCCCAGTGATTGTACTAATTTACATTCCCATTCCCACCAACAATTAGTGTCCCCATTTCTCCACATCATTGTCATTTGTTATTGACTGCTCAATTTTTATTTGAGAAACCTCTAAACTGTTCTCCATGGCGATTTTACTAATTTACATTCCCACCAACAATGTACAGTGTCCCCATTTACCCACATCCTTGTCATCATTTGTTATTGCCTGTTTTTGTATGTAAGCCATTTTAATTGAGGTGATATGATATCTCATTGTAGCTTTGATTAGCATTTCTCTGATGACCACTGATGTTGAGCATCTTTTTATATACCTATCTGCCACTTTTACATCTCCTTTTGAGAAATGTCTACTCAAATGTTTTGTCTATTTTTTGATTGGATTATTAGATCTTTTTCATCTAAAGTTGTTTGAGCTTCTTATATATTATCATTATTAATCCCTTGTCAGAGAGGTAGTTTGCAATTTTTTTCTCCCATTTTGTGGGTTGTCTCTTCTCTTTATTGATTATATCCTTTGCTGTGCAGAAGTCTTTTAAGCTGGTGTGATCGCATTTGTTCATGTTTGCTTTGGTTTTCTTGTGGGGTACTGCTCAAGAAATCTTTGCCCAGACCAATGTCCTAGAGACTTCCCCCAGTGTTTTCTTGCAGTTGTCAGATAATTTGAGGTCTTAGATTTTAGCCTTTACTCCACTTTAATTTAATTTTTGTACATGGTGAGAGAAAGAAGTCTAGTTTCATTCTTTTGCATATGGCTATCAAGTTTTTCCAGCACCACTTACTGAAGAGACTGTCATTTCCCCCAGTGTATGTTCTTGCCAGCTTTGTCAAAAATGAGTTCACTGTAGGTATGTGGATTTGTGTTTGAGTTCTCTATTCTGTTCCATTGGTCTATGTGTCTGTTTTTCTGCCACTACCATGCTATTTTGGTTACTATAGCTCTGTAGTATAATTTGAAGTAAGTTAATGTGATTCTTCCAGTTTTGTTCTTTTTTGCATAGAATAGTTTTGACTATTCTGAGTTTTCTTTACTTCCATATACATTTTAGGATTTTTTTTTCTATTTCTATGAAGAATATCATTGGTATTATCATAGGGATTGCATTGAATCTGTAGATTGCTTTGGGTAGTATGGACATTTTAATGATATTGATTCTTCCAATTCATGCACATGGAATATTTTTTTCTATTTTTTGCTGTTCTCTTTAATTTGTTTCATCAGTGTTTCATGGTTTTCATTATAGAGCTCCTTCACTTCTTTTGTTATGTTAATTCCTAGTTATTTAATTTTATGTGTGACTATTGTGAACAGGATTGCCTTTGTATTTCTTTTTCACATTTTCACTGTTGGCATATAGAAATGCTACTAATTTTTGGACAATGATTTTGTATCCTAAATATGGTAGAAACAATACCTGTATTAATTTAAGTGTTCTGGAAAAGAGTTCCTCAAGTGCATGTTTAAACTAGCTTGTTAGAATTTTACTATATAACTTTCTAACAGCTTGACTTTGACATAATTTGTCTCTTAGAATATTAGCTATCATTTTCAAATTCCAGAACTCATTGATTGCATATTCTTCTACAGTTCTCTAAACTTTACTGAATTTATCAGTTCTGACAGTTTTCTTGTGTAGTCTTGTTTTTTTCCAAATATAAGATCATATTATCAGCAAATAAGAATAATTTAACTTATGCCTTTCCAATATGTGCATCCTTTGAATATTTATCTTGTCTGATTGTTCTAGCTAGGACTTCTAGTACTATGTTCAATAACAGTGATTAGAGTGGGCATCCTTGTCATGTTCCAGAACTTAGAGGAAAAATTTTTAGTTATTCCCCTTTCAGTATAATACTAGTTTTGGGTCTGTCATATATGGCTTTTATTATGTTAAGGTATGTTTTCTTCTATTTCCAGTTTTCTGAGAATTTTTATCATAAAGGGACATTCTTCAGCATCAACTGAAATGATCATATAGTTTTTATCCTTTATTCTGTTGATACAATGTTTCATGTATTTTTTAGTATATGTTGACACAACTTTGCATTCCACAGATAAATCTCACTTGGTCATGATTAATGATCTTTCCAATTTTGAATTTTCTAATGTTTGAATTTTGTTTGCTACTATTTTATTGAGAATTTTTGCATAAATATTCATCAGATATATTGACCTGCCATTTTCTTTCTGTTTGGGGAGAGTGTTTTAATTTTTATTAAGTTCTCAAAACCACTAATACAATAAGTCTCCAACTTATCTCTTTGAATATGTTTTTTTATTCAGTGTTTAAGCCCAATGTATCATATTTTAAATACTCCTTCATTAACATTATTTCATTATTGGTGGGGTCATAAGATAGCTCATATAATGGTCACAGTTCTCTTACTGTTCTAAACATGTCTGTGTTTGGCGTACTGAGTACCTTTTGCAGGTCAGCCAGGAAACCTGATTACTTGGCTGTAATTCAGCCAGGAAACCTGAAACCTGATTACCTGTCTTATAACAATTGATAAGATTGTTATTTCTGTGGCCAGTGTGTTTCATTATATCCTCTAAATGGCAAGAATAGGATGAAGAGGAGCTATCTGTGTGGTAAGGTAGGCAAAGAGAGTCTGGGTACAAGATAGTCGATAGGAGGGTGAATGCTAATACATAGGCAGAATTGCTCTCGCAGGCCCTGGCCCTTGTGCCTCCCTCTCTCCCTCCTCTTCCTTTCTCAGAAAGATATGTGGTGATATCAGAAATATAGACTTCACCTACCTTCTGTATTACTTATCTGTAACTACATAACAATCATGTGTCTTTCTCTGGCTTTGGTATCAGGGTAAAACTGGCCTCATAGAATGAATTTGGAAGTACTCCCTTCTCTATTTTTGGAAATTGTTTAAGTAGGATTGGTAGTAGTTCTTTACATGTTTGGTAGAATTCAGAAGTGAAGGCATCAGATCCTGGGCTTTTCTTTGCAGGGAAACTTCTTATTACACCTTTGACCTTGTTACTTGTTATTAGTCTGTTCAGGTTTTAGATTTCTTCCTGATTTAATTTTAGTAGGTTGTATGTATTTAGTAACATTTATTCTAGATTTTTCAATTTATTGGCAAATTGTTGCTCATAGTAGCCACTAATGATACTTTGAATTTCTGCAGTATCAGTTGTAATGTTTCCTTTTTCATATCTCATTTTATTATTTGGACCTTCCCTCATTTTTTCTTAATCTGGGTAAAGGTTTGCCAATTTTGTTTAAATTTTCAGAAAACTTTTTGTTTCATTGATCTTTTGTATTTTTTATTTCAATTTTATTTATTTCTGCTCTGATCTTTAATTTTTCTTCTAATATTTTTGGTTTTGGTTTGCTCTTGCTTTTCTAGTTATATAGTGACGTTGTCTCTTATTATAGTTTTTGTTTTGAAATTTATTTTTTCTGACATCAGTATAGTGATTCCTGCTCTTTATTGGTTTTCATTGGCATTGAATACATTTTTCATATTTTATTTTCAATCTATGTGTGTCTTTATAGGTGAAGTATGTTTCTTGTAGGCTACAGATCAATTGTTTATAAAACTATTCAGATAGTCTATGTTTATTGATTGGAGAGTCTATTTACATTCAATGTTATTATTGATAAGTAGGGACTCTGGCCATTTTGTTACTGGTTTTCTGATTGCTTTGTGGTCTTCTCTTCCTCCTTTTTTTTTCTTCCTGTCTTCTTCTAATGAAGGTGATTTTCTCTGGTGAAATAATTCAGGTTTTAGCTTTTTATTTTTTATGTATCTATTGTATGTTTCTTGGTTTGTGGTTACTGTAAGGCTTGTAAATACTATCTTATAAGCCATCATTTTAACCTAATAAAAATACTATTTGCATAAACAAGCAAAAACAAAACTAATAAAATTAGTTTTAATTTTTTATTCTGCTTTTTAAATTCTCATTGTTTCTATTTATTGTACCGACTATGTCTTGAAAAGTTATGGTGGTAATTATTTTTATTGACTTATCATTTAGTCTTTTTACTTAGTATAAGAGTTGTTTACACACCACAGTTACAGTGTTATAATAGTCTGTGTTTTTCTGTGTACTTACTATTAGCTGTGAGTCTTGTACCTTTAGGACTCCTTATTGCTCATTAATGTCCCTTTCTTTCTGATTGGAGTCCTCCCTTTAGCACTTCTTGTAGGACAAGTCTGGTATTGATGAAATCTAGCAGCTTTTGTTTGTCTGGGAAAGTATTTCTCCTTCATGTTTGAAGAATATTTTTGCCAGGTATACAATTATAGATTAAAAGATTTTTCCTTCAGCATTTTAAATGTGTCGTGCCTGTAAGGTTTCCACTGAAAAGACTGCTGTCAGATGTACTGAAGCCCCATTATCTGTTATTTGTTTTCTTTTGTTGCTTTTAGGATCCTTTCTTAATCCTTGACATTTGGGAGTTTGATTATTAAATGCCTTGAGGTAGTCTTCTTCGGGCCAAATTGCTTGGTGGTCTATGATCTTTTTGTACTTGGATATTGATATCTTTCTCTAGGTTTGGGATTAAAACTTATTTCTACTCATGGTTTACATTTTCTGTTTTTCCTCCTAAGTGCTCTTAATGATAACTTGACCTGTGTAATATCTCCCGTGTAATTTCTATTAATCAGGGACTGCTTAAATTTAAATAGCAACTCCCACTTACATCTCTACCTATCATACCTACATGCTGTATTTTCTCTAGGCACTTCTTAAAAATCATTTAACGCATTTTGTCTCTCTTATTTTTATTTGTAATATATGCCATTTCTCTAGAGTGCTAACTTGACAGGGATAAAAATTTTCTCTCTTTGGTCTAACAGTATACCTATCCCTAAGGTATAGATTATAGTCTGGTTCATAGCAGGTACTCAATTAATGGTTGTGGAATATGCTAATGAATGAAAGAATAACACATGAAAAAAAATGCCTGAAGTCCATAATAAATTTGACAGAAACATTTATCAGCACAGAATTGATTATAGTTATGAGCTACATAATTAACTACAATTATGTCCTTGATAGTCACACAGGTTTAAATTTAAATTCATCCTTGCTCTCTTATTTACTATGTGATGGGTGTAATTAGCACTTTCTTCAAACCTTGCATCTTTTAATGTAAAATGTTAATAATTTCTTCATAGCCTTATTTTGAGTATTGAATAAGAAGACATATATCAGTTAATAACATTTTCTTTCGTTTTCTTCTCTATATCGTGCAGGGTAAGATAAACATACATGAAGGTAAAGTGAATGTGTAATTTATTGTTCAAATCAGAACCCATTTAAGAGTAAAAGAGGGTAATATTTATAATTATATTGGGACAACAGATGCACATCAGGTCTGTCACAAGTAAACCATGTACTGTCACAAGTATGGTTAGCCTACCTAATAAGCACACATACATTCAGATATTGAAAAGAATTAAAAGCACACCAGTGTGCTGGAATACTGGATAGGCACTTAGTATTTGCATCATTTTCAGAGGTTAGGTATCTAAAAACAACATTTCTCAAGATGCCCTTGCACAAGTATTTTAGTATGAATTAGGTTTTTCCTAATACTTAATGTGAGATTCAGAGTGTATAAGTATAGGAAAGGGCACACTTCCTCTGCTTTAGCTGTTGCTGCAGACAAGTACAGTGATGCTGAGATTTTCTGTAATGGAGACGAATGCCTAGCTACTACCTTAGTGGTTGTTGAGAGACAGCTTCGACAGCGGTGGCTTCCTGATGCCTAGATCATAGCCATAGTGGTATTTTCTTGAAGTCTGAAAAAGATAGCAGCTCACTGGCAAGCCAGTTCTTCAGGGAGTGATTCTGAGTGTTAGTCCAAAAGACCTTCAAGTGATTTTTTAAGCATCTGTATTCCCATATTAAGTGCTTGCTGCTAGTGATGGTATTGTTTCCTGCAACTGAGAGTTAACAAACATACAAGATGTACTAACAGAGCCTCCTAATTCACAGCGCTGCTTCTCCACTTAGTGCTAATATAATCTTTTCATAAGTGAATGAGTAGTCTTGGCCAGTCTGCTTAAACAGCATACTAACAAATTTTGAAATACATCTTCTCTTCAGTCAAGAATATAGAAGACTTATCACTCTTTCTAAGTGGTTGCTTCTCTGGAAGTTTTATCTCAAACATGTCTGGTATGAATCAATATTTCTGGGATAAACATTCTTGAATTGCATGGAAAAGCCACACATGTTCACTAATACTCTTATCTAATCTCAGTTCTTCTGATACTGAAAATACATAACTACAAATTAAATCAAGTTGTTAACAATTAATGAATGTGCTGGCTGTCTAGATAAAACTATGCTCACCTTTTACGATTAATCTTTAATTAGTAGTTAACTTAGATTGATATCCGCTGGCTCACTCTTCTATGAATAAGAAAAGATAGAGTTAGTGTCTTATAGATTTTCTGGGATATTGTGGTGTAAGTATCTATGACAAGTACAAGTTTTTGACTACATTCGCAAGTTTGTGGGTTGGCATAATGCACATGAGTTAGGGCATTCTTGTAAAAGAGTATAAATGTATTAGTATTTATTTCTCTGAGGCCTCCTAGAAAGCCTTATTATTAATGATAGTACAAGATGATCATGTATACACAAAGATCAATGCAATCTTTTCAGATGTTTGTGTTGAGACAACTGTTGCATCTGCTGATAACAACAACAAAGTCTTCAGGAGACTGTTTATAATATTTTTTTAGAATGTTATAACTTTGAATGTGAAATGATGAGTAGTTCCTTTCAATAACTCAGTATTAGAGTAAAATGTTTTAGCCTTACATGAAGCTGAGTCAATGCGAATTTATATGGAGTATATTTAGACCTCATAATTAGAAGAACAAAGCTGTTTAGAGTCAATTTGCTTGAAATTGAATGAAATACAATTGTGCCTACACTGTGATAATAAATATATAAAATTTATGAATGCAAATGGGTAACAGTTGGAAGGGAACAGAAGTGTTACTGTAGTTGATTTGATAGTTTAGTAGGATTTGGAAAATTTTAACTTTACTTTCAGGTTATTGGTATGACAAACACATAGAAATATAATGAATTAAATTTCTGTCTAGCATTTTATCCCACAATTTATCATGGTGATATCTGAATCTGATGTACAGTCTGGTCAAGTATCCTGTTAATATCGAATAGGCTGATTCAATTATGCTTAAATTAGAAATGGAGAAGCAGAGTCCCAAGGACATTGGGGCTTATGTCGACCAAGTGACTCCCCGACTGTATCTGATAATGGCAATAAAGGAATGAATCTAACCCTGTCAACATTCAAACTCCTTCAGGTTAACCAAACAAATCTAACAAGATGAGGTATTTAAGAATATAATTTTCTTACAGTAAAGACTACATAAATAAATAAAACATCACTACTTTACCTGGCATATAAACACAGAAAAGAAAATGGCACAAACTGGGAAATAATATAAAAGAGAAAATAAGGATAGTAAAATTATATTATATTGCCTCTGGTTTACACAAACTATTTCAAGGATGTAATGACCTCTTTCATATAAAATTTTAGAAAATTAAAATCAGAATATTTTCTCTGTAAGAAGTTTTCAGAAAGTTTGTGTGTTAAATAGCTTTATGCCTTCAGGACTACATATTTCAAATAAAATACTAAGAAAGCAGAAAACAAAGTAAAAGACCCCTAGGGATTTCAAATCTCATAGATTTACTTTAAAATGTTTTTTAGAGGAAATGAGTTTCCTATAAACGGACACTGAGGCTATCAAAACATCTACTGAAAGGAAAGTGAATGAAATATTCAATGACTTTTCTCAAAATAACTATAGTAATAAAGAAAATCATTGGCAACAGTAACCTATTTTAAAGACAAAAGTCCTTTCAGGCTTAGTGCTTTACTTTTCCTCTCTCTATATTACAGTGGCATTATCTGCCAACAAATAACTGAACTCCATTTATCAGGGTCAACACATCTGCTAATAAATACCAACATTAGCTTTCAAGTCTTGCATTTCCAAATATAATACTGTACTTAAACGGTACTAAAAAGTTTAACTATTACTTTATTCCATTTTGAAAATATAAATAAACTATATGTATCACTTCTGTTACAGCTTATTTAAGCAGTCTTCTGGTGAAAATATATTCTATATATAATGAGTTCAATAATCCTTCATTAATAGTTTAAAATGTCAAAAATGAAAATTAAATTATTTGCATAACATTGCAAACTGTCCTTCAGTGTGGGAAATATATTTTATTTTATTTTATTTTATTTTATTTTATTTTTATTTTTTGAGACGGAGTCTCGCTCTGTCGCCCAGGCTGGAGTGCAGTGGCCGGATCTCAGCTCACTGCAAGCTCCGCCTCCCGGGTTTATGCCATTCTCCTGCCTCAGCCTCCCGAGTAGCTGGGACTACAGGCGCCCGCCACCTCGCCCGGCTAGTTTTTTGTATTTTTTAGTAGAGACGGGGTTTCACAGTGTTAGCCAGGATGGTCTCGATCTCCTGACCTTGTGATCTGCCCGTCTCGGCCTCCCAAAGTGCTGGGATTACAGGCTTGAGCCACCGCGCCCGGCCGGGAAATATATTTTAAAGTATTTATTGTATCCCTAGATAAAGTATCTATCTTTCTTAACGTTTTCCAATCTTGAATATTGGGAAATCTTTTTTAAATTATTTGGCAGCTAAATTTTAGACTGTCTCTTCCTTTACCTTATACTACTAATAAAATAAGCTACTATAATAGTTATAATGTGTATTATTTTGACATATTTAAAAATACGAGTCAAACATTATCAGAAGATAACTGGCTCATATATAAGGAATAACAAGGATGATATAAAAAAGTCAAATATTTTATAATTTTTTTCAGTGAGTTTTAAAACTCACTGATAACTCAGTGAATATTCACATATACATTAAGTGTTATGTATATTTCAAACACTGTGAAACATAAATGAGAGATACAGGAATAAAGTTTTGCCTATTAGAAAAATTGTTTTTAAAAAAGATAACACTACCTTGATGAGTTCATAGAGAATTTACAAAGTCTCAAACAAAATTAATTTATAAAATAATAGAATATTTTTAATGGAATTTGATCATATTATCAAACATTAAAATTATGTCCTCATTGACTCAACAGTCTCTAAGGAATTCTTCCTGTGAAGTTAATTACAAGCTTTCCCAAGAAAACAATAATATATGAATATATTCTTCTGTAATTTGCTCTTTTAACTTAACAATATATTTTGCTCAACCTAAATATTTATGTTTGATCCCAGAGTACTGACTTACCACAACTTACTTAATATTTATTTTACCTTTTTTTTTTGTATTTCAAATAACGTATAATAAAAATCCTTTTAGCACAGTATTTCTGTGTGATGAAACTCAATTTCTACTGGATCAAGGCCTAGAAAATAAGTTGCTTATTCAATGGGTATGTATACTTTAATGTTTAAAAATGCTGCTAAACGAATTTCACAAAGTTTTGAGTGAAGTCCAATTTTATTGGAAAGGTTATGATTGCAACACTGAATATCATCAATCTCAGATTTCTGTCAGCTTGATTGTTTAAATAGATCTCATTATTTCAATCATGTTCACGATGGCTTGTGAAGTGGAGCTATTTTCAATGATGGTCATTTGCATTTTCTCTTCATTTCATAACATATAACTTTTTATGTAAAGCAGAAATATTAACTTTTTATCTGTTAAATATCTCATATATCAGGTTGAGCCATGTGTATTTGTCAATTAGTGAAAATTGTTGTCTACACAAATGACATTAGAGTATGGTTCAACCATATATTTTATCTCAGTCTATTATTTGTTATTTGACTTTGCTTATCATTTCTTTAAAAACTAAAATTTTAATTTAATGTAATTGGTGTTGTACCTATATTCCTTTATGCTATACTTTAATATTATAGTTTTGTGCATAGCATAAAATGAGACTCTCTCTTCTTTCCAAGTAATAGCTGCTTTTAGTACTTCAAAATTAACTCATTATTAATGCATTTCCATTTATTTGTAGAACTGGAAAAATGATTCCCAATGAAAATTCTTACAGGCTTTCAGAGTTAATATAACAGTTTAATTATTGTTTAAATATGTATAATGCATTGAACTAGACATTCTTATTTTTTTGTCTATGACTCCTAAATAACGTGAAATGTAAAATGATCAGATTGAATTTAAATTTTACAAAACGATACTATAAAAACATATTACATTAATTAAATATGACAAATTTGGCCTAAAAGTAAAATGCTATTTGCAGTGGGAAAATGTTACTGGTGGCTATAATTTCTTATGAGATTGATTTATTAATAATTTAATGAACCATGTGATGACTTGAAATTCTCAGCCTTTTTGGTTTCTGAAAACTTTGCTGTCTACAGGATATTGTAACATCATTTTTCTTCATTTTTCTTTAAGGCATCATGAAGACTATCTCCATACTTTCCCAAATAGGCTGCATGTTTTAAAGCAATATTACTTGGAAGTAAAATGTTCCCAAGCACAAACAAAAGCACAAGGCCTAAATCAGAGAGCTATCCAGTGACTTAAAATATGCTTCTGCATTTCATTATTCAAATTAAAACAATACAAAATACAAAACGTAAAAATTATTGTAGAGAACTTCTAGAAGCATAAAATTAAGTCCAGGGAACACTTTGTAGGATGCTGATGGATGTGCCTCTCTCTGTTTCCCTTTAACAAAGGGAGAGGAGTACAGCTGTGCAGATTAAAACAAAACAGAACAAAACAGTAAAAACAGAATACATGCATTTCACACCAGTAAAATACAGACACTTCCACAGATGCTCTACAGCCGTGATTCTCGAATAAACCCTGTGTATGAACATTAATCATGACCATTTACCAAGGATGAAATTGAAGCTCAGAGAAAGTTTAAGAATTTCCCTGAACCACACAAGTATTAGGCATGAGACTCAGTTTTCATACCTGTGTCTTTTCCAAAGCTCCTGTCTTTCTGCTTTCAACCCTAAAGCAATAACTTTCAGCTGAGTGTCTGCTATTTAACTGGTTCCTGTTCACTACATATGGCTTCATTTCACTGCTCTCATATTTGCTGAAAAATGTTAGAAAAGGCAAACAACTTATTGACAAAATGAGCCTATGGCAGTCAATTTAATTCAAAAGTGCTTTCAAAATCCTACCAATAATCTTAGCTGCTTTTTCTTATATACATATGGCTCCATATTTTCAAAAAATATATTAAAAACATATTTTGTCATAATTAACAGCAATGTGATTATGCAGATGGCCTAAGCTTACACAGGCATACAACAAAATGACATAAATACAGAAACAAAAAAAACTGAGAGATCAGACTGGAATGTTTAATTCCCTGAATTTTAATCTAGATTGAATTCAGTGGTACTTTCAGAAGAACTCCCTCCTGCTTTACACCTGAAAGCAGATGGAGGCAGATTGCATCATGAGTTCAGACTTTCAAATTACAATAGTTTATGATGCTCATCTGCATTTTAATCAGATACAAAGGATTTATTCCTGAAAGGCATCAAGAAGGCCTTTCAGCACTTGGAAATGCATCAGAGAGTTTATGGCCAGTCAAGTAAAATATGGTGCACATTTTTACTTTGTATCTATTTCTTGTGAGTATATAATATTACATGGACAGGGGTGTCAGCCATTTTATTAGTAGCTGTGCATAATCCTTTCAAAATAGGGATTGAGAGGTGCTTTCATACTGAAAAATTCTTTTTATTAGAATTAACTCATTTTAAAAGGAGTTGGGTTTTGCCATTCAATTTAATAATCATTTACCTAAAATGTTAGACTTAATAACAAATAATGTAGTTAGCAAATAGTAGCTTCCATCTACTATAGTCCTCTTAAGATCAAATAGGTCTTGATCAGTATACATCCAGTCCCTGGAAATTAAGTAGGGCATAAGATCTTTGACATTAATAGAATAAATGAGGAGATTTTAATTTTACTGTTTAGAGGATACTATTTATTCACTTTTACAATTTATGGAAATTATGAAATTAAATCATTTTCAATATAATACCTCTGCCATGTTGAATAAAATAAATTTTAGTTTTCTACGTAGTATTTCAATGATTACAAATTTTGCAATCTGCATTGCTATTTTTTTCAATTGATTTTTGCATACTAACTAAAAGGGATGAAAAATGTAATAAATTACTAAGGTCCTCAAACAAATATCAAAAATAAAGAAAATACATAAGAACTCATTATGTTGAAAAGTATGCTTTTATGGAGATGATGTATTTAAAGTAACACACATAAACTTGTAATATTTATACCTTTAGTTAATACATTTTAAGAAATAGATACACAAATATTCCATACTTTAAATCATCACGTTATTAATATATTATCCTTTTGCAAATTTAATTATATAAAAACATTAATTATTCAAATGAAATTCAAAGAATCATCTCATTTTCTTGTGGTAATCCAAATTGTTTACTTATCTATAGTTTCTGAAATGGTGATTTACTATATTACCTTTTTACCTGTTTAGATGTTTACTGATCTATTGTTAAAAGCGAGCAAAGACAGAATGTTGTCAACAAATTAACAGTATCTTATTTCTGGAAAAAATTATGAAGTCTTTGTTATTTAAGTCTTTCATTAAATAAGTGTACATTTTTTAAAATGAAATTGTATTCATCAATCTATAGTAGCATGGAAAAGACATGGCAGAAATTCAGTTCTTTAGAGAAGGAATCTTAAGTTAGGAAGCAAATTAATACAATTTCATTTTGTAACGAAAGGTCTAACATTTATTTTATCAGTAGAAGCTGATTGAAGCAAATCAAGTATACACTTTGCTCTTTGTAGAAAATAGAACATAGAAGATATCATTAGTGTGATGGAAGCAGCTGTGCTAGAACACAATCCATATATTTTTGTTAGCATATCTGAATTTTCTTCCAGTTTATCTACTTACTGTGTGATTTTGAACATGTAATTTAGCCCCATTGAGACTCAGTACTAGAATGAGTATTATCTTTTTCTTCAAAAATGGCTGTGAACGTTTACTTATATAATTTATATAAAAGTGTTATCAAACTGTATAATTGGTAAGCATGTTAAGTTTCACATATTTTCTTTTTAAAAATTATCATCAAATTCCAAAGTCTCTGCACATCTTCCAGAATCCACTTTCTATAGGTTTCTAATCAGATTTGTCAAGGCAAGGCACATGCCGAATTTTAGGCATCTGAAAGGGATATACCATTAAATCTGTAGGCAGAGGCAGCTATAGCTAGATGTGTGTGCACAGGTGAAATTCCCAGATAGTGAACCACTCTAGTGAATCACTGGCCTCTGTTCTTTAGACTGGGGTCTTTGTTCATGATCCCTCCAAGTTTAACTAATATCTCCATGTTTTATCCTTCTCTAAATTTTCCAATTATTGTGTAGTCTCTTTTTATCTAATATTAAATATTTCCACCTAAATATGTGTTCAATGACTTCTGTTCTCCTAGCCAAACCCTTAATGATATATCAACATTTACCTTTATTGTCTATATCAACTGTTGGATTGAAGAGTTGCATAGCAGTCATTTGTGATCACAAAGTAATCGATAATATCAAGAGGTTTTTAGTTTTATAATGCCTACTTAAGTAAATATTGGCATTGTTTATAAACTTTTCACTTTGAAGGTACCTTTTATCTTGTCGTCCTTTAATTTCCAACATTTGTGCTTTTTTTTTTCTTTCTAGATTGTGTTTCTCTGGTTTCCTTGATTGTTTTTATAGGAAGTTGTCCATTTCACCAAAGTTGTATAATTTATTGACTTACAACTGTTCATAATATTTCTTTATAAAATAATCTCACTTATTTCAGGAAGTTCAGAGCAATGTCCCTTCCTACTTTTATTTATGATTCTAGGAATTTAAGTCTTTTTTTTTTTTTCTTGGTCAATGTAGCTAAATGTTGATTTTGTTCATTGTTTCAAAGAATTGGCTTTTGGTTTCATTGATTTTCTGTGCTGTTTTCCATTTTCTTTTTCATTAATTTCTGCTCTAATTTTCAATACTTTCTACTCTCTGCTAGCTTCAGGATTAATCTGCTCTTTTTTTTCCAATGCCAAGGGTTGAAGTTTAGGTTATGGATTTGAGATCCTTCTTTTTCAATATATGCGTCTGCAGCTATAAATTTCCCTCGAAGTACTGCTCTAGCTTCATTCCATAAATTTTGGTATATGTGACTTCATTTTCATTCATTTCAAAACATTTTCTAATTCCTCTGGTGATTTATTCTTTGAATCATTCCTTACTTAGCAGGATGTTTAGCTTCCATATACTTGTAAGTTTCCTACATTAATTTCTAATTTCATTTTATGATGATTGGAAAATGCACTTTTTATTATTTCTATTCTTTTAAATAGAGAATTTTTTTTTGGCTGCATATTTGTCTACCCTAGTGTTCAGTGAGGTACTTCATAGATTTCCATTAAATGTAGTTGGTGGGGATTTGGAGTCTCTCTTCTACATCATGCTTCTTCTCCAGGCAAAATCTTTGAATCATGCCTCTGGTGCTGGGAGTAGGGACAAGGTTGTGCTTCTCTCATTGTGACACCTCCACTTTAGGAACTGAAAACCTGATAGATAATGAAGGCAGCAGCCCCAAGTTTCCTTGGCTTGCTTCTAGCATGGAAGCTCTGCCATGAAAGCCATGACAATGGCGGTTAGGGTTCCAGTATACTCAGCAGTATTGTGTCCAAAGTAGATCCTCTGTCTCTTAAGTACAGAGTGAGCAGAACAAAGGTGCCTCCACTATTGAACTGTCCTCACCAGGAACTCGCTTCAGCAATATGTAGCTAGGAGTAATGTCAGAATTCCTGATAACTTACCCTCCTGAAAGAATACTTCTCTGAGTGGGAACTGGAGGGAAAGGGAACCCCATATAGTGTCTATATCAGTCTGGAGTGCAGTTTCCATTTCATTAAGCTGGCAGGAGTTGTTTATCAATTTTAGTATATTAAAAATATAAGTGTTTCTTCATTTACTGTATGTTCTCAGGGCCATTGACTTGAAATGGTGGTTACCAATACCAGTTTCACTGGGAGTGAATCCCTAGAGCTCCTCAGGCTATCATGCCAAAAGTGGAATTCTCCTTTCTTGACTTTTAAAATCCACTCGTTACAAAATACATTATGTTTTTATATTAGGTAATTTCTAAGAAAAACTGCTGAGAAGAACAGTACATTCCCATTATTTTGCTACCGTTCAAGGAGAGAAATTATTTCACCAATTAAATTCAATGGGGTATATTTGAGCAATTAAAAGCAAAATCGAACAAAATAAAAATGATTCATGAAGCAGACCACTCTCAGAACCAAATCGGGTTCAGAGAACTCCAGCTAACTCTGTGACCTGACAGCATTTACAGAAAACAGAACTGAGATATAGAGACAACTAAATTGGTTATAGCAAAATTGGTTATTTGGTTACAGAGCTTCCTGCAATTACCTAAAGCTCAGCTACTGTGATTAAACTTTATACTGGTTTGGTCTGTTGGGTCCAGTGCAGGAGTCCAGTCTAAATCTGTGGCCTCCTGTAAAGTTTATTTAATTCCACTGTCTGTCTTTGTCTTTATTTAATTTACTGTCTGTCAGAGCCCCATATTTTTGGGTCATCATTTAGGTTATTTCCTTATGATTTAGTACATTCTATTCCAGTGCTTCTCAAAGATTAGGTATACACAACAAACTTGAAGATCTTGTTAAAATAGTTTCTAATTTAGGGAGTCATGCTGGGCCTAAGATTGTTATATTTTTACTAATCTCCATGTGACATGGATGCTGCTGGTCTGTGGATTACTCTCCTAAGTAGCAAGGTTTGGGTCATCCTGAAAAACCTAAATAACCATCCTCTAAAAACTGATCATCTATTGGCCGGGTGCGGTGGCTCACACCTGTAATCCCAGCACTTTGGGAGTTCGAGACCAGCCTAGCCAACATGCTGAAACCCCGTCTCTACTAAAAATACAAAAATTAGTAGGATATGGTGGCACATGCCTGTAGTTCCACTTACTCGGGAGGCTGAAGCAGGAGAGTTGCTTGAACCCGTGAGATAGAGGTTGCAGTGAGCCGAGATTGCACTATTGCACTCCAGCCTGGGTGACAGAGTGAAACTCTGTCTCAAAAAAAACAAAAAACAAAAAACAAAAAACAAAAACCACATCTATTACATAAACTCATTCTAAAGTATATGCCATCATTCTTTGACTAAACATCAGTCTATAATAGACTGCATATTAAGAATTTTACATCCATGTAACTTCCTGTATTGCCATCAAATATTTTAATTATCACTCTTGGTTAAATGAATAATAAGTATTTTAACATAGACTGTGATTCTGCTTTGATCAAATTTTTTAAGCCTTTTAACATTTTTGGCAGACATCCTCAAAATCAAATCCTAAATTAAGTTTCTGACTTAGACTTATTGGTGGGCCTTATTAAAACTAAACAGTTATTCACCACAGAGTTATAAAATACTTTTACAGCTTCTGGTCAGATCATGAACTCCAATATCACCACCTCCAGTCTAATAGTTACATATACCAGAAGAGGCATCAGTTAAAGGACTCTCCGCACCCCTTACCCCCTTGAAAAGGTCCTTTATCAGAAGCTATTAACTAATCTTTGTGCTATTAATTTACAGGGCTTTGACTCCTGGATACATATATTTCATCTAAAATAAGTACCAACTCTTGCTCAATCATAAATGTTGACACCAGTATCTGACATCAAACTCAAGTTAACCAAAGCCTCATCTTCAGACCCAGAAAAAGATGACAATCAAAATAAACTGCTTTTGTGAGACACAGGGCCAGAAATTAAAACTATACAATCCCTTTAGGCCCAGAGACTATCGTTAAAGAGATGACCATGTGAAATTGTAAGGGCCAGGTTTGAGGGATAAAATTAGTTCAGATCCTCCAAAAAAGATGGGCTCACAGATGCCTAAACAGCCGATGGCCCAACACATAGAACGTATAGAAAAATTGATTTTGTAACCTTACTTTTTGGCTTGGTTTGTGGCTCTTTAATTGCTCAAAAGGTTTTTAAGGAATAATGAATGTCTTCTCACCTCCATTCCCACTTGTCCTAGAATGTTTAATTGGCTATAAGTCTTTTGGCTATAAGTCCTTTGGCCATATGGGTCCCATTGAAGAACAGAATATGTCTTAGTTAGATAGCCACACCACCTGGCAATAATATGGAATGTGATAAAAGCTTGGCCATTGATGCTACTATTGGCATATTTTGACCAAAAACGGGGAATGTGAATTAAAGATAAATCCTAAGTCCTCTACTGAACTGACTAAACAGATCCCCTTGTGGCTTAGGAGACCCCAGAAAAGCTTAAAACTAAATTCCTGACCATAACAGCATGGAAAGTCATACAAACTTCTTCCTTTTGGGTCTAGACACAACTGAGCACCATTAAGGTTAAAACAGATATCATAAGATTGACAGAACAGACTCTTTGTGGCAATAAGATCTTACAAACACCATAAATTTTTCAGTTTATTTTAACAGTACTATTAAAATTTGGGCTCATGATTCTGACAACAGGAATTCTAATCTACACAGTGGACAGCAGCCCTAATATATTCATGCTAACATGCCTGAAATCCTGGACCAGGAACTGGTAAATACTTGTAGGTTACTTCCAGGCAGTTTCATTCCTCTAATTCTGACTCTTACTCTGACTCTTGTCCTTGTCAACAAGAAAAAGCTAGAGTGTTCTTCACCCAGTTCCCACCATATTAGCTCTCGCCTCCAGACTGACATATAATAAACCCCAGGGGGAACAGAAACCATCCCTGTAAACTTTATAAAATTAATCAGGGAAAAAGAGGGAGAAAAGAAAATAAACCAAGCTTGCAGCTCATGCAGCACTAATTATTAGATCAGCTTGTTGTCTGACTGGCTTTCCCACAGTTGTGTTGTTGCTATATTGCCTCAGAATCATGTAGACCCTGTTAAAAGATTATAGTTCTCGGCCGGGCGCGGTGGCTCAAGCCTGTAATCCCAGCACTTTGGGAGGCTGAGACGGGTGGATCACGAGGTCAGGAGATCGAGACCATCCTGGCTAACACGGTGAAACCTCGTCTCTACTAAAAATACAAAAACCAGCCAGGCGAGGTGACGGGCGCCTGTAGTCCCAGCTACTCGGGAGGCTGAGGCAGGAGAATGCCATAAACCCGGGAGGCGGAGCTTACAGTGAGCCGAGATCCGGCCAGTGCACTCCAGCCCGGGCGACAGAGTGAGACTCCGCCTCAAAAAAAAAAAAAAAAAAAAGATTATAGTTCTCTTTAACTTTTGCATAGATAATAACTTGAACATTATATAATGTTAAGTTTTTCCTTTTTGATGTTCTTTCAGGTCCTGCATACTGATGAAACTACTGACTCAGCTGGTTTGAATGATCCCCACAGATGGCCAGCTGATCTGAAGGACCCCAGAGGAGCTGACTTACCAGAGTGCAATCTCTATATCCTGATGATTTCATCCCCTATTCCCCTACCAATCAATAACCCCAATTTCCCAGCCCCCTTCCATCCACAATCCCTTTAAAAAGTCCTGTGGAAGATGGATTTGAGGGACTTCTCCCACCTCCTCCTTTGGCACCCTGTGATAACTAAATTCTTTCTCTGCTGCAAACCCTGCGGTCTCGTTGTAATGGGACTGTTACCGTCACTGTGGGCATTCGAACTTGTTGGTCCTATAACACTGACTCACCTAGAGCAACTTCAGGTCCTGCAAGCTCCATTCATGGCAAGTGCCTTATACAAGTGTACCATTTTTATCCTTTATGCCATACTTTTACTTTTCTATGTTTATATATGTTTAGATACACAAACACCATTGTGTTACAATTGCCAATTTATACATGTTTGTAGGAAATTATTTTCTTTAAAGATTTTTACTTATTTGTATGCAAGTTATTTGAAGTCTTGTATAACTTATTTAGTAGTGATTCACAATGTATAATTTATATATAATTGTAAAATGATCATAAACTCAAAGTATACTTACTCATTTCATTGAAGAACAAAGAAAACATTAGAACCTTCATATATATGTAAGTTTGTGTATAGAGATGTGTATTTATATATCACATTTAAGTATATAATCTTCCACCTATTTAGAAGCAGAGTACAGAAACAAATAGTATATTTGGTATAAATTTACTATGAGTTGTGGTTTCTTATAAGATTAGGAAAAGCTAGTCTTTAAAACTTCAAAGGAAAGCTATTCTTCTTTCTAACTGTGTTGATAAAAGTTAGCAAAAATTCCTTTCATCACAAAACCTAAACACGTAGTGTAATTATTTACACATCTGTTTCAACAAACATCATATAAGCTCATCAGGGAAATTCACTGTCTTCAGCTCTCTCTAAACTATCCTAAAAGGTGTTATTATAGTAATTTTTCTAAAACTTAAATCTACTTATATTATTCACAAAACTAAAACACTTCAGTGCCTTCAAAGTACCTAATGGAAAAGGTTTAAACTTCTTGGAGGCAAAAATCTTTTGCTTACTTCTTTTGCTTTATTTGGTGATATTCACATATATTCACATAGTAAAATAAATAGTAGACATTTTGTCTACACCATTTTGTTTAGCAAGGGAGGACTTTACACACTGAAATAAGTAAATAAATACTGAAGCTGACAGAACTAAGGGATTTATGGATGGAGAAGAAAACAGAGATGTTTCCTTTGAGGAATACACAATATACAAAAATAGTATAAGTACACCATTCCTTCTTCACTGCATATAAACTGCTAAAGGTAGAGTGAGGAGAGTGTTATTTCTCCATTTCTGTCTATATGTCTAGTCTTGAAATCCAATTATTATATTTATCAACCCTAGAAACTTAGACAAAACCCATAGATATTTTAAGCCTATTTCTTCATGTGTCAGATATCAATAATAAATGTATATACTGCATAATCTGGTTGATTAAATTAAAAAAGACATACATATTTATTCACATTTTCCTGGCACATTAGATGCATTAAAAATTCCAATCATTATTATCATTTTCATTATGTTATCTGTAAATATTACAATTTAACTTCTAGCTTATTGATGAAAAAATAGCCATTGGCAGAAATAAATACCTGCAAGATAACACAACCCAAATAAGATCAACATTTTAAAACATTTTAAACCATTATGAATGTACTTCATTTGATTTAGACTGCAAAACAATTTAATAGTGTTAAGTGAGAAATAAGTATGGTTGCTACTTGTTGCCAAATAATGGAGACTTACATTGTTATAGTGCTTTACAGTTTAAAGTATCACATATCTGAGCTCACGGCAGGGTGATGGGGTGAACATGTTCCTATTTTACAGCTGAAAAAAAATGGAGCAAAGGGATGTTAAATTCCTTTCTAAATTCACAGAGGTAGAATATAGTTGTTTATATTGCAGAACATTGTGAAACATTCTTAGAAATATATAATTAAAGGCGTTAAGAGGTAACTTTTGGGAGAAATGAAAAGTGTATAGTTTTACATACTGTCTACTATAGTTTTTTGTTCAAAAGTATTTATCAAACCTGGACCATGTTCTATGGACTCAGGTACCTCCATGAAGTACACAGACAGTGTTTTGTTTCGTTTTGTGTGCTTTCTTAAGCTTACAGTCTAGGGAAGGATATTGAAAGTAAACAACAACAAAAAAAAAACCAGAAACAAATTAAATAATTTCACAGGTGATGAGTTCCATGAAAGTAGCAAACAGGGTGCTAAAAGGAAACACTTTTGGGGTGCTTACTCTAAATCTAGAAAGAATGCTAAGGGACCGTCACCCTCTAGAGGTTATATTTACAGTCTAGAAGATATGAAGACTAAAAGTGACAAGCAGGGAAAACATTTCAGACAAAGGACAGTTATGACAAGTGCTTTGTGGTGGGATATAAGTTGGTCAGTTGTGAAAAACTGAAAGCTTATTAGTGTGACTGGAATATAATGAAATAAGAGAGAAAGGCCCAGGTTGAGTCTGTGGGTTTAGGTGGGACGTGCATCGGTAGCTGTTCATAAGAACTTAGATTTTGTTTTAAATTAGACGGAGGCCCGTTAATGGTTTAAACAAGGACATGGTGAGATCTCATGATCTCATTTACAGTATAAAAGGTCATTTGGAAGAGAACATATTTGAGTTGTGGAAGAATGTCAGCAAGGATATTAATTAGGATGTCACAAATCTCGTGAGGCATTCACTGGGCGGTGATCTTCAGCAGCCTATCTCTGGAGACTGGGCTCTTAGCCAGTACAAAGTATGGCCCGTCTAAGGAAGCATTTTCATCATAATGATGGCACCAGTGGCCCGGTTGGAGCAGCCGCTGTGAAGACACCAGCTCCCATGGGGAAGACGCGGCCAGGGCTGCGCACTCTGTGGAGCCAGCGGGAGCCCTGTGCCCTACTGAGTTGGTGGTACAGGAGCTTGCGCTCCCGCTGCAGCCGCCAAGACACAGCTCTGCACCTCGGCATCCCTATACTCTCGGGGCCGGGAAAGCCCCTGCCTCCACAGGCTCAGAAGTTCCTGTTCCCACTCCCTGGCCTCTCCCTGCTCCCAGTGCCTGCTCTGCAGTGGAGCAAAGTTGCGGCTGTGTCCCGATAGCCGAGCCCAGGCGCTGTCGCGACCCAGCCAGGTATGTGCACACTCGCGGTAGTGCTGACACGCCAGTTCCCCGCTGCCTCGTCCCCCTCCAGAAACTGCTTCTGAGGCTGAAATGTAGGGTGCTGATGAGAATGGAAGGGAGGCTGGGGCCTGGCGGTGGCTTGGTGCGGGCCTACGGGCACCCCTTGGAGCAGTCAGCCTGGGCGCCATGAACGGCATGTTGATGGCAGCCGGAGCAGACAGGTTCCTAGGTGGGAAAGGGTGTGTACCTGGCAAGGCCTGACCTTCAAGCCTGGCGGCGCGACTGCCGGTTCCCGATGGAGGTCGCAACCGGAAGTGAGAGTTTTTTTAATAACTTTTGGCCAATGGAATGGTGCTTTTTCCAAGCCCGCCCATGGCCGCCCGTGGCCCAATCAGCACTCAGTTCATCCTACCCATGAACCAATTAGCATGAACTGCCTCCATTCTGAGCCCATAAAAATCCTGGACTCAAGCCGCTTGGGACTGCTGGTTAGGAGTTGCCCGTTTCCCGTCTCTTCTCCTTTGAGAGCTGTATGCTCACCTAATAAAGCTCTTCCCCACATTGCTCACCCTCCAAATGTCTGAGTAACCTCATTCTTCCTGAAGCGGGACAGGAACTCAGGACCCCCACACTGCGGGAGCGAAAGAAGCTGTAACATTTCCCTGCTGGCTCACTGAGCTGTGGGCTGGAGTTAAAAGGCCTGTACCACCAAAAACCCTCCCACCCTCTGCCAGGGGCCACCCCACCCAACCGAGAAGAAGTGGTGGGGCCGGAGTGGGGCAGACGTGCTGAAAGAGCTGTAACACAAACAGGCTAAACACACACACCCCACCCCCACCTACGTGCTGTGTGGGAAAGGTCTGCAGCCTTTCTGGGAGTCCTTGCCTTCAGGCTCTCTGACCCAGGGCTGTCAAATGCTGTAACACTCTGGGGCTCGGTGATTCCTGGTGTCTCCGAGGTTTGGGGTGCCACTGCGTTCCCCTCTTCCAGAAGCTGGTGCCTGCAGCAGAAGCCGTGGTACGTCTGGTCCAGTAGCAGCCTCGCATGAAGCCGGAGCCTGTGCGGGCACCTGGAGCTGCCCACCCCAAGGCAGCAGCCAGCATTCCTGGCTGTGCACAGTGGCCGGACCTGTGTTCATTTTCTCCCTTGCTGTTCCTCGCCTGGTTCACCCTTGGCAGGTGTGGAATCTGAGCTGGTAGCATGAGCCGAGCACAGCCTGCCGGGCCAAGTGGGTGAAACAACCCCAGCAGCCACGGACAAAACTCAAGCAGAGGTGCCAGTGACCACAGAGGTTTCGGACTGACGAAGCCACATCCTAAGGATCCTGTGACAGTAAGGTGATACTTCTTTTTAAAGAATGAAAATCGACTTCCTAAAGTGATCATGTATATGCCCAAGGAATGTGGGCTGCACATTTTGAGATATGCCTGTAAGCACTGGAAATAATATCAAAGAGCACAATGTCATCCTTTCAAAATTTCCTTTTTCTACATCCATGGATAGAAACCTGGCTTGGAGAGACCGAAATCTAACATAAGAAAATTGTTAATAGACCCGTAATGTTATTTTAATATTGATATACCAGTTTGTTATATTTACAAATCTGAAAAGCAACTTCCCAACCCAGAAGTTATTTAAACTCTGCAAAAATTACTTTTTAAAATGTTTTCTGAACCTCTGATTCGAGGTCTTCCTTACAAATTTTTATTCAAGAGATGTAATTATTTGGTATTATTTTTACCACCTGTAATGATTTTAATTAAGATTACTGAATGGAGGATCCCTAAGAACTTAAAAGTAGAATTACCATATAATGCAACAATCTCGCCACTGGGTGTATATGTAAAGCAGATGAAATCAGTATCTCAAACACCTGCCTATCTGCGTGTGTGTGTGTGTGTGTGTGAGAGAGAGAGAGTGTGTGTGTGTGTAAAATGTATCATTTAGCCTTAAAAAGAAGGAGATCATGTAATTTGAGACAACACTGATGAACATGAAGCACATCATGCTAAGTGAAAGAAGCCAGACATGAAAAACAAAATTTGGTACAATGTCACTTATTGGTGGAATCTAAAACAGTGAAATTCATAGAAGCAGACAGTAGGATGGTGATTTCCGGGATATGAGAGAAATTAGGAGATGTTGGCAAAAAGAAAGTTTTAGTTAGGGAGGATAAATAATGTATAGCATAATGACTATACTTAATAATACTTTATACTTGAAATTTGTGAAGTAGGTCTTGAGTACTTATGAGACACAGAAAAGATAACTATTTGAGGTGTTGATAACTTAATTAACCTGATATAGTTACATTTAACAGTGTACACATATATCAGAACATGATATTATACATTATAAATATTACAAACATATATAATTTTTTGTCAATTAAACTTCAATAAAGCTGAAGGAAAGAAGATTTGCTGTAGTTGTGAACAGAAGGGGCTTCTGCCTAACTAAATTTCAAAGAGACTTTAATCAACAGATAGCCATCACAGGATGCCAAGAACAGCTAAGAAAATATGCTCCACCTGGGAGAATGGAAATGATGACAGCTAAATAAACTACAGCAGTTGGGCTTGGGAGAACTTCTTTTGAAATGACTTTATCAAAGTTCAGTGCTAGTGATTTTTATTTTCTAGATCTCTCTATTCTAGGCTGAAATTCCCAGGAAGGACGATCTGATGACCCAGCTTTGATTTACCTCTGGATCAATCAGCTGGAGCTGCAGTTGTAAGACCCCCAAAAGGACTCAGTTTTGTTTAACTGAAGACTTTTCAGGGAACAGAAAATTTCTGTATGTCAGAAGCTAAACCAAAATGGCATATTTTAGACTCTACCTTATGGCTGTTTTCAGGCACACACATGCAGAGACATATAGATACACATAAAGTTATTTCCCTCTATCCAAATGTACCTAACATGATCCACATATACTAGACACTCATTCTTTTTTCACAAAAGAAAAAACTGGAATTCCCTTTCAGATATTTTAGTCCATGTTCTTTAGAGTGTTCAATACTGACAATTATTTTATAATTCCATCTCAATATTCAAATACTTTAGAAACAAATGGAAATTTAATGCCTTGTCTATATTATATAGTGAAGAAAAAAAGAAACACATAAAATATATACTTAAAAATGGAATAAAAATAGAAAATTATTCCATGCAGCAAACAAGAAAAAAGCTTTGGTTCTCATATTTGAAGGTCATAAGACTCTAGGGAGCATGTACCATGTCTCTTCTCAACTTCTTTGCCTTCACCTTTTATTCTAGCTGACTGGGGCAGAAGAATTCTCCTTTGGGAATTCCTTTCAAAGACCACAGGGTAGAGAAAGTGAATATTCATGGACTATTAAGTGGGGTACAGAGAAATATTACTACATAATTCTCATCTATTTGTCGTGATTAAGGGACATTGCTTCAGAGAATATTTTGAATCCTGAAAAATGCCTGTCAATTCTCATGTTGTGTGGTCTCATTAAAACTGACCACATAACTGAATATTTAATATGACAGTTTTTTGTTTTGTGTGGCTAGGTGCTTTGGGATATAAAGGTACTTTTCAAGAAGGGTAAATTCTTGTATAATTGATTCCTCATTATTTTTGGCAGATATGTGTGTGTGTGTGTGTGTGTGTGTGTGTGTGTGTGTATCTTGGTCAGTTTCAGGGATGGGAGTTTCATGCTGTTCATGAATTTCCTTCATGTTTGGAATTACGATCACTGTTCTTTCACCTGTTTAATGAGCAGATTTTTTTGATGAGTAAACATGACCATTGGCATATGTAGATCAACTCAACAGCCTGTTCAGAATAGCAATGATAGAAGTACTGATAATAATGATAATTTTCTGGTAATCAATCAAAAATATTTCTAGTCTCCATATTTTTCTGGGAGGTCCATTTTCATAGCTGACTCCCAATTTTCTATCTGAATAACCTCATTATCTAAGTCATTTACTATTTTAACAATCATTACTTTGGAAGTGGTATCGATCTTTCATTAAGGCTATCCATTCAGGAAAGCTCTGCAATGTTGAATACTTCTGGAAGCTCTGACAACTTGGGAGATTTCCATTTTAAGTGAAACTCTATAGCATTCCATTACCAGAAAGTGCTGGTATTAACATAGGGAATCATTGTCAATCTCAAGCAAGTTATTTTTTTCACCTTTGTTGGCCAGATAGTATCCCCTGAGATCACAGTCGATAGGTTAAGAGAAAGTGCAAATGTAGCAGGCATAGGTAAGTGTATTAGTCAGTTATCATACTGTTATAAAGAACTGCCCGACACTGGGTAATTTGTAAAGGAAACAGGTTTAATTGACTCACTGTTCAGCATGGCTGGGGAGGCCTCAGAAAACTTACAGTCATGTCAGAAGGCAAAGGGTAAGCAAGACACCTTCTTTACAAGGCTGCAGGAAGGAGAGGTGCTAAGTGAAGGGGAAAGAGCCTCTTATAAAACCATTAGATCTCATGAAAACTCACTATCATGAGAACAGCATGGGGGAAACTGCCCCATGATTCAATTACCTTCACATGGTCTATTCCTGGACACATGGAGATTATGGGAGTTACAATTCATGATGAGATTTGGATGCAAAGCATAACCATATCAGCAAATGTATATATACTAAATGTAGACACTAGTGAAATATGAACTCTGACAAAGGTTATGTAACCTATTTCATATATTTCTACACCACCAAAATGTTATTGCGATGTGGACATGGAGAAATTCTTTTAACGTAAGTAATTATTTCGCTTTCATATCCTCTTAAATGCCATCTGGCATACAAATATGTAAAATAACAAAAATACAGGTCACCATATTCTTCTATCACTACTCTGTAATTAGCAATGAACTACACAAAGTACCAGACATTTGGGATGTCATCTAGCTTGTGTGACTCCCTTCGTGAGCTAGAGCAGAGAATAAGCAGCTTGCTCTGCTGATTGAGAATTTCATAGCCCTAGTTCCTGTTAACTCACTCAGAAAACACAGCTGTGCATGTTACCTCTGAATGTCCACCTCAAAAAGATGCATTTTTAACAGTCATTGTCCTCATTCAAATTCAGTGTTATGTGATAAAAGTAAACAACTACCGAGACTGCTGGATAGAAAAAAGTCCTCATTATTACAGATAAAACAAATATTTTGTCCCTAAATCTCTACTCTCTTGGAGACCACTTGAATGTTTGGTTTTTGTTCAGATTATCTCAACATTAAATGGCAGAGTGACACATTAGATTTAGGATATTTCTTAATTTGAAATATACCTATTAGTATTTAGATGGTTAAATAATTCATAAAATGATTCAACAGTAAACACACCAAATATTTTAACATTATTCCTGTGCATAAAATGTATCTTCTATTTTCTGGAAAGTATATGATGAACTATAACTGAAAATGTGCTAAATTTTTCCATAAGAATGATTTAAAAAGAGTAAGTAATACTTGAGAAAAAAGAAATTCTCATATTATTTTTTCTCTTTTCATTAGAAACACATGCTATTTAGCTCTTCTAGAAAGGAAAAAAAACACTGAAATTAAAATTCCTACCACTCATAATGTATATATTGGTTTTTGAAAAATGGAAGAAGCTAATATTTTAAAATTACATTTATTATTAACTTGTTAAAACTAATAGACCCAAAAGAGTTAGGCAATGATTGTAAAAATAAGCATAAAAATAGTGCTCAATGTTAGTACTTGTATTTTCTTATCTCATCATTAAAAGTTCTTTCCAATGTACATACAACATAATGGAATTAAAGTTACTCCTGTATAAAAATATATAGTAATTATGTCTTGTGTCCCTTTGGTGTTTGTATCCATCTTTGTTTTGTCAATAACAAAATTTTTACTAACATGTGACATTATTCTCCATCCCAGGGCTGTTTATTTGCATAATTTTATTTTAAATTCACAGAAAACAATGTGAACAGTGGTCTCTTGTGTTATGCTGCATAGGTTATCATAATCTATACTCTCTGTTACACAAACAATACATTTAAAAAAGGTGAAATCATAGATAGGTTTATCCTTTAAAAATCTTAAGTCAGTTTTTAAAAAATAATTTGTCATGATCTATCATTTGCACTTTGTTTGAATGCTCCTTCTCAACCCATGAGGTTTCCGTGATTTGTAAAATTTAGTAAAACAAATTAAGTCATGGCACCTGGCGGGGGTGGGGGGAAAACACATGTTACCTGTTGCATATCTTTATGCCATCATTATTTGTTTGATTGATTGAGACAGGATTTCACTATCTTTATGCCATCATTATCTGATTGAATGATTGGTTGATTGATTGAGACAGGATTTCACTATGTTGCCAGGTCTTGTCTCAAAGTCCTGGGCTCAAGCGATCCTTCTCCCTCAGTCTTCCAAAAAGCTGAGAACCATCAATATTTTAATGTGCACTCTATACTCACTTTAATAGGTATTAATTTAAGGTTAATATGCTCCTATAATTTACTATGACAAAAACTGAAATATATAATACAAAATAATACATAGTTCCTGCCTTCAAGAAGTTAGTAATCTGATAAGAAAGACAAATATATAAATCTAATTATCATACCATATGATAAAGTCCATAATGGAAATAGCTCAAAATAGATGTATCACATAAAGCATAAAAGAATTCTCCACAAAATATCTTATATCACAGGAAAAATGATAAGATGTGGCCAGCATGGTGACTCACACCTATAATCCCAGAATTTTGAGAGGCTTAGGAAGGGAGACCACTTAAAGCCAGAAGTTGGAGACCAGCCTGGGCAACATAGCAAGACTCCGTCTCTTCAAAAAAATTAAGAAAAAAATAACAAGGCATGGTGGTGCACATCTGTAGTCACCTCTCAGGAGGCTGATTTGGAAGAATCACTTGAGCCCAGGAGTTCATGGTGAGCCATGATCGTGGGACTGTACTCCAGCTTGGGTGCCAGAGTGAGATGCTGTCTCTAATAACGACCTATTTCAATGTGCTAGTACTTTATAACACATACATATTTCTCAAAACCCTTGACTGAATTTCATGTAGAAAAAAATTGACTTATTTTCATAAAATGTACTGAAATATTTTAAATAAACCAGTATGTAAAAAAAGGAAACAACCTGATCTACATCTCCCATTATAAATGGAAGACTTTTGTACATGGAAACCACTTGATATGTGCATAAGGTGTCTATGTATGACATTGACAGAAAGAAGAAAGGCATCACAATATTATGCATAGTATTAGACTTTATTGGTCTTTCTAATCTTGTCTCTAACACTTTTCCCCAGTGTATTTTATATTTGCCTCATGCTTTTGCATACTGTTCTATGAAGCAAGAAACAGTTGAAAATATTTTGAAGAAAATGTAGAGATGAAAGCATAGAAAAAAATAATAATAGAGTAAAACTAAGATATTTTGACAAAAAAAGAGCACGCCAAAGAAATTGGAGGCATGCTAAAAATGCATTATTAGGGTATACCTTGCAATTTTAAATAGTAAAATAAATAAATTTATAAATTAGCATTCCTATGCACTATGTGACAATAATACAGCATTATTTGCTAAAAGCACATGCAAAATTTTGGGAAAATAAATGGAAAGACACGATAATCAAAGACTCAGATTATCTACCAAATTGACTCAGAATAAGGAAATGACAGTGTTTGCAAAGTTAAACGTGAAGACCATGAGAGAGGGAAAGGAGTTATCAATGAAGTTGTCTTTCAAAGCAAGCCTTAGAAATTCAATGGAATCAATATTTTTATACTTATATCATCAAAATAACCATAGGAGCTGCATTAACTCTTCATGAGAAGATGGTTACTTTTCTGTCCTAAGTATTTAAAAAAAAAAAGTAAAAAACAAAAGAAAAAAAAAAAAAGACTATACTGATAAGCAAAATTGATTGTAGATAAGATAGGGTTGAGAAGCAGATATTGTCCTGTGGGTTTATTCCTCAAAAGAATGAAGTGTCTGGTTATGAAGTTAACAGGTTAATTTTACTGATCTTTGTACTTGGGCTAAAAATATTATGTTAAAATCCAAACTAATCTATCATTCTGAAAACTCTATTTACTTAAAGGAATGTCCAAAGGAAATTACTAGCTGCGTGGAGGCCCTCAAAGCCTACTTCAAAGTAAGTTTTTTTTTTTGTTTTTTTTTTTGTTTTTTTTTTGAGAAATATGTACAGTTTTACCTCCTACTCTAAATAAGGCAGTACCAGAAAAAAAAAAAAAAAAAAAGACAACTTGCAAACAAGGCCCTAGACATTTTTGATCCCTTGACATTTAACTGGGGATGTAGAATATACCCCTAACATCCAGGTGATTGTCTTCCCTCTAACTTTGACATTGCTTTTGCAATCCATGAACCATGATTTTATAGTTCATGAGGTTATCACAGTTGTCATGACTTATTATTCTCAATTACTTATTCAAAACCTGGTCATGGTCTAGGTTTGTCAAACAAGAAGCTTTACTAAAATTTTTTGAACTATTTGACATTTAGAAAGGCTTTGGAATTCACTGACCATGCGTGGCAATTTTTTTTCTCCATCAACATCAAGGGATATATAATAAAGAACAAATGTCACAATTTGTGATTGATTTAAAAGGTTTTGTAAAGGTGGTCGAGGATAAAGTAAAAATTTTTCTTGAGAGGGATGTTAACTTTGAAGAGGTTAATTTAAAAATGCTGAAGAGTTCTTGAACCCCCTTGCTGATAAATTAACTACTAAGCTTACTCAGGAGGATATGTAACCCTGGCTTGAAGGAGATGGAGACAGCTGTAAGAGATGCGCAGTCAAACCACAGGTGCCATCTACTTTGAAGGAATGTTTGGACCATGCAAATATAAAGCTAAACATTATTCTTCCATGTGCCAGCCATCTTATGAAAAGCCCTCATTTTAATATTGCCTGATGAATCTCATTGTGACATTCTCCTGGAAGCAGACACCAAGAAAGACATAAAAGGGCAACAGTTTTATTGAGAAAAACACCTGTAAAAGTAAATGAGAACAGAAAGGAGTACTTGGGGTCCACCCTCAGACCACAATGCAGGTCTGATATCAGTGAATGAAGAGAGGAGAAAGAAGAAAGAATGCAGAGCCTCAGGCTATGAGAAAACCTTGGAAATTCAGAGCAGAGATTTCCCATTAGAGAAATTACATGTGGGTCAGAAATGGCTGACTCTGGTAAGTTCTCTTGCTGTGCTTATTCACAGGCTGGAGACAACCAGAAGGTGTATGGTCTCTGTGTGAACATAGATCCTGAATGTATAGCACTTGGAGGCTGTCAGCTAACTACTCCTTGGAAGTATTCTCTGATGAAGGGAGGTCTGAGGGATACATTTCCATGGCTGCCAAATTTAAAGAATCATACAAAAATTTTTAAGGATAGAAACGGTGTTAATTGAAGCAAATTGAAATATTTTGAAATAATTGTTATTCTAAAATTTTGTGCATCTTCCCTGAAGCCTGCTGTTTTGGAATCTCTACAGCAGATACACAAAGACATGCAGACACACACACACACACAAACACACACACACACATGTATGACAGATAGGCAGACAGACAAACAGATAGAGGTCCCATAGATAGGTATGTAGGTAGATAGATAGATAGATAGATAGATAGATAGATAGATAGATAGATAGATAGATAGATAGATAGATATAGACAGATATATATGTTTGTATGACAGTTTCTCTGGATAGTTTACCTGAAGTTACCCTTCATCACTGAACAACTCCTCTGCATGTCACCTTCAGCAATTTGTGATACTGCTTTTGCACTCCTTACCTCCTTGCATCTCAGTTTTCTTCAACGTCAATTTAATTATACTTGGTGAAATAGTAATAGTTCAATATAGAAAACTGCTTTGTTTTTAATTGCATTTTTCTAAATATTTTATAACAAATTTATTTATTGTTATACTTTATTTATGGTGCTTATTTTCAATGTGAAATTAATGTCACAGCAGGCAATGTGTATATTTTACCATTTGGAATGCAACTGTTTCTTAGCCACCATGTTAACTGTTTAGTGATCAGGAAGTAATATTTTAAGTACTTTATATTTTATTGTAATAGTTTTATGCATATAAATATGTTTTAATATTTTAAATACAATTTAAGAATTTAATTTGAGATTTGAATTTATATGGAAACATCAGGAAAAAACAAAAGTGACTATTTGTTTGAAGGTTTATCACAACTTGGAGGATCTCTAAGTTTAATCAATCTCTAGGTTTAGAATATAATTCAAACTTTTGAGCATCTCATCCTGGGACCTCTACCTATTTGTCCAACCAGCCTCATCTTCCACTATTCAACACCTCACACTTTATACTCTAATGACAATGAAGAACTTGTATGCATTATACTTGAATACATTATGCTACTTGAGATTTGCACTTATTTTAATATTTTCTATTGGTGAATGATCCTCATATACTTATCTTTCTCAACCTACTAAAATCATATGCATGCTTGAAGTCTTGGCCTATCACATCTGCTAGCTGGCTGTACATCTTCCTCTATTCTTCATCCTCCATAGATGCCTGTTATACATTCATCTTATCACATAGATTTTCAGGTCAAGAATGATGGTTTACTCATCTTTTAAAGAAGAACAAGACAATTTAAAAAGTAGATATGGGCCAGGCGTGGTGACTCAAGCCTGTAATCTCAGCACTTTGGGAGGCTAAGGCAGGCGGATCATCTGAGGTCAGGCGTTTGAGACCAGCCTGGCCAACATGGTGAAAACCCGTCTCTACTAAAAATACAAAAAAAAAAAAAAAAAATTAGCCGGGAGTGGTGGTGGGCATCTTTAGTATCAGCTCTTGGGAGGCTGAGGCAAGGGAATCACTTGAATCTGGGAGGCAGAGGCTGCAGTGAGCAGAGATTGTGGATCATGCCCCTGCACTCTAGCCTGGCCAACAGAGTAAGACTCCGTCTCAGGAAAAAAAAAAAAAAAAAGGAAAAGAAAAGAAAAGTAGATGTTACATAGCCCCCATGCACCAAATTAAGCTGTTTTCAGAAATAAAACTTTCATTGTAAAATAAATTCTTCCTACATAATTTACTGTTTTGTGTTATCATTCTGAAAAGCTCTCATGTAACTACAAAACTGCTGCAATTAATGTTCTACTTTCTAATCTAAACTGTTCATCAGAAGAATTAGAAAATGTGAATCGATGGCATTTGCATTCTTTTGATGATAACATGTCCAAACTTATTACTGAATAATTGTATCTAAAATTCATTTTTCTCTAAAAGGATTAATTACATCATCTATTTTCCTGTAAATTATATGTAAGTTAATTATTTAAACTTCTACAATTATACATCTAAAGTAAAAGACCAATTTAAGGCTAACTGAAAACTTTTAAACTAATATATGAGGATGATTCTACTAATTTTTATGAAATCTCTGTTATCTACCACAACTGTCAATAAAGAAATTTTTTTTAAAAATAGCAAAGTGTCTTATGAGCTTAAAATTACTTAACATTAATTTTCTCTATATAGTTCTCTCAACATGTAATTACAAGAAAAAACACACTTGTATTATTCAAAATACCTGCTTTTGTTTTATGTATTTAATCTGTTTATCTCAACTTTTAGATAAAGTGGCTATCAATCTGACAAAGCAAGTATTGGGACTTAATTAGTCAGGAAGCATGGGATGCCCTGAGGCTGTTGCATACATGTCAGAATTCGCAAAATATCCACTTTCTACAAGCAAAAGGAAGTCATATTTCACAGTTATGATGCAATTACATTGTTATTTCACATCTGTCAAAAAGCATAGTCTTGAAATATGACTTTTTAACGTATGTACTTAAAAACTTTCTCAACGTTTTAACTAATAATATTTTAGGATCCTAGGAATACTATAACTGTAAGCACCCTAAATAGAAGGCAATAAACCAAAATATATTTTATATTATTTTCAACATAATAAAAATTATATATTTTAGGTTTAATGTATACCATACAGCTTTTCATATATGTCAAATTTAACACAGAAAGTAAGATTACAAAATTATAAAAAAGACAAATCTAAGGGTTGAACAAAATAGGAAATACATTCAAAACACATTTTATTTATTTTTCTTTTCTAGCTGTCACACATAGTTTATACATAAATTGAAGGACATAGAATCACACTATCAAAAGATACATGAGGAGATGGGGACAAAGAGATATATGAGTAGAGCAATCAATGGGAATCAAGCTCATTTTAGTACAAAAACTTTGTGCCACAACATCCTCTATAATTGCTAAAAATGGAAGGTAAATTGGACTTTGGGCTTCTTAACGAGGAGTATAAAGAAAAGTAATTAGATAATATATTTACTGTGTCCATGATATAAAATGTAGACCAGATTATTGGAAGTCAGGCAATAACTTCTGGTTCTATCCCGTGTGTTATTATGATAGGCTGCTCTGTAACAAGCAGATTGCATCCTCCAGAGAATACCTAAAATAAATATCATGTGAGTTTCAGAAGAGTATAGAATCATCGAAGGCTGTGCAACATGACATTTGGTTCAATAGAAGAACACAGCACTTTGAGAGGTGAAAGCAGGGCATTTTCAAACTGTGTCCTCTGACAATGTAGTAAGTGTGGGAAAAAAACCAGAATAATTAAAGAGATTATGGAGAATTATGCTTTAGGTAATCTCTGCAAGTGATAATATTTAAAAATCATTCTTAGTTATATATCATTTAGTTTAAAATTGTGTAGTAACGTGTCAATTTTATAAATATAATATTAAATGGGGAGGGGGAAGCAAATAACAGAAAACTGTATAAATTTAAAAATCATTTTTAAGCTTTGACTACCTGAAAACAAGTAAAGTTAAACAATGTATTTGCAAAATGTTTAAATTATAAAGTTAATTAGGAAAAGGTAAACAAAAATTTTCACTGTAAAGAAAAACTCTGGGGCTCATTAAACAGTATTGATGCAGTCCATTTGTCCATAGGTAGATTCACCGTGGAGTTTATGAACTTCCTCACTTGTATCATTTCCTTCAAGTTCCTTCTATCTAATTTAATTTTGGAAATTGTGTACACTTTTCCTTAGAAAATTTCCCCTAAGCTGTATAAGAGTTAGACCCATCAAAACTTATAATCTTATGAAGTAATATTCTATTTATTTTGGTATTAGGATTATGGGTATTATTTTATTACTTAGATTCATAAGGTGTATTAGATTAGAGTATATAATCTTGTTTATATAAAATGTATCTAAAAAGAAAAAAACAATTGGCAGCATTATTGAAATTTTTGTATCTAGAATATAGGTATTATATATGGTTAATTGAGGACAGATCCATTATTTTGACAGTCCAGTGAGCAAAAAGAAGGGTTTACTGTCTCTCATTACAGTGAACAATATACTAGGGCAATACACTGAAAAAGATAATCAAGTCACTTCCAATTGATATATCACTCAAAAAAATTGATTGGGATTCTGAAGCAGCAACATATCCCAGAACTGTGTACTACAAGGCTATGAAAACAGTTGACTGAAAAAATATTAAAGCAGGTTACTGTAGTTTAAGGGGTTGGAGGGTGCTTAAGAAAACAGGTACATTAGTGATTTATTGTTGTGTAATAAATTGTCCTAAAACTTAGCACCTGGAAACAGCAAATATCTCTGAAGTGATAAAAGTAACTAACAATGGAAGCCCACTATCAAACTCAATTGCTCATTTTCTACCAAGTTTTCCAAGAAGTGTAGCCTCATATTTTGTTAAGAAAAAAATAGTTTGATATGCCTGAGTGTGGGAGGAATGGCTACGAAACTAATAGTTGGGAGAAATAAGGTTAATTCTTTTAAACAGAGCTGGAGCATCATTGACCAAAATGCATTCCAAAGAACACCAATCCTGTGAGATATTCTGCAATCTGGGAACATGAAAAAAACTGGAGAATAACAAGTCACATCAAATCCATGGCTCTGTGAAATCCTGGAGAGATGATATTTTAGTATTTTCCCAAACTTATCTAATCTGAACATTTTCTCCATAAATTTATGGACACACTCTAGTCAAAACTAAAATAGATCAGGCTCAGTCTGGTCAGATACCACAGCAAGAAAATTAATGAATGATGAAACCCACTATTATGAGAGACTCTTGCAAAACTGGAGAAACATTTATTACCAAGAGAGTATTTAATTTAACTTGGACTTTTAAGCAAGACTCCAGTAAGAAAGTTGTAGAATGTCTACAAAATTCTATTCAGTTGTAGTATTAAAGCTCATAAACTTTATTTACTTCCAGAATAGAGCTACGTACACAATGCCTTGAGTGGTGATTATTTAGTTCTGCAACCAGTATTCATTGAGAACATAAGTAAGGATCTGATATCATTTAGAGTATAGCATCCATATTTGTTGTTAGCAGCTTTGGAAACTTACGAAGCTTACAATTTCTACATCTAGTTATAAAACCCCTGCTGTACTTGCAACAATGGCTTCTTTCCCTTTATACTTATGATTGCTGAGTAGATATCTGTGCTTTGCAAAAAGAATACTTCTAGATTGGACACATTCATAATTAACTAGAACAACCCTTAAATCAATCTTTTGTTAAAAGTAATAGCAGAATAAGCATAAGTAAAGAATAACCATAAATAACATTAAATTAAAACCCTTGTAAGAATGAGAGCAAGAAAAATGGGCAATAGTGAACATTGACATTTGTGAGGATATTTCACAACTGTAGTTCATGTAAGAGTTGCTATTTCATGACCAGAAAATGTATCATGTCAGTTTTGATTTTCTTGAAATACTGAAAACAATATAAATCTTCTTCAAAAACATCAAGATTTTACACAGCACATGCTACTCATTTATTTCTGTATGCTGTATGCTGTTTGAATAAACTGACTTTCATCAGCGTTAACAGGGGTTCTTTGTTTTTTTTTTCCTCTCCAAGTTCAGTGAAAACAGTTTTCTCTCAAAATGCTTGTCACAACCTTTGGACAAACAAAAGTCCAGAGAGAGAAAAGTAAACATATGTATCCACATATCTATCAAACTTTAGGGAATAAATGTTTAGAAGAGTAACAGAGGGACAGAAGTCTCTCACTTTTAGGTCACCTACACAAAGTTTACTTCTCAAAAACCTGTTATTTGTTGTGTTTGACTAACAGGAACAAGACACTAGAGAAAATGGTATCTAGCAAAAAAAAAATAATTTTAGCAATTAAAATACACTGATTACATAACTACAGCAATCGACTGTATTTTTAAAACATTTACTATTCTCTTAAGTTACTCTCCTCATGGACTGAAACAGGTTGGCTAGTTGGATAAAAATTAAACTGAGGTCAAAGCAAACTCTGAGAGTAAGTTAGTAGTCTTTTTTTCTCTACAAACTGACCTGAGTTTGACTAATTTTGTAATAGTTTCACATAATTGTTTAGATAGATGTAGTATTTGCACAATTTTAACAATCTAACGTTGTCTTCATAGTAGCTATATATTTGAGTAACTTGCTTTATCATTGCGATCTGCATTCACAGATTCAACCAACTCCAGATTGAAAGTGCTCATTAATTTATATGCAGAAGAATGAAACTGGGCATCTCGACTCTCACCCTAAAAAAACACAAAATTGATAAACCACTTAAAAATAAGACCTAAAACATCAGGAGATCGAGACCATCCTGACTAAAACGGTGGAAACCCTGTCTCTACTAAAAACACAAAAAATTAGCTGGGCGTGGTGGCGGGCGCCTGTAGTCCCAGCTATGCTGGAGGCTGAGGCAGGAGAATGGCATGAACCTGGGAGGCGGAGTTTGCAGTGAAATCCTCGGCACTCCAGCCTGGGAGACAGAGCGAGGCTCTGTCTCAAAAACAAAACAAAACAAAACAAAACAAAACGAAACAAAACAAAACAAAACCTGGGGGAAATGCTCCAGTACTTTGCTCTAGGGAAGATTTTATGGCTAACACTCAAAGCACAAGCAGCAAAACCGCAAATAGACAAATGGAACTATATTAAAGTAAAAAATGTCTGCATGGCAAATGAAACAATCAACAAAGTGAAGAGAAAACGTAGTGAATGAAAGGAAATACCTGCAAACTATTCATTTGGCAAAGAACTAATACCCAGAATATGTAAGGAACTCAAATAATAGCAAAAAACAAATAATCCCATTAAAAAGTGGGCAAAGGATCTGAATAGACATTTCTCAAAGGAATATATACAAGTGGTCAACAGGTATACTTAAAAATTTTCAGTATCACTAACTTGAGGGAAATGCAAATCAAAGTCACGATGAGATATCATCTTATCCAAGTTAGAATTGCTATTATCAAAATGACAAAAAATAACTAATGGTGGCAAACATGAGAAGAAAAGAGGGCTCTTATACACTGCTAGAGAGAATGAAAATTAGGATAGCCATTCTGGAAAACAGTATGGAGATTTCCCCCAAAATTAAAAATTAAACTAGCATAAGATAGAACAATCTCACTACTGGGTATTTTATCCAAAGGAAAGCAAATCAGTATATCAAAAGGATACTTGCACCTCCATGCTTATTGCCACACCATTCAAAATAGCAAAAATAAAGAACAATCTGTTCATCAACAAATTAATGGGTAAAGAAAATGCGGTGTATATATACACAACTAAATACTATTTGGTCATAACAATGAATGAAATTCTGTCATTTCGAGCAACATATATGGAACTGGAGGTGATTATGTTAAGTGAATTAAGCCAGGAACAGAAAGATAAATATATCATGTTCTCACTCATACATGAGAGTTAAAAAATTGATCTCATAGAAATAGTGAGTAGAATGGTGGTTACCAGAGGTTGGGAATGGTGTGTCTCTGTGGTGGAGGATAAAAAGAGGTAGATTAATGGGCACAAACATACAGTTAGATAGAATAAATTTTAACATTCAATAGCACAGTAGAGTGACTATAGTTGGCAATATATTGTATATTTGAAAATAGCTACAAGAGAAGATTTGAAATGTTCCCAACACAAAGAAATGGCAAATGTTTGCAATGATAGATAACCTAAATACCCTGACTTAATCATTACACATTCTATGCATGTACCAAAATATCACATGTACCACATAAATATGTATAAATATTACATATCAATAAAATCATTAAAAAAATAAAAAATGACAATAAAATATAATACAAATTAAAATAATACATCTAACAACTATTCACATAGCATTTTGTTAGGTATTGTAAATAATCTAGAGATCATTTAAAGTACATGAGAGGATATGCATAGGTTGTATGCAAATACTACATAATTTCATATAAGGAACTTGAATATTTATGAATTTTGGTATCCACAGGAATCTTGGAACCAATCTTCCGTGGATATACTGGAACAGCTCTATCCCTTTATCTAGATATATATGTCTTGTTTTCACTATAACTAAACTAATTTTTCCCTTTTAAACTGTCTTCAACTCCTAACTCTTTTAGTCTAATGATAATGTCATTCTCTAATAGCACCTCAGGATGAGATATTCGAGAAATCTTAGTTACATTACATGTCAGTTGGTCTCCCTACTGTGGGTATATCTCATACTACACCAGCTTGACAAAATACTTGCACTTCAGCATAATTCTGATTCTCTCCCTCTTTTCATGGCCTTCAATGTTCACAAATGCAGTCTCAACACCAAAGAGTGATATTATGCTTCTCAATACTATTTTCCTTTCTTCTGAAGCTTTACTTTCTTATACTGTCCTTCAAATATTCTATATAACAGTAACATAAGATTGTTCTTCATACTGCCTCACTCTGCCTCCTATGCCCATATATGCTCTTTTCTTTTTTGGCCTCTTTTTATACAGCTTACTTTATTGTTTTGAAAGATACTCTTAGTGTAATATATTGAAATATATGAAATATTTATCAAACAAAATTAGATTAATATATTTAGGAATATTGAGCTTTGTGGTATTTTAATTTAGCCTATATCCATCCATGTCTCCCCAGCTATGTGAAACCTTGAAAACCAGCAGCCTTTCAATCATTGTAGCTTTGAATACAAGAAACCTAGCAGAAAATGGAGGCATCCAAGAAAGATTCAAGTTCTACTAAAATTCTTGTCACCAAAGAATTTTCAGTATTTGAACTGTCTGTTAGGTCCCTAGAAATGTCCCATTTATGGGACTTCACTCAGAGCTCACTCAGGGTAAAAACCACCAGACATATGTTGGTGTTTGGACATATGTCAGATATATGTTGAAAAGAATTAGTGGTAATTGTTTAAAATGGCAATTATCTGGAGGTAGTGATACCAACTGAGGCAAGTGCCTAGCCACACATTTTAAATGACATTTTACAAAATGAGATGTCCACAGGGAACTCTGAGTACCCCAACATATACCAGGGAATCTAAAGTTTACACACACAGGCAACATTGTGTGTACCCAGAAAAATAATCTGAGAAACCCTATTCTTTCAATTCTGGTTGATCCTGGGGTTTTTCACAAGCAGGAAGTCAATGGTTAAGGCAGAATTCTAAACTGTCCAAGTGTTGAAAACTTGCCCCAACATACAGAGACCCTTAACAGAGAACGAGAGACTTATTGGCTTAAAGCATTTAAGACAATCTTTGTTGAATCATTAGCTGACCGCTAACCTAATGAAGTGGAAACTTCAAACTTCAATGGCCACACACAACATAAAACAGTGACTTTAAGAAATTAGGCCATGAAAGTTCCTACACAATCAAATAGCAGCAGCAACTGCAAAGATAACAGCAAAATAAATCCTGGACAGTGGAGGAAGAAGGGGAAGGGAGGAATCTTGAGTTTCCCCACATAGAGGTGCCACATTATCTTATTTTAAATATGCAGTTTTCAGCAGCAACAAGTATAAGAAAAGCAAAGACAGAGAAAGGTATGGTCCATGTATGGAAAAAAAAGCACTTAATAAAAGCTGTCCATTAAGAAAGACAAATGTTGTGTTGATTTTTAGAATAATGTAAAGCAGCTATTATAAATATTTTCAAGGAACTAAAGAAAACCAAGGGATGTGACCTGGTTCCATGTTTTCACACCCTAATCTAATCTAAAATTGTAATCCCAATAATCCTCACATGTAGATGGAGGGATCTGGTGGGAGGTGATTGGATCATGAGGGTGGTTTTCCCCATGCTGGTCTCATGATAGTGAATAATGAGTTCTCATGCGATCTAATTATAAAGGGCTCTTCATAAGGAGCCCTTTATAAGGGGCTTTTAAGGGGGCTGTTCACAAGTGGCTCTTTTTAAAGGACTTTTTATAAGGCACTTTTCCCTCTTTTCTCTCTCTGCTCTCTCTCCTGCTACCTTGTGAAGAAGGTGCTGGTTCCTTTTCCACCATGATTGTAAGTTTCCTGAAGTATCCCCAGCCATACAGAACTGTAAGTCAATTGAACTTCCTTTACTTATAAATTACCCAGACTTGAGTAGTATATTTATTGCAGTGTGACAGTGGACTAATACACTAAGTATAATTACAGGAATATATGAGAACAATATTGTGCACATTAGAAAATATCAATAGAGATACAGAAGTTGTTAAAAACAGTAAAGTAAAAATGCTGTATTTGAAAAGGAACATAACAGAAATCAAAAATTCACTAGAGGGGTCAACAATAGCTATGAGCTGGTAGAAGAAAGAATCAGCAAACCCTAAGATAGGCCAGTTGAGATGATTTAATCAAAGGAACATAAGAAAATTAATAAAGAAAATGGACACATTCCCAGAGACCTCTGGAGCACTGAGAAGCATACTAACAGATATATTTGGAGTCCTATAAGAAGACTAGTAAGAATTACTCTAAGTTGACTATACTAAGATAAATATGTATTTTATAAGACCTAAAACAAACCCTAAAAATAAAACAATGAATTATATCTACTGAGAAATAGGAAAAGTAAAATGAAATTATATAAAAAAACTCAATCTAAAAATGGATAAAAATAGAAAAGAAATGAGAAATATAGGAAACTAATAGAAAGTATTTATTATTATTATTATTATTATAGTAAATATATCCATACAATAATGACATTAAATGTAAATGGATCAAATGCCTCAATTAAGAGACAGAGAGTGTTAGACTGAATAAAAAACAAAGACCCATCTATATGCTGCCTTCAAGAAACATACTTTAAATTTAAAATATGAATAATTAAAAACAAAAGAATGAAAAGGATGCAAATGTGAATTAAAATAATGGAGGAGTGGCTATATTAATGCAGGCAAGACTCTATGCTAGATAAAGTTTTGAATTAAAATTTTTACATCATTCTTGTGAAGAAGAATTTTTTTCCATCTAGGGATATAAAAATTGAATAAGTACACAAGAATCATACACAAAAGAGAAGACTGTATTCAATCTGTGCATATAAAACAGATTACCTAATTCTCTTATTGAACTGTATGAAATTTAAAACAAACAGTAGAATCTTATTTTAAAGTATTTTTGTTGATAAAAATAATTATAACCTACTGGATGAAATGAAATTGAACAAAGTACTTTCTAGTCTCTCCAAATCAGACAACCTTAATATGTTCTGATTTTATTAAACAACTTGTGTTATTGTGGTTATAGTTGTTTTTAACCTATCAAAGAGAAAGTTACTCTATAAGGCAGTACAGATTATGATAAAAGAGAATGGATCTGAAGTAATCCAAACCAGATTATGAATTTCTGCTATAAAATGTATTTATTTAGGAAATAACTTTCTATTATTTTCTAGTATTATTATAAAGATTATGGAGACTAAATAACTAGCAAAGTACTTGAAAAATATTACTAAATAAATGGTAATAGAATTATGCCCTACAACATTGGAAACTGGTCCATTCCAAGATGGTCAAAAAGGAACAGCTCCAGTCTGCAGCTCCTAATGTGATCAATGCTGAAGACAGGTGATTTCTGCATTTCCAACTGAAGCACCTGGTTCATCTTATTAGGACTGGTCAGACAGGGGGTGCAGCCCACGGAGGATGAGCCAAAGCAGGGTGGGGCATTACCTCACCTGGGAAGCACAAGGGTTTGGGAGATTTCCCTTTCCTAGCCAAGGGAAGCTGTGACAGACTGTACCAGGAATACTGGGACACCGCCACCTAAATATTACACTTTTCCAATGGTCTTAGCAAACGACACACCAGGAGATTGTATCCCACACCTGGCTTAGTGGGTCCCACATGCACGGAGCCTTGCTGATTGCTAGCTCAGCAGTCCAAGATCCAACTGTGAGGCAGCAAGCCTGACTGGGGAATGGGTGTCCACCACTGCTGAGGCTTCAGTAGGTAAACAAAGCAGCCAGGAATCTTGAACCGGGTGGAGCCCACTGCAGCTCAATGAGGCCCACCTGCCTCTGTAGACTCCACCTCTGGGGGCAGAGCATAGCTGAACAAAAGGCAGCGAAACTTCTGCAGACTTAAATATCCCTGTCTGACAGCTCTGAAGAGAGCAGTGGTTCTCCCAGCATGGTGTTTGAGCTCTGAGAACAGACAGACTGCCTCCTCAAATGGGTCCCTGACCCTGTGTAGCCTAACTTGGAGACACCTCCAAGTAGGGACCAACTGACACCTCATACAGCTGGGTGCTCCTCTAAGATGAAGCCACCAGAGGAAGGATCAGGCAGCAATATTTGCTGTTCTGCAATATTTGCTGTTCTGCAGCCTCTGCTGGTGATACCCAAGCAAACAGGGTCTGGAGTGGACCTCCAGAAAACTCCAACAGACCTGCAGCTGAGAGTCCTGACTGTTAGAAGGAAAACTAACAAACAGAAAGGAATACCATCAATATCAACAAAAAGGACATCTACACCAAAACCCTATCTGTAGGTCACCATCATCAAATACCAAAAGTAGATAAAACCACAAAGATGGGGAGAAACTAGAGAAGAAAAGCTGAAAATTCTAAAAACCAAAGCATCCCTTCTAGTCCAAAGGATCGCAGCTCCTTGACAGCAATGGAACAAAGCTGGATGTAGAATGACTGTGATGGGTTGACAGAAGTAGGCTTCAGAAAGTCGGTAATAACAAACTTCTCTGAGCTAAAGGAGGATGTTCGAATCCATTGCAACAAAGCTAAAAACCTTGAAAAAAAGACTAGATGAATGACTGACTAGAATAAACAGTGTAGAGAAAACTTTAAATGACCTGATGGAGCTGAAAACCATGGCACAAGAACTACGTGCCCCATGCACAAACGTCAGTAGCCGATTTGATCAAGTGGAAGAAATGGTATCAGTGATTGAAGATGAAATGAATGAAATGAAGTGAGAAGAGAAGTTTAGAAAAAAAAGAGTAAAAAGAAACAAACAAAGCCTCCAAGAAATAGGGGACTATGTGAAAAGGCCAACTCTACGTCTGATTGGTGTACCTGAATGTGATGGGGAGAGTAGAACCAAGCTGGAAAACACTCTTCAGGATATTATCCAGGAGAACATCCCCAACCTAGCAAGGCAGGCCAACATTCAAATACAGGAAATACAGAGAACACCACAGAGATACTCCTCGAGAATAGCAACCCCAAGACACATAATTGTCAGGTTAACCAAGGTGGAAATGAAGGAAAAATATTAAGGACAAAGAGAAACGTCGGGTTACCTACAAAGAGAAGCCCATTAGACTAACGGCAGATCTCTCAGTAGAAACTCTACAAGTCAGAAAAGAGTGGGGGCCAGTATTCAACATTCTTAAAGAAAAGGTTTTAAACCCAGAATTTCATATCCAGCCAAACTAAGGTTCATAAATGAAGGAGAAATAAAATCCTTTACAGACAAGCAAATGCTGAGAGATTTTGTCACCAACAGACCTGCCTTACAAGAGCTCCTAAAGGAAGCACTAAACACAGAAAGGAAAAACTGGTACAAGCCACTGAAATAACCTGCCAAATTGCAAAGACCATTGATGTTAGGAAGAAACTGCATCAACTAACGGACAAAATGACCAGCTAACATCATAATGACAGGATCAAATTCACACATAACAATATTAACCTTAAATGCAAATGGGCTAAATGCCACAATTAAAAGACATAGACTGGCTAATTGGATAAAGAGTCAAGACCAATCAGTGTGCTCTATTCAGGAGACCCATCTCATATGCAGAGACACACACAAGCTCAAAATTAAGGAATGGAGGAAGACCTACCAAACAAATGGAAAGAAAGAAAAAGAAAGTGGGGGTTGCAATCCTAGTCTCTGATAAAACAGATTAAACCAACAAAGATCAAAAGAGACAAAGAAGGGCATTACAAAGAGCTAACTATTCTAAATATATATACCCCCAATACAGGAACACCCAGATTCCTAAAGCAAGTCCTTAGAGACCTACAAAGAGACTTAGACTCCCACACCATAATAATGGGAGACTTTAATACCTCACTGTCAGTATTAGACAGATCAAGACAGAAGGTTATCAAGGATATCCAGGACTTGAACTTAGCTCTTCAACAAGCAGACCTAATAGACATTCTCAGAACTCTCCACTCCAAATCAACAGAATATACGTTCTTCTCAGCACCACATTGCACTTATTCTAAAATTGACCACATAGTTGGAAGTAAAGCACTCCTCAGCAAATGTAAAATAATAGAAATCACAACAAACTGTCACTCAGACCACATTGCAAACAAATCAGAACTCAGGATTAAGAAAGTCACTCAAAACTGCACAACTGCATGGAAACTGAACAACCTGCTCCTGAATGACTATTGGGTAAATAATGTAATGAAGGCAGAAATAAAGGTGTTCATTTAAACCAATGAGAACAAAGACACAACATACCAGAAGCCCTGGGACACATTTAAAGCAGTGTATAGAGGGAAATTTATAGCACTAAATGCCCACAAGAGAAAGCAGGAAAGATCTAAAATCAACACCCTAACATCACAATTAAAAGAACTATAGAAGCAAGAGCAAACACATTCAAAAGTTAGCAGAAGACAAGAAATAACTAAGATTAGAGTAGAACTGAAGGAGATAGAGACACGAAAAACCCTCCAAAAAATCAATGAATCCAGGAGCCAGGTTTCTGAAAATATCAACAATATTGATAGACTGCTAGCAAGACTAATAAAGAAGAAAAGAGAAGAATCAAATAGATGCAATAAAAAATGATAAAGGGGATATCACCACTGATCCCACAGAAGTACAAACTACCATCAGAGAATACCATAAAAACCTCTATGCAAATAAACTAGAAAATTTAGAAGAAATTGATAAGTTCTTAGACACATACACCCTCCCAAGACTAAACCAGGAAGAAGTTGAATCCCTGAATAGACTAATAACAGGCTCTGAAATTGAGGCAATAATTAATAGCCT
>NW_012120032.1:202952-250022 GCF_000951035.1 Colobus angolensis palliatus | reverse complement strand
CAGTGTATAGAGGGAAATTTATAGCACTAAATGCCCACAAGAGAAAGCAGGAAAGATCTAAAATCAACACCCTAACATCACAATTAAAAGAACTAGAGAAGCAAGAGCAAACACATTCAAAAGCTAGCAAAAGGCAAGAAATAACTAAGATCAGAGCAGAATTGAAGGAGACAGAGACACAAAAAACCCTTCAATAATCAATGAGTCCAGCAGCTGGTTTTTGTTGAAAAGATCAACAAAATTAATAGACCACTAGCAAGACTAATAAAGAGGAAAAGAGAGAAGAATCAAATAGATGCAATAAAATATGACAAAAGAGATATCACCACCGATCCCACAGAAGTACAAACTGACATCAGAGAATACTATAAACACCTCTACACAAATAAACTAGAAAATTGAGAAGAAATGGATAAATTCCTGGACACATACACCCTCCCAAGACTAAACCAGGAAGAAGTTGAATCCCTGAATAGACTAATAACAGGCTCTGAAATTGAGGCAATAATTAATAGCCTACCATCCAAAAAAAGTCCAGGACCAGAAAGATTCACAGGTGAATTCTACCAGTGGTACAAAGAGGAGCTGGTACCATTCCTTCTGAAACTATTCCAATCAATACAAAAAGATGGAATCCTCCCTAACTCATTTTATGAGGCCAGCATTATCCTGATAACAAAGCCTGGCAGAGACAACAAGAAAAGAGAATTTTAGACCAGTATTCCTGATGAATATCTATGTGGAAATCCTCAATAAAATACTGGCAAATCGAATGCAGCAGCATATCAAAAATCTTATCCACCAAGATCAAGTTGGCTTCATCCCTGGGATGCAAGAGGCTGGTTCAGCATACGCAAATCAGTAAAGGTAATCCATCACATGAACAGAACCAAAGACGAAAACCACATAATTATCTCAATAGATGCAGAAAATGCCTTCAACAAAATTCAACAGTCCTCCATGCTAAAAACTCTCAATAAACTAGATATTCATGGTATGTATCTCAAAATAATAAGAGCTATTTATGACAAACCCACAGTCAGTATCATACTGAATGGGCAAAAACTGGAAACATTCCCTTTGAAAACTGTCACAAGACAGGGATGCCCTCTCTCACCATTCCTATTCAACATAGTGTTGGAAGTTCTGGCCAGGACAATCAGACAAAATAAAGAAATAAAGGGTAGGGTATTCAATTAGGAAAAGAGGATATCAAATTGTCCCTTTTTGCAAATGACATGATTGTATATTTAGCAAACTCCATCATGTCAGCCCAAAATCTCCTTAAGCTGATAAGCAACTTCAGCAAAGACTCAGGATTCAAAATCAATGTGCAAAAACCACAAGCATTCTTATATATCAATAACAGACAAATATAGAGCCAAATAATGAGTGAACTCCCATTCATGATTGCTACAAAGAGAATAACATACCTAGGAATCCAACTTACAGGGGATGTGATGGACCTCTTCAAGGATAACTACAATCCACTGCTCAATGAAATAAAAGAGGACACAAACAAATGGAAGGACATTCCATGATCAAAATGGAAAGAATCAATATCATGAAAATGGTCATATTGCCCTAGGTAATCTATAGATTCAATGCCATCCCATTCAAGCTACCAATGATTTTCTTCACAGAATTGGGAAAACTATTTTAAAATTCATATGAAACCAAAACAAGAGCCCGCATTGCCAAGACAATCTTAAGCCAAAAGAACAAAGCTGGAGGCATCATGCTACCTGACTTCAAACTGTACTACAAGGCTACAGTAACCAAAACAGTATGGTACTGGTACCAAAACGGAGATATAGACCAATGGAATGGAACAGAGGCCTCAGAAATAACACCACACATCTACAACCATCTGATCTTTGAGAAACCTGACAAAAACAAGAAATGGGGAAAGGATTCTCTATTTAATAAATGTTGCTGGGAAAACTGGCTAGCCATATGTAGAAAGCTGAAACTGGATCCCTTCCTTAAACCTTATACAAAAATTAATTCAAGATGGATTAGAGACTTAAATGCTAGACCTAAAGCCATAAAAACCCTAGAAGAAAACCTACCTAGTAGCATTCAGGACACAGGCATAGGCAAATCTTCATGAAAAAAACACCAAAAGCAATGAAAATAAAAGCCAAAATAGACAAATGGGATCTAATTAAACTAAAGAGCTTCTGCACAGCTAAAGAAACAACCATCAGAGTGAACAGGCAACCTACAGAATGGGAGAACATTTTTGCAATCTACCTGTCTGACAAAGGGCTAATATCTAGCATCTACAAAGAACATAAACAAACTTTTAAGAAAAAATCAAACAACCCTACCAAAAAGTGGGCAAAGGATATGAACAGACACTTCTCAAAAGAAGACATTTATGCAGCCAACAGACACATGAAAAAATGCTCATCATCACTGGCCATCAGAGAAATGCAAATCAAAATCACAATGAGATACCATCTCACACCAGTTAGAAAGGCGATCATTAAAAAATTAGGAAACAACAGTGCTGGAGAGGATGTGGAGAAATAGGAACAATTTTACACTACTGGTGGGAGTGTAAACTAGTTCAACCATTTTGGAAGACAGTGTGGCGATTCCTCAAGGATCTAGAACTAGAAATACCATTTGACTCAGTGATCCCATTACCGGGTATATACCCAAAGGATTATAAATCATGCTACTGTAATGATACATGCACACATATGATTATTGCAGCAATATTACAATAGCAAAGACTTGGAACCAAGTGAATTGGCCCTCAATGATAGACTAGATTAAGAAAATGTGGCACATATACACCATGGAATACTATGCAGCCATAAAAAAAGGATGAATTCATGTCCTTTGTAGGGACATGGATGAAGCTGGAAACCATCATTCTGAGCAAACTGTTGCAAGGACAGAAAACCAAACACTGCATGATCTTACTCATAAGTGGAATTGAACAATGAGAACACTTGGACACAGGAAGGGGAACATCACACACTGTGGCCTGTTGTGGGGTGGGGGAATGGGGTAGGGATAGCATTAAGAGAAATACCTAATGTAAATGATGAGTTAATGGGTGCAGCACACCAACATGGCACATGTATACATATGTAACAAACCTGCACGTTGTGCACATGTACCCTAGAAGTTAAAGCAAAAAAAAAAAAAAAAAAAATGGAAAATTTATGTGGGAGAAATAATTACTGGGATTTAATGTTGAAGGTACAATATTTACACATAAAAGCTTTTATAATGGATATTATATTGCACAGCATAAGTGTGTTTTCTTATTTTACACATATATACCAAATATGTATTATATATTTTAAGGGAACATGTGTGTATATTGCAGATCATATTTTATTTTATATTCTGAAACATATGACCATAATTGAAGTAATAGATACCTTTTAAAATAATCTATTATTGCAAGTTTTAAGCCAGGAGGCTGAGAACATAATAGAAGATTAGAGATAAAATATGTCATTATTTCCATTCTAATCTATATTATTATTTTAAAATATTTTTAGTTGTATTTGACAAAGATATTATAATATTAGCTAATTATAAAACACATAATTAGGCTATATTTACATCTCTTTTTGTCATTTAAGTATCATAGATCATTTAAAAATTAATCGTGAGAAACTGCCTTTTTTTTAGACTTACAGTAATGCTAAAATATTATCCCCCAACATCTTTTATATCTCAAACTTGGTGGCATACTTTGTAGGCCATAGTAAGAGACTGTGACAACCATTTTTTCCAATACTCATTACTAAGAAAATAATACAATTTAATCTGACTTTACCTATTAGGATGCAAATAAATGCCAGTAATCTCAAAAATAATTAGATGCAGTAAATTATGGCAAAATCCCTAACATTTCAGCTTTGCAACTGCAGAAAAATGTGCCAGTTTAGTCATATTTAAAATATTTAATTTGATCTCTAAAACTGAAATAATTTGTTGTCATTCCTATTGCACTTAATGGTAAAATGTTTGCTTTATGTAAAACCTAGTGGGTAAACTAGATGATAGATTTAATCATATTTTGTTATTTAGCCATAATTCTAGGAGTTCGTCTGAGAAACTCAGGTATGAAATGAGATTCTTAGATCATTAATTTGCCTCCTCCATACTTGTATATAAATTGTGTAAATTCCTTTACTTTGCTCGAGATGTTTTTTATCATAGCACTGGGTAACAGGTGAAACATAAATATACCTTCCCATGGGTGTTTCTAACTCTGATGTGAAGAAAACAACAGGGAAACAGAAACATGCTCTGGCTAATATAATTAAATGGAGCTTATTTTAAGTATATACTGAAGATATGAGGATATGAAAATTAAAACTTTCTCAACAGATTTGTTGAAAATTAGACAATAATTCACGGTCAATTAGAGAACACACAGATTAGTAGACTAAAAGCAGTTCTGATCATTTAACAGTGAATTTTACAATTTTCTGTACTTGAAATCATGACTGCAGAAAGTCATCCCCTTTTAGTCTGCCAGATGTTACCTGGATTCAGATCCTAGTTCAAACATTTACCAATTGTGTCAACTTCATGAGGTTATTTAATCCATCTATACTTCAGTTACCTCATTTAGATTAATAGGACTGAATTTATGGAGTTGTTTTCAGGTGTGTTGATTATCTATTGTTTTGTAACAAATTGCCACAAGTTTAGCTAGTTAAAACAAGATACAATTATTACAGTTCCTGTGAGTCAGGAATCTGGGCACAGTTTATCAAGATCTGCTCAGGATTTCACAAGGCAATTGTTTTGGTTGCATTCCTTTTGGGGCTCACAGCTCTCTTTGAAGCTCATGTGATAGTTAGCTGAATTCAGTGTCTTGTTTTTGTGTGACTGTGGTCCCTATTTTCTTGCTGGCTACCATCCTGGAGTTGCTCTCATCAACAACAAAAAAAATAATTCCTTGCCATGAAGCTTTCTCAAAGGCCATCTCACGGTTTTTCTATTAATATGACAACTTACTCTTCAAAACCAGCTGGAGACTGTCTTATTCCTGCCTGCAAAATGGAATCTTATATAAGCTAAAGTGGTCTTGACAGTGATTTCCATATTCTTTACCATATTCTCTTGACTAGCAGCAAGTCATAGGTTCAACCTTCATGAAAAGGAGATTATGTAAACATGCGACTCATTGGTCTGCTCAGGGTGTGTTCCACACACAAAGATTAAATCAACAAATCCAGGTAAAACATTTATAATCCTGTTGGCAGAAACGCATCCTCAGTAATTGTAGCTCTTACCTCTTACTGTGCTTTTTACCTAGAAAAATTTTCTAGTCTCTTTATGCCTCCTATTGCTTTATGAATTCAATTGCTCCACTGTTAGACCACCTTACAAGTTTCCTTACAGTATTTTCTCTCTTTCTTTTTCTGCACCACTGATCACAGCCTCTGTCTTATGCATCTAAACTGCCAAGTTAGTGATGTGATTCTCTGGTTTTTGCATCCTCAGAAAGTCAAATGCCAATTTTATTACCTCATGAACGTGAAGAACCAGTCAGGTTCTTTGGTTGCTGGGGTAGGAATAGTTAAACCTGTGACTACTCTCAAACAAGTAAGGGCATAAAGAAATTCCAGCTGATGTTGGCCTGCTCAGTTAGTGCAATAAGTTCTCAGTCATGAATCAATTGCATAATATAGAAACCAGTACTAGCACCATTATTAGCAGATATTATTGTAGGCCAGGTATATTGTGGGTGAGTGCCCGAATGATTCTCCCCAGTGTTCTTTCATAAGTAGAATTACGTCTCATTCTCTCCTGAAATACGATATAATCATGTGTCACATAATTATGTTTCAGTAAAAAATGTACCACATATACCATGGTAGTTCTAAAAGATTATAATACCACATTTTTACTGTACCTTTTCTATATTGTGTCCTTAGGCAATGTCTTCATGCAAACATGAAGGCTAGTACTAGTAGACCAACTAGCTTTGTGTAACTATACTTTATAATGTTTGCATGAAGACATTGCCTAAGGACAAATTTCTGAGAATCTAGCCCCTTTATTAAGCAACACATGACCATACTGATATACACTTCTTGGCTTGTCATAACTCATTAGCTTTTTAAAAAATTATAAACCTTCCACAGTAATGATTATATCTCCAATAACATCCCTCAAAATATTTTAGTACTATGTTAATAGTACTCTTGAATGTTTGTGCTCTATTCAAATTCACGTTTTGAAGTTCTATCGATCTATATGATAATATTTGGAGACTGGGCTTTGGGGATGTAATTAGGATAAGATGAGGTAATAAAGTCAGGACCATCACTATGGGATTAGTACCTTTATAAGAAAAGAAACCAGAGGTTGCTTTTTCTCTCTATGCTTTTCATATATTATTGTCATCAAGTAATTCAAATATACAAAGGGTTAACTGGATTGAGAAAGATATTATCAGGCAAGTAAATGATAGTTTTCCATATTCCAGAGAGAAAGTTTCAAGTTGTTTAACAACTGAATAACCTTTATAAAAGAATATATTACTTTTAGCAAGTAGACTGAATTGTTAATTTGTGACTTTATTGTCAATATTGTGTAAATTGGGCAGTTGTTTTATATATTTTAAAGAGTACTAGAGACTGTCCTTTTAAGTTATCAGTGTAAATCATTTACATGGTCAATATTATAAAAATATTTATTCCACATTTATTTGCTGTGCCCTATAATAATTCCATAGTTACACCTTTATCAGCATAATTCAATATAGTAATTTGTTCATACTAAATGTTGCTCATTATTAAGGATATTTCCTTCCCAGACATATCCCGTTTCTTGACCCCTGTAGTAGGTAGAAAGAGGATTATACATCAGCTTTAGTGCTTATATTCCAAATTGTCCTGGGGTCATAGCCATTGACTGATTATAAAAGGACAATTCTGTACAGAAATGAGTTCCAAAGTAGCATTCTTTGATTACAGTTTGTTGATAGCCCATGGGCAATAGCCTCTAATCTTCTACTATCTGGATCATTCCTACTGATTATATATTGAATATAAATATTTATTCATGGTAATAGGCAGCTAGGAAGCTGTGCTATAAGCTACATTTTCATTTTATATATTCAGGCACTCTGAGTTACATATCTTTTCCACAATTTTTTAAAATTTTAGTTTGGTATTTTAGGATTTCAGACTACACAATTCTGATTCCATTTCCTTTAATGTAACAAAATTATCTCCCTGAGTGAATACCCAAGATTATTTTAATGTTTGAGTTTTAGATTAGTAGCCAAATATGTTAAGGTTATAATAAGGCCAGATTTATAAAGCTTCTCCTCCAGTTTATGGAATTCCTGTCAGTAACTTTATTTCTGAAGTAAAAACTCTTCCAGTGCTTCTCTTTGACTTAGGAGGATATTCTTACTTCCCACTACTTCTTTTCAAATATACTAGGTATAACTTGTTAAAGGTTCTCAGGCCAGTTAAAATGGCACCAAGATTTCATTTCCTATGATTACCTGTCAATGCATTTTAAATCTCATTTTTTTCCCATAAATCCTATTAACTCAGAATCTCTTCAAAATATTTCAATCAGTAGCACTACTTTCTTTAGGAGCAAACAGCTCATACCCAAGTTATCTACATACATCTTAGTTTGACAGGACTATACATTTTTTCATAATTCCTCTATCTATATCATGAGGCTTTATATAATGCATTCTTTTTATATACAGCTATTTTTTTGCTGAAACCAAATTACTCAGACATTGTATATTATTCATGCATGATTATTTTAATATCAGAGAACGTGGCCAAGCAGCATGTAGTTAGACTCTATATGCAGACTTCCTCCTTGTTAAATTATTTTGAGCCTTCTTTGTCTTTAAAAATTATTGTATTAATGTTATCCACAAAAAATTTACCTTTTAATTTTAATCTAACAAAAAATTCAAATGTTGGACTTACTACATAAACCATGGCAGAAATTAAATCTCTAAGGGAGCTAGAACTGTGTTCTTAGTACATGTAGTAGACTTATTCTTTGCCCTCAATATCTTCCTGAAAATACCAGTTCAATTTAATTGCTTTTGAGGAGATACGTTGAGCAGGGACTTTCCTATGAGAAAGCCTTTTAGATATTACCCTGGACAGCTGACCACAAAGTGATAAATCAGCACATCTAGAAGCCCTGTTATGGACTGAATGTCTGTGCTCTATTCAAATTCACATCTTGAAGTTCTATCTACCCATATGATAGTATTTGGAAATAGGGCTTTGGGGATGTAATTAGGATAAGATGAGGTAATAAATATGGGACCTTCATGATGGTATTAGTACCTTTATAAGAAAAGAAACCAGAGCTTGCTTTTACTCTCTATGCTTTTTATATATTATTGTAATCAATAGCCACAATTCTCTGAGTTAAGTAAAATTTGGGTCTCCATGTTTCAGATAAAAGTACTGCCAAGTTTAACTACTTGTACCAGGTAACAGCTCTATAAGACTAGTGACTAATATACAAGAAATGTGAGCATAGAAGCTAAAGGTGAACATGAACAGTATTTTATTATAAATAAATACTCTTACCATATTAATTTTTCCTCAAACAGCTGTGTACTATGAAACTCTGCTTTCTTCTCAGGCCTGAAACCCATTATCCACTTTATTTCTGCACTGCTGTGAAACTTTTATAATAGCATTCATTACATGGAATTCAATTATTGGTTTCTGTTTCAAGTTCTTCATAGTGAACTTGAGAGTCCTAATATCTTTCCATTACAGTGAAATATGATGTAAAAAGTCATTTTTTAAAATAATATTTCTATCTTATTGGTTTTAGAGATATAAATATTATCTTGAAAAATAACAATTTGAAAATCTCAATAATCACTTTGGCCCTTTTTATACTCAGTTTAAATTCCAGTCTCTTCACCTTTTGGGACACTCTGCTCTCTCTTGTACAATGTAATTTACCAAAATTATTTCGCTTTACCCTGGACACAGTGATATTTTTGTTTCTTATAAAAATCCATCTGATAATGAAGATACATTTCAAAACAAAGTAGACTTATTTGTCTCTATGTATTGATTTACATTTTACGTCAAGCAATCTATTCTTCAGTTTAATACTAATGTTATTTCATCACAAATTCTCAAACAGTCATCTGAAGTAGTCTATCGATAAGAGAACTTTGTATAAGTATTTTCTATTATTGGTTTTTGGGACATTCTTGATGAACAGAAAAGATACATATTTTGCCTGAATTACAAGGTAAATGTAGGTGAAACAAAAAGTGAGGAAATGCAAAGTTAACCTATCAAATATTTAGAAGAATACAAATGGAGGCAGCCAGAACCATATGAAAAAAATACATTTATTTGATTTTATAAAATAAAATATTAAAAAGAATCTAAGTTCTTTGATCCTCAAGAATAGTTTATGCCTATATTAGTTGAGCAAAATTATCATTTTACAATTATCTGGCATATTGGTTGCTCATAATGTATCTTATATGTCAAATGAAAGCTCCCAATATGAATGGAGAAAATCATTTAAATGTTGTATAATAGATATCCAATAGCTCTTGATATTTTCAGCTGTTTAATTTTAGTTTTGACTGGAATCAACAACTCAAACCTCCCAAATCTGAAACAGAAAATTTAACATCATCAAGATTATAAGGTTTCTTTGATTACTTTCCTCCTCTGATTGGCTTCCTGTGCCAGCTACTTGATCAGCTAGTGACAGGACCAATCAGATATAAATTTTCTAAAATTCTAAATTATGAAATATCAGACAGTTATACTTATTTTTTCAAATAAATGTGACTTTAAACTAACCTCTTATTTCTGCTCAATTTTGTCTTATTTTCTAATTCTTCAAAAAGATGACTTTTAACAAATTAATATAAACATAAACCTCAAATTGTACCCCATAAATATATTTGAGAAGAAATATTTTAGAATAAAAATAAGTTAACATATTAATTAAAAAGATAGCTTTACCCACCACATATAAGTATTTTACCTTCTAGGAGGACTGTTTTGAATAACTACTATTGTGTTTACTATTTATTCTCAAGTTAAATGCTACAATAGTATAGTTAGCTATGATCATAAATACTTGAGTTATTTTGATTGAATAAAGTTTAGATAGAAATATGTTAAATTTTTAAAAGTAGAATTCCTAACACAAATGGAAAGTTATATCAACCTGTCCATAAGTTTTAAGAATTCTAAGGAGAGGTACTGATCCCTGATAAGAATGAATGAGGAGAGAAGGTGACAGTGCTGATTTTGATTGCTTTTCTCCAGCTTACTGAACAAACAGAATGAAGAATTACTTTAGAGATATATAAGCAACTATGTTTAGCTGAAATAGGATTGCTGTGATAACAGCAAATTAACAGAGAACATCTGATGAAAGCATAGGAAAATATAATCTCCACAAAAAAGGAGAATAATATACAATTCAAAGGAAATCCTGACTGGGAAGGAACATTAGTATTTAACTAAAGAGAAATGATTAAGTTAAATAATGTATGGAGAAAGAAACATGTCAATTTTTCTATAAATGCCCATGTTTGCTTGGAAATATATTACCTGTTTTTCCTGAGAAATAATTTTGATGAAGTGTTATGTATTCAATTAGTAAAATATTTTGTCAACAGGACCATGTTTGAGCCAAGAAGACCATATCTTATTTTACATGCTACTTAAAAGTGCAAGAACGAAATAGGAAAGACAAATAGAAAGAGAGTATGTAACTGTGGCATTATTGTGACAACAAATTGGATGAGTGATACGGAGACAAGAAGGAATTAATGCTGTGAGCAGAGACTGAGATTATATAGACAAGAATTTGAGATACAGATAAAAACACATTTGTTCAACCTATTAGCTAAAGAATATCTAGGTAGTTTCTCTCTCTTGCCATTTATCCTGCTAGTATGTTCCTGATCAGTTTAAATGACCAAGTGAGCATGAATCTACATGACTTTGCATTCTTTTCCATTGGCAACACTTCATGGAAAGAAACTATACAGGAGAGGGTTAGAACAAGTTATGAACAAGTTAGGAGAATTCGTAATCCATCGATATTGAAATGTTTTTGGTTAGTATAACATAATAGAATACCATTTGCTATGTTATATATGATAGAATACTATTATTAATGTTGCTGAGTATGGGGCTTCAAGCTCCAGCATTTGCCAAAAGACTGAGAGGATTTTGCAAATTAAATTTGAATTAATAGTGTCCTGGCAGGAGCATGTAAAGCAGTCACAAGACTTGGTTATGCCAGATACTAAAAATTTGACATTAGGGAAGTCATTTAAACTCATTGGACATTCACCTGTATGGTTTTTGTCTTTATTTCTTTCATTTTCCTAATTAGATTACATCGCTTATTATATTAACATGTTTTGAGAATATTAATTATTTTAATGTTTTTTGATAATATTTTATATGTATTCTGTGTGATACTACATATATATTAGGAAACCTAAAATAAAAAAGACAAGAGATAAGTCTTGATGAGGATATGGCAAATATGAAACCTTCCTAGATGATTTTGGGGATGTAAAATGATGCAGCTGCTTAGAAAAATACCTTAACAGTCTTCAAAAAATTAACCTTAGAGTTACCATATTACCTACCAATTCCACTGTTAGGCATATACCTTTCAGAGTCTGTACTGTGTTGTTATAGCAGAATACTATATACTAGGTAATTTATAAAGAAAATAAAATCATCTCACAGTGGAAGACAGAAGGGCAAAAGAGATTGAAAAAGAGCAAGGGAGAAAGACAGGGTCAAACTCACTTTTATAACAAGCCCACTGTTGTGATAATGAACCTACAATAACAGCACAATAATTTATTCATGAGGGCAGAGCCGCCATGACCTCTACACCTGCCATTAGGTCCCACTTCTCAACACTATTGCATTGGCGATTAAGATTCCAACAAATGAACTTTGGGGGACACATTAAAATCACAGCAGTACTCAAGATAATTGAAAACATTCAAACACAAAACATTTTCATGAATAGTCATAACTACATTGTTCATAATAGCCAAAAGTGGAAATAGACTAAATATTCATTAATTGATACACAATAAACAAAATGTGACATATTCACTCAAAGGAGTAATATTGATCTATAAAAATGAACGAAAAACTGATACATGCTACAACATAGGTGAATCTTGAAATCATTATACTAAACGAAAGAAGCTACACACAAAAGACTAATCATTTTATGATTATATTTTTATGAAATGTCCAAAATTGACAAATTCATAGAAACAGAAAGTAGGTTTACAAGGAGGGCTGGAGGGGAAAATGAGGTGTAACTGCTAATGGGTATCTGGCTTCTTTTGGGTTAATGAAGATATTCTGAAACTAGAGTGATTATTGTAAAACTTTATGAATATACTATAATACACTAAATTGTGTATTTTAAAAGGTGAATTTGTGGTTTTGTGAATTAATCTCAATAGGAATAGAGTGATTATTGTAAAACTTTATGAAAATAGTAAAACACACTAAATTGTATACTTTAAAAGGTGAATTTGTTGTTTTGTGAATTAATCTCAATAAGAATAATGAAATTTAATATATTATAAGTGGAATTTAAGGTTCACTGTATAACATAATTCAGGTTCTACATTTTTAAAGTTTTATTTATGACTTTTGACTAGAAAGTTAACTTAGAACAACAAATTTACTATTTCTTAAGCTTTTTATAATCACTTTATGTTAGAGTTACAATGCTTTATTAATTAAAATAGACTGTGTGTGAATGGAAAATAATTTCAAGTGTGGAAAAACATACAACTGACAAAGTTTATATTCAGAATACACTAAAGCTCACTTAAATCAATAAGAATAAACTAAGAATCTTATTTAAAATTGATAAACATATTTGAACAGGAATTTGCAAAGAGGATATTCAAATATCAGATATATTTTAAAATGGTCAGTCACCTTAGAAAATGCTCATTTATCCTTAGCAAGTTAAGATGAAAACTATGTATTATTGCATACCAATCAGAATAAATAGAATGTTAAGAATAGTAATAACAAGTGTTGGCAACAATGTAAGGTATTAGTATATCCACCAAATTGCTGATGGAAGTTCAAATTTGTATTATTGTATTGGAAAACTCTTAGGTACTATCTACTAAAAATATACATATACATAACCTGTAACCTAGCAATTCTACTCCGAAGGTATCAACCAGCAAAATGCAAAATGCCTGCATTGCTCTTTTAGCCCAAAGTCAATCAATTGTAGATTGATGACTAGATCAATGAATAAATTATGTTAGATCTTCATTAACAATGGAAATATATGAATAGCATATAAAAATAAAATTTAATTTTATCTATATGATATAACCAGACACACTATTAATTTAATTAAAAATATATGCAAACCTAATATATGGTATAAAAATTCGTGATTTTGATTAAGTTTAGGAAGACAAGAGCATTTATTTATTAGAAGAGAACATAGGAACTTCTAACATGCTGGTAATGTTCTATATTTTGAGTTAGATGTGGTTACACAATCACTGAGTAGACCCACTGTGATTCCTGTGTTCTTTTGTATATTGTGCTTCCATGCAAATATTATTTAAAATTCAAGTTCACAACCAATATACATATGTGATCTCATATATATGAATACTTCTGTACAAAATCACATCTGTACATTATAAAATACATTATATTTAAAATAGTTTGTGTTCATAGCTGATAAATGCATTACATGTATGTGATATAACAAATATAACAAATATAGCATTTATAAATACAAAGGAAAAGTTCTAATTGAATGAAACATAACCTTTAGCAGTGCATATTTCTGGATATTGGCCTGGGATGGAAGAGGCTAGCAGGGACACTCAGTATTTACTTCTGAAAAATTAAAATTTTATTCTACTGAGATCACTCATGTATTACATATATGAATTTTAATGCAAAATGATAAGCAATATTAAATGCATGTTTTCTCATTAATGTTTTAAGAATTATAAAATTTAAATCATCTCAGTATAGCATGGGACCATTATTGAAGAAATGCTCGGTGGTAAGATTCAGTCACCTGTGTCAAGGCATTTTCAGACATGGAACAATATTCAGCAGGCAATAAAGTAAAATCTTGGCAATAATTACTGTTCCTATACTCTACAGTTTCTTAAATCTGCAAAGTTTAAAATCTCAGCAAGTTTTTAAGGTATTCAGGGCAGTGGAATTATGTGGAAGCATTTATCTCATAAATCTGTTTTAAAATTTTACAATTCAATATTTTATGATCCTATGCAAAACCTATATGGCAGATACTTTCTGCATTTCATTCTTTCTGACAGTAGTTGCCTTTTACACTTGTTTTCAAAAGTAAAATGTAACCACACCAGAAAGTTAAAAACAGCACTATTTAGTGAGATTCTAGTTATTATTTTTCTACTCAATATAGGTAATGCCTACGCTTAACATGCTCCTTGGCACTATTCTGTAATTATTGAAGTTTCCCACCCCCCATAAAAAAAGAAAACTTTTATTTAATCTATATATTTAGTCATGTTCCAATCAGTTATATTTAAAGCAACATGAAAAGAATAATGTTTTGAAGTCTCAAGTGATAAATTTAGAGGCAATATTGAAGGAGGAAAGAAGTATTTCTTTTGATTAAGTGCAGCATATTTCTAAGAGTTGTCTGTAAAATAATTGGAATAATAGAAAAAAATCCATCAAGTCTGTCAAAATGACTGCTAATTTTTAAAAAAGTGAGGATGGGCAACATTTATATAAAATCTATTAGTTAAGTAGCATTGGTTAGCAAGGTGGTAAAACGGCTATATTTAAAGATCAGGATAAGTAGCTTGTCTTATAAACAAATTATTGTTTTCAAGTTCTTGCATATTGCCAAGCATAAACATTCACCTAATTTATTCAATAAATATTCATTGAACATATTACTATATTCTAGATACAAAATAGTTGTGAAAATAAGATGTATAATGTATGTCTGCTTGTACTATGAGAACATTGTTGTGAAACTTAGTTTCTAGGAGAGTTCAAAAATCCAGAAACACTATTATACTTCAATCTGAATATAGACTACAAGTTCTCTTGAGGAAAGAATGGCCATTTTATTTTCTACTTTATTTTTCTCTCTGTAAATATTTTCTTGTGTTCACTTCTGTTAAAAGTTCACTTCTGTCACAAGTTCACTTCTGTCTAAAGCCTCATTTTAGTATGTGGCCAAAATGATTACGTTTCTCTCATCCCAGTGTGTACATTCTTCACGATATGACTCCTGCAATCAAGAGGTGGAATTCATATCTCTACGTTTCAAATTTATTTATATATTGTTTTATTTTATTTTTAAGTGCATATATGTGTGGAGTAGAATGTGATGTTTTGATACATGTATGTATAGTGGAATGATAGAGCCAGGCTAAATTTAATCTGTACCATGCAAATTGTTTTGGCCAAAGCGACATTAGCCAGGGTGACACAGAAGAGGCATTCAAAGTGGTTGCTCATTAGTGCTTGGCCAGTCTTGCTGTTGACAACATCAGACTACCATGTAATGAAGCCCAAAACAGCCTCATGGAAGATGAGAGACATGGAAACACCAGCCCGACTGAGCTAAGCTTCCCACCTATTCCAAGAGAGACTGGTCTCCTGTTGACCTATAAGCTGACTGCAGTCCCATGAGTTATCCCACATGAGAGCAGAGAGGAAATATATAGCCACTCAAAGAATCATGAGGAATTATGTATTGTTCTTGTTTTGAGCCATTAAATTTGGCATGGATTTTATGCAGAAAAAAATAATACAATTACATTGATTATTGCATGTATCATCAATTAGGATTTTTCTTTTGCATTCAAAATAACTCAAAGCTAAGCCAAACTTGCTCAAGAAGTGAGAAAATATTTTGCTTCACCTAAGTCTGAAATCTAGAGACATAGTTTCAGGTGGTTATGTAAGTTGATCAAGATTTCAAATGATACTAATGAAGAGAACCTGATTTTTCTCTTTTCTCAGTTCTGCACTCTGTCATTATATATTGCTTTTGAATCAAATCATTGTCTGTCTTAAAATGGGTGTATTTTCATGATTCCTAGGAAATTGTTCTTGGGTTTTATTGACCTGAAATACACTAATTATCTTTAGTCTAGATCACATGTTATAATTCTTAGCTGACTTACTGCCCGCATCTGATATATATGATTACTCAAAATGATAAAAAGTATTTTGTGGAATGAAGGGTGACTAAATTCTAGGTGTCAAGAACACCAGATATTCACTATATGATAAGTTAGTTGACTCCCTAATGAACATTTATCAGCATTATGATAAACTACATGAATATCTGAATTTTTGTGTCATTTTCTCCCAGAAGTCTTCCTAATTCCTGTACCAGGTTTAGGGCCTTAAGTTATATATTCCTGTTTCTTTTAATGTTTGTTTGTTTAAATAAACTTAGTCAATTTTTTTTTGGTCCATTGACAGTAAGATCCATGAGGACAAAGGACATATTTTTCTTGCTTACTATTGTGACCTCAGGATCCAGCAATGTGATTGCCAAATAAATCCTTATTCAATGAATAAAGGTTAAATTTAACTGTTTCCAAATTTCAGACTCTATTGAATACAAGAAGGTTTAATTTAGGCTTATGTTTAGGGTTATTTATTCAATTATTTTTATTGTATTAAAAGATGTAAATTTAGTCTAGAAACATAAAGTTCATAAGTTACTGTGGAGAAAAAAATATTGTTTTGAATCCAATATTGTCGTTGAGTATTCATTTGAATACTCCAATTTCCTATCAACTTCACTTGGCAATGTTAATACTTTAATGTTATAATTCACATAATTTTGATGTGGTTTTGTGGTCAGAAAATATGGTGAGCTTATTCATTTGTTGAAACCTAGTCTACAAGCTAATATTATTTGATGATGGGGCCTTCGGGAGGTTATCAGAGTAAGATTAGGTCATTAGGGTGGGGCTTTCTTGGTGAAATTAATACCCTCGTAAAAAAGAGGAGGAGTCACAAGATCTGCATCTCTCATTCCCAGTGTAGGCACCAAGGAAAGGCTATATGAGAAAATAATGAGAAGATAACCAACCACAAACCAAGAAGAGGGCCCTCACCAAAAATTGAAACTGAGGGAGTTGAATAGATAGGCACCTTGATCTTGAACGTCCCGGACTCCGGAACTGTGATAAATAAGTGCTTGCTGTTTAAGCCACCCAGTTTATGGTATTTTGTCATAGTGGCTAGAACTGGCTAAGACAACATTTTAATCTAATCATGATCATATTGTAGTGTACAAAGTAAATTGTTTATATAATTGTTAAACTAGCTTTGGTAGTGATGAATGTCACTCCTCAGAATTTGTATGTAATTGTAAGTAATACTAATTTCTTGCATTTTAAGATTATTCTCTCTGCAAATTTTTTTCCTATGTATACTATGAAATTTAGAGTTCTTAATTTCAAGGCATTTCTTGTTGTTTGTTTATTTTAATCCATTATAACAATTTTATTTAGGGGCTTCATATATAGTAAGTCCTGCTTTATTTATTCGGGAATTTAAACACATGTAATTTTTTTCAATGACTATAGTAATAACAATAGGTGACTTTTTCCAGGTATCTGTTTGCCCTCATATATTAATATTTACACCTAAGCATTTTTTGAGAACCTACAAAAATGTTACTTCTTCCAAAAATCTCTGTACTTCAGACCACTCTGAATGTCCTTCCCTGAATCTATAAGCTTCAGGGTATTTCATTATTATAATAGTTTTATACTCATTGAAATGATCTATATACAGGTTCTCTTCACTCAGTAGGCTATAAGCTCCTTCACGAGTGAGGCAATATATTGAGCTTTTTTATATCTAGTTATTAATCCAGGATCTTTAATGTAGTAGATGTTTAAGGAATACTTTAAACTCGACCGGCTTTAGATATTTGACTATAATTTCTAATTTATAATATAAGAAATAATTTAAAATCTCAATAGGATAAGGATTATACAGAGATACAGATATACATTCTTTATGTGGATATAAAAGCCAAATATTATTCTGTTATAAGAAGAGAGTAAAGCAGGTCAATGCTGTTGTGAACCCAATTGATAACATGTACTTTTTATATAAAACTAAGTTGGGTGGTTTTAAACGGACATGGCCTTCAATTAAATCTAAGGGCCATTATTTTATGTATTCTTTTCAAACTTTGAACCAAAAATCCTGTAAAATATCAAGATCTTAATAATATATCTGTAAGGTATTGATAATTTGCAGCATCAAAACTTCTGCCTAGTAGATTTTGAATCATATATTTAAAATACCTATACTATTTTATAAATTAGAACATTTCAAACATTTGAAAATATTAAAAATGTTAAAAAGATTTTCAAAGTTAGTAGGACAATCCTAGCTAGACCTTCCCTCCTGCAATGCACCATCAGTCTGTAAAATTGAAAAAAGTCAAGGTTTGCTGAATAGCTGCTGCAGATCACAATTCTTAATTAAGTCATGCTTTTGGAATTATAAACTTTAATATACTTTTTCATGGCATTCTATATTTTACAATAGCTGCTCCTCTCAGAATATATATCCTCTGACAACATTGGGTATACTAGTCACTAATACACAGCTTTGTATTTGGAAAAAGAAAAAAAATTCTAAGGAAAATCTCCACATATCCTACAACAAAGGGTTACATCAGAGAGCAGGTTCATACTCATAATAAGCTTAGAGTTCTACCAAGTATATTTCTTATGTGCCTTCAAATATAGTTGTGCTTCTGCATCAGTAGAATTGTATGCTAGAAACACTGTTATGGACTCAAAGAGGAACCCCATTATTACAAAAGTAGTTTTATAGGTAAAGCTAGCATATTGCAAGGTAACCCTGTCTACAGTGCCAGAAATGTGTCTTGAGAGTCCATTAAGTGCACAGGAACACAACAGTGACACATTTAAATACTAAATGCTGCAGAAAAGTGCCACTAGCTTTTCCAAGGGACTGAAATTGGGTGGCCCAGATTTAAACTGTGGTTTTAATTTGACTTATGATTATTTTGCCCTATAGTGGGTCTAGAAGTTGAAAATACATGTATATATTATTATATATTATCTGTGATTCTTGTAGAGAGTGAACGGAAGAACAAAAATCCTTAGACTTCAGTCCCTGTAAAGCCCTCATTGACTTAAGAGGAATTTATCAATGTAAAGGGATCAGTTTATTACTGCTTTAAACCCCTCATGCATCACAAAGGGATTTACTAAATACTTTCACAGGGACTGCCTGTGTGTTGCCAAGAGGTTTCAGAAATGCACTGAACCTTTTGGTGATTGAAATGTACAGTCCTGCGGCAATGAATTAACATAATTGGAATCAGGGCTAGATGTTTTTTTATAGGAGCTGATTATGTGCAGTTCCAAAAGTATCATTACTTTAGCCTGTCTTATCCTTGAGGGCATAAGAACACTTAAAAAGGGGCTTTAAATATGATGGCTGCTCAGTAGGTGAGCAAGTCTTTGGTGAGAGGTACATTAGCTGTAATTTATAAAGTGTAGTTGGTGGCATTTAACATTCTAATTATATGTAATATTAAGATTAGTTAAGTGGTAATATATTGCGTGTGCTATCCACCTTTTAAAAAAGTTCTAATCCATTTATACTACTGTGATCTATTGGAGAAGCACAAATTATTCTTCATGGTATATTAACCATGTGAAATATTAGGGTAATTGAAGCCCGAATCCATGTAACTGTAAATCTATTCATTGAAAAAAATCATTGATATGCCTGGCATGAACAAACAGCTAAATATCTCAGGTAGCCACAGAGCACCAAGTTATATAAATTTTAAAATGCAACAATTTAAGTTTCAAATTAGAAGTTTTGTCATTAATGTTCTCATAGAATTATTTTGTGTTAAAGATCCGTGTAATACCTAACTCCATTCATATTTTGAGTATTATTTTTTAATTGGCAATCTAGAATTCATCTTAAATATGAGTTTGCTTATTAATTACAAGTAGATACAACAAGTAAAATATACAATTATGCTATGACCTAATGATCATTTTTCTTCCCCACAAGATGCCTAACATTTTAAACTTTTGGAAATAGCCCATAAATAAATCTTTCTATCCTAGCTTCCAACAATTCTATTTTCTAATAATATCACTTTTAAAAAAAAAAGGTGGATGGGTGATTAAAATAAATGAAATCACTAACACTATATGAGTAGATGAATGCTTGCTTATGAAACAGGATGTTAAAACAGGTTAATAATTTAGATTCATAGACAACTATGATAATTACAGAAATATGTTAAGGATTTTTTAAAAGTAGAAACAATAAATCAAGTCAAAGTTTACAAGATATTGTCTGCTTGAGACTGTGACTTAATGACTGGGTGAAAACAGCTGAAGATATGTTTTTTACAGACACCAAACCAGACCAGTCTCTGTTTGAAGACACACATGATTACTTCTGAAATATTTTTAGGTAGTCTTAACTTCATAATGAGTAGTTTTCTTGCAACTTACTTGCATTGTTTATGTTTATAGCAACCACTATGTCCTCCTCCAGAACATTATCTTTCAAATTTGAAATAATCATAATCATAATTAATATAATGACAATGGATGTAGGAGAAATACAAACCTAATTTTTGTTCTCAACGATGATTATGGATAGAATAATTAAGCCAACGTGTGTACTACTTTGTCCCATAGACATATTTAACACATTGGACACCTAAAGTCCAACTAAAAAAAGTAATTGCCTACATCTCCTATGATGGAAATCCAAAATATATAATAAATGCACAATTTTTAAATTTCTGTTTAATTTGTTGCTAGGTATCTCAGTTACTCTCTTTCTTGTTAACATATCCACACCCAACCTCCAATACAACTGTTTACATGAAGCAAGAGATTGGGAAGCCTGAGAATGAATACCTGATTATAGCTGGACAAATAATTTTGTGTTTCTTTGAGGAGTTTGGAAGGTTGACAGACTGAACTAGGTAGACATAGGCAAGAGTTTTAAGTGTCCATATGTTTGGCACTATTATTACTGACAATGACAGCTAAAACAATGATCAAATAAAAATTCTGAAAAACAAAACAATGAAATACCATGCCTAAGTAGTCACTCTTCAGAGAGGAAGATTCAAATGTAGAGAGAGATGAGAAATCTTGCAACCCTGCAAATAAATGAAGATACTCTGCAAATGTACATTCTAATGTGGCCATATTATATTTCTTGCAATTAATTCCTTCATACTTTTTATTCCTATTTCACTTAAACCCATTTGAATGGGCATTATTTTATAATAAAAACATCCTTGATTATGATTCTATATTAATAAAGATACTAACGTTTGTCATTTGTTTAGTATGCACAGCAGAATTATTATTTTCTAGAGAAATTAAAGCTATCAGGGCTTTTTACTTTCAACATTAGTAAACCAATATTTTTTTTTAAATTTTAAATGAGAAGTTAATTGATATTTTGCTTGTGGAGTATACTGTAGAATTATTTTGGTACAATAAACTATTATGATGTTTAATTTTGTCATTTGCAATATAATTATATTCATTTGTATCACTGAGTTTTCAGTCTAGTCAGATTAAGTAATATAGAAGTTTATTTCTCTCACATACAATTTTCCAAGTAGACAAGTGGTCCAGGGCAGCTCTACTTTATGTCTTTATCCAGATACTCGGGTTGGCAATAACATCCACTCGCTTCAAAAAGCTTTTTTCTACTCTTTGTCCAATGTAGTAGTTACAAAACTGTCCATTCCACAACCAGTAGAAAGGAATAAAAGGGAAATTAATGACAGAGCTTTATTTTATGTAAATATCATGAAGTTGCATGCATCCCTTCTGCTCATATTGCTATAGTAGGGCTTTATCCCAATGGTCATACCTAGCTGTATAAGAAGTTTTTTGCTTTAGCCATCAGATTTGGTAAAATTTGGATGTGGAGGGTTTATTACTAAAAGGAAAAAAGACATAACTCTTGGTAAGAAGTTAGAATCTCTGCCAATGAACAATCCTCTCTTTCACTTATTTTGTATGTATCTTTCCTATATAACAATAATGCTTAGAAATCATAGGTTGATGGAGGCAAAGACTTTGTCAATTATCAATGGAATGAGTTTTCACTCATTTAAATATTCTATTCCTGATATATATATATATATATTTAAATATATATGCATAAAACTTATTTAGAAGAACAAATATATTTTAATACAAGATATGTAGTATTAAAATTAAATGTGCATTAAATTAAATATCATTAATTTTAAAGGACATCTTTCTCATTACACAGTTTTTCTTATTAGAAATAACTTATTAGAAATATTGCAAGTGCTAATAAGAAATTGAATAAGAAATGTGGTTTCAGAAGGGAAAAATAAAAACAAACAAATGTTACACAAAGGAGAATGCGCTTTTTTGCCATAATGTTCTAAGAAAAATTGTGACGAGCTGAAAAAGCACTAAAAAAAGTCTATATTTTTAAAATCACTACAATTCCACAATTTTAACCACTGATGAACAAGCCTTATGGCTTTGGAGAAACTGGAGAAAGTAAAAATGACATGGTATTTCCTGGATTAGAAAGGCATTGACCTTTTGATTCTCCATTTAATTTACACTGATTACATCAGACAAGGAGGGTAAAGTCTACAAATTGTAGCTAATGTGAGAAAGTTAGAAATAACCTAATATAGAAGTTAGAAACTAGTGGAAAATAAGTTTGTGAGGTTTTTTTTTTTTTTTCTAACACAATCAAAATCAGCTTTCTTATCAAAGTGGTAGAGAAACAGAATGATATAAAAGGCATTAACATCAGCAACCACGTCTTCTTTCATTCCAAGGAAAAGTTTTACTTCAAAACATAAGAGGTTTAAAAGAAAAATAAATTTTTCCACGTGGATTTTCAGGACAATATCCAAGCAGAATTACCTCTTCAAATTATTGTGGTTAATATCCATTCAACCTGGCCTCTTCATGGGATTTTCTTTAGTTTAGCTATAAGAATATAGGATTAGAATCAAAAGTCCCAGAATCTCAACTAACAATGTCATAGTTATATGATTTAAGGCAAGGCCTACTTTTCCCTGTATCTTTTTTTTTCTCTTTAAGTTATATATGAAAACTCTGAATTTTTCTCTGGGACACTTATTAAAGAAACTGCTTCATATTGGTCTTGAATATTGCGGTGAAGATAGGAAAATGCCAGGGATAAACAGGAAGCATCTTTCAAGATCATCAAATACTAGAACTTTTTGTGGAAGGAAGGACTATTATTGATACATGAAAACATATAAATTATAGAATATGAGTAAAAATTTGTATTAAGGTGAGGTAATAAATATGTGATTGTGTTCATTTTTGAATATTTTGTTCTTGACTTATACATGTCTTGAATACCATGCAGTTCTTCTTTTATATACTTTTAAGTTCTAGGCTACATGTGCACAAAAGTGCAGGTTTGTTGCATAGATGTATATGTGCCATGTTGGTTTGCTGCACCCATCAACTGTATTTCTCCTAATGCTATCCCTCCCCCAGTCCCCCAGCCGCCCTGCCCCGACCGGCCCTAGTGTGTGATGTTCCCTGTCCTGTTGTGGAAGACAGTGTGGCGATTCCTCAAGGATCTAGAACTAGAAAGATTATACAGTTCTTAATTGCTTCTTTTCCCTATTCCCCTCAACTCCATTCAACTCTGAAAACTTTGTCGAATAATGTGTGTTTCACTGTACATTTTATGCAGAGAGAAAAATCACTGGACACTACAAGTATTTTGATATCTCTTTTTGCCTTCTAATTTTCTCCCTTATCAATGTATTTCACCAGCACTCAGTCCTTGGCTTTCTTGTCATTCTTCCCCTCACACAAATACTATACAACACAATTTAGCTTTATTTCCACAACTTGAATGCCATATTCAATGAAACAACATTTTATTTGTCCAGCCAAATGTAATTTTTGTCTGTTATTCCTCAAGCATGCTGCCATTGAAGTAAAAGAATGTATGGCTCAGTTCATCCTAACACAAGTAAAATATTACATAACCTGTTTTTAATAAACTATGTATGCTTACATTCTCCCTCTGCATTTAAAAATATTGGCTATTAGAACAAATCCTAGAACCATGCTTCTTCGTTTCAGATCCTGTCTGTCACTTACCATTACACAGTGGAGTAAAATAAGTATCCTCTGTTATTACTGGTACTTGAATTAAAAAGTTTTAGAAGCGGAGAACAGCAGAAAAGCTCACACAAGGAGAGATGAATTTGAATTCTGGCTCTGATTCTCATTAGTTGTGTGAGTTGGTTGAGTTTGTCTGATAAGTTTATCTAGAATCCATACTGATGGGACAGGCAAATCATTAATTTGCTTGATAAGTTTATCAAATTAATTGACTAGAAAATTAATTAATTATCAAATTAATTGACTTTCTCACAAGTAGAACCTCAGTATAGGTTTAGGACCACATTTGAAATTATGTTTTTTAATTTTAGCTACCTAAAAATATGTTAGCAAAATTTAGTACCATAATAAAAAGTAATAATTAATCTTTCTGTGGTAAATCATAGCATATTATGTTACTGATAAGTTTATTTGTGTATGTATATATGTATATATACTTTTGGAAGTAAGTTGAAAGAGTATTTCAACATGAAGAAAAAGAGTATATTTAAAAATAAAAGCATTTGGAAAAAAAAAACAAGTGTATGCTTAATTTATGTATTTTAGAGGGTTTAGGCTCGATACCAGAAAATGACAAATCAGCTTGTCAACAAAGAAGAGATACTGGAGGCATGAGATGCTAACAAGTGTGACTCCACTTCTCAAACCCCTATGCTTTATTTCTGAATCAATATTCTTGGCTGACTCAGAAAAGGTACTAAAACAACCCATACGAGGACCAGGTTTCTGAACTGAAATATTTCAAACATGTGTGCTGGAACTTTTCACAGCATTTACCATTTCCTTGATTTACTCTCCAAAACTGATATAACAGTTGCAGAAAACATCTTAGGGAGTACACTGAGTGTGAAAAATTCTTCGTGAGCTGGAAATATTCTGAAACCTTGTGTATTTTTGTGGAGTAATAGAATACAAACATCTTTTGGTACTCAGATAAATACGCTCTGAGACAAGTGTGTCCTTGCTTTTGAAATCTGATACCTGACAATTTAACTAACACATTTCTAATTAATTGACTTTCTCATAAATAGAGCTTCAGTAGAGGTTTAGCATTACATTTGAAATTATGTTTTTTTTAAATTGTTGTTTAAATTTAGCTGCTTGAAATATGTTCAAACATTTTGATTCTAACCATTCTGAAAGCCCATAATACCAGAAATGTCACTTATATGGGTATCCTAGAATTATGTATACATTTTGTTTATATGTGAATTGACTTCTAAGAAGAATCACATCAACCAACTTTTGCATCCTAAAAGTGAGAAGCAGAAAGTTAGAATTCACTTGCTACATCTTCCATTATGTTCTTATTTCAAAAAATTGCCAGAAAAGGGGGCAAGCAAAGATGGAATACAAGCAAAATCTGGCATACAAGTCAGTAAGTGGGAAAGTCTAAAAGGAATCTGTAAGAAACAAAAATATAAAGCTTTGAGTAAAAACAGTGTAAGTGGGGCAGAAAGTAATGGGCTCTTTCTTGTATCATAATTCTTATGCTGAAATCCTTGATTATAGAGTGTCCTCATGACCATAGGGAGAAATGCTCTTTCTTCAGTAGGATATATTTTAAAAAAAGGAAGTAAAGAAGGGAATGAAAGAAGTAAAAAATGCCTTAAGAGTCTTAGATAACACTCTCAAGAATTTAACTTCAGAATATAGAAAAAAAGAGAAAACCAGGAAAATTAGAAAAGTAAAAGCAGAAATTAGGTGGTAAGAAAACTGGATAACTATAGCATTGAAAAGTAACATTGTTTTATTTCATTAAAATATATTGAATTCATAAATTTCTGGCAAGTCTAATCAACAGAGAAAAAAGTTAAAGAAATTTGGAATGAAAACAATTATAACTAGCATGGGAGCAATTAAAAACATGAGAATGTTGTGAACAATGCTATACTAGTAAATATGCTTGATGATATTATTAAAAATGTGGCTGAAAAGCATAAATCTTAGAAGCATTCTAACGCTTAAACTAGCAAAGCAAATTAAAATACGGTGAAATATTTTCACTGAAAAGGCACCATATTCAAGATGTTCTTTGAAAATCAAAGCACACAATAACTAAAAAACAGTGGTTCCCCAGGCTTATAGATTACTGTGATTGCAGAATTTTATAAATTATTCAGTACTTTTTAAATATTCTATAAAGAACATAGTCTACTTTAATAACCATGAAGAAAGCTTATTAAGAATTATTTCTGCCTTTAAAAGTTGGAAAGTAACATATTTAGGTAAATTAATGATCACAGCTATTAATGCAACCAAAGTTAAATGTTATTAGGTCAAATACGAGATATATGTATGCAGGTAGATATAGCTAACTTTTATGAAGGCATTTATATGAAATGTACTGTTAGCATCAGGTGTTAAATCAAATATAACTTGTACCAATTCACAAATTCAGTCTCTACATGCTCAGAAAAAAATTATTTTATAAAGCAATCAATTGAATGACAGAGGTTTAAGTAACAATTTCTCAATGACAACATGAGATGGATCTGACAAAGTGTTTCACAAAATATATCTTTGAAGATACTTTGTTTAAAACACAAAACTTCCATTAAGTTTCAAGAGAGACAAGCATTTAAGGACATTCTTATCCTCTTGTCTATTTGAATCATTATTTACTAGAATAATCATTACTAGGAAATATGCCTGATTCATTTTATTCACATGCTAACTATATGAGGCCTGTCATATCACAGTAATTACTGTCAAGAGAATTACTACTAAAAGAATTATTTTCTCCGTAAAGTGTTTTCACTTAAAACAAAAGGAACAAAAGTAGTCATTAAGTGCCTATTATGGAATGATCTGCTCTTAAATAGCCTCACAAACTTTCTCTTCTACTTTGTGGTCTCCAGATTTCCCTGATCAAATGTCATTTTTTTCAAAAATTATTTTTTTTAACACTTGTGTTAAATTGCATTGTTCTGGGAAAATTATGCTCTCTTGTTCAGTTTACTTTAGGTTTGGCCATGTGACTTTCTTTTTCCAATAGCATGTGATGCAAAGGCACTGGAGTTCTTCTATGCATAAGCCTTAAGCATCTTCACATTGTTGCCGAGTTCACATTTTCCCTCTGCCAGGATGCCTTCTAATATTCTGAATAAAAGCTGTCCTGCCAACCTGAACCCCAGAGGGAAGACAACATGGAAAAGTGCCATGCTTGACCTATGATTAATATGTAATATTAGCCATAATTAAATATTTATTGTCTTAAACCTCTGAGATTTGGGGTTTGATTGTTATAGTATAACCTACCTTATTTTCAGGGATTATTACCTCATATAAAACAGCAGATACACTTCCTCTAATGTGCTTCGTTTTTATAGCACTTTTTTTCACTTAACATGTATATTTATATATTTATTATCTTTCTTCATCCATGGGAATCTAAGCTCCATATTTTCATTTGTGAATCCCCAGTGTCTAATACAGTTATCCTAGTGATTATCATTCAGATGGAAGCTGCATGAGAGGAGGAAAAGCATCTCAAACTAAGGTAGAAATTCTCCCAAAATGCCAGAGAAGAGATACAAGCTGGTGAATTAGATCAACTTCAATTAATTTTTTTTTAGCTGGAGGAAAAAGAAATGAACCAAAATGGGAAGGACAGGAAATTGGAGGACTAGCTTAGTGCAGTAATCTGTGTAGTCTTGATCCAATCAGGACAGAGAAACTATATAGTAATTCTAACAGGGCAAGTTTAATATATAGAAACCTTAAATATTACATAGGGTTGGAGTAATGAGGGGTAGGATAGTAAGAAGAAAACTAAATAACCAACATAAGAAGCAGGCATAAGTATAAAACAATGACAAAAATAACTAGGGCTGAGACAGAAAGATCTCTTTGAAGTGACTTAAAAAAAGAGACTTTAAGAGACTTAACTCCTCTTTTTCCCCATCCATGGCTAACATTCAGAATTCGTTGGAGGTTATGGTTCTGACTTCCTGCATGGCAGAGAAGTCACTGTGGTCTGCACCTGTGGAACTTTCTGAAAATATGTCCTTTAACAGAAATATGCTGACTAAATAGTGTCTTACTATGACATTCTACTACAAAACCACCCAAGAAGGTTTGCTGGGGGAATTAAATGCTGGTCTCTATAAACTGTAAGAGCAGGATGATTTAAAAAAAAAAAAAAAAAAAAGCTACCCACATTAGCATGTGAGAACGAGGAAGCAAAAACTCCTTCCTCTTGCAATGTCTGTCCAGCACCCACTATTTACAAAGCTTAAAGTCATGCTAACAAAATAAAATAACTCTTAGATTTACTTTAACAGATCAGACAATGCATTATGAAGTTGGAGCCAAAAGGCACTAAATTGATAACTGACATGCCAGACAAGAGACCTTGATGGTCATTCCAAAAATGTGAAAAGGGAGTGTAATACTTTTGATAGATGTAGAGCCATTAACAAAGTAGATTGACAGGATTTGATAACAGATTGTGTATGTGATCGAAGAAGAAGGAGAAGTCATTGCACTGTGGATGATTAATGCCTTGGAATTTGGAATTCAGAAGGAAAGTAATCTCCTTCTTTAGTACTACAAAAAAAGAAAAAAAGATTCAAAGAGATTTTCAGGGAATGAAGTTAGTGAGTTACATTTAATTAAATACACAAAATTAAAGCTATGCATTAAATATCTATATGGAAATGTCCTCTGAGTAATTGAATATAAAGATCTGGAGTTCAGGAAAGAGATCTAACTGGGATATAGATTTTTACATTTTCTACCAAATAATTGTTAAATATTTCATATAGATACTAGCAGAGAAATGCTAGGTAACATAATAGAAACTGGATGATATTAGCAAAAGGGAAAAGAGAAGGCTGCTAAGGTCAGCTACCCTAGAGGACACTAATATTTAACAGTATCCTTTTATTCCCTTGGCGTCTGTCAGTTAGAATGCTTAATACCACTTGTACTCTTGGCAGGGTCAGCCCTTATGTAGCACAGGGAGGATTTATTCCTAGTTGGGACATTCTATATACCATCATTTTCTGATTTATAGCAAACCATAACATGCATACCTTATCCATATGTAGACCATGAATTTTAAAAGCAATTTCTCATACAATGAGTGAATGATGTAAGCTGGCAGGAAGCAACATCATCTCAATAAATCAAGAGTGACATCTGCATGGTGATTTATAGCCCTGAGTAGAATAAACTGGCTCTCCAAGGGTGAAGTTTCTTGGGTAAACATTCTTAAATGAGTTAGCATACCCTCTGGGGAAGTCAGAGAGCTGTGGTTAAAAAGTTAATGGGTAGAAAGACCCACACAGTCTCCCCTTGATGGCTTGGGTTCTTTCCATATTACCATCATTGTATTCACAGTTGGGTTGATAATTATAAAGGCAAAAAATGTAGAGTAAAGAAAACAAGAAGAAAGGAAAAGAAAAAAGACAAATTTTAGAAAATGAGTATAAAAAAGATTAGATTAAAAAAATCATAATTTTCAAAGTAAAATAAAAAAGAAATATTAAAGCAAATAATTTTGTAAGAGTAAGCAAATAGAAATAAAAAATATATAATCCAAGATAAAAGTTAAAGCAATGAGATTTAAAGTAAATATTACAATAAATAAGATGCATATTTAAAATGTAAAAATATCTTAATATCCTAAGGTAAAATATAAATATGAACCCATCAAATTAATAACTAAATAACTACAAAATATAAAACTATGTTTTTTAAAACTAGTAAAGCATAACATTTATTTTTTAGTGAGAATAGAAAAAGCTAATTGACGAAATAAATACTAAGGACATAGAAGATAGTTAAAGGTGAGTTAATAAAGTATCTTTGAATGGGAGGTTGTCAGGTTACAACTGAAGCAATCAAACATAAGCAGGGACTGGGCATGGTGCTCATGCCTGTAATCCTAGCATTTTGAGAGGCCGAGGTTGGTGAATCAGTTGAGGTAAGGAGTTTGAGACCCGCCAACATAGTGAAACCTCATCTCTACTAAAAATACAAAAATTAGCCAGGCGTGGTGGCATGTGCCAGTAGTTTCAGCTACTCAGAAGGCTGAGGCACAAGAACTACTTGAACCTGGGAGGTGGAGGTTATAGTGAGCCGAGATCATGCCACTGAACTCCAACCTGGGCGACAGAGCAAGACTCCATCTCAAAAAATATTATTAATAAATAAATAAACCAAAAACAGAAGCAGGGCAGGGATATGTACTCTTCTGTATATTTAGTTTCTCATGTTCAGTCCACCACCTTGCACTAACCTCACCTAATTACACTGAAGAACGGCATCTAATCTACTTTTAATTCTAGCCTTCATTTTGAGTCAGGAAGACATGAAGACCCCTACTCCCAGTGACCTACTAACACTTAGGCATTAATAAGCCCAAGGCTCTCAGAAACCTCAGCATGCTCAGAAAATCAGAGCAACAAGAGATTAGCTCATGTGTCCCGTAAGTCATTGTTTCATATTGAATACAGTCACAAATTTATTTCTGGAGGGAAAAAAGTTAAAACTTGAATTTAAAATCTAAAATCTTAGCACACAGTCTTGACATAGCTTGTGGTAAAAAATTCATATGTGTTTATTATAAATTTATCTCAGAATAACTTGAAGAATAATCTCCCTATAAAGATTATAGACACAGAAGTTTAGTCAATGACCTATGTGTCATTGTGTTATCAACCCTTGGTTCATGTTTCTGCCATTACTTAGTAAATCCTAGGAGTATTTGTAATACAGAAAAAACAAATAATTTTGTAATTACAAAGTTGCTTGTTTGAACCTCAGTTCTATTCCTTACTTATTGTGATTTTTTTCATGTCTCAGATCCTCAAACCTCTAATAGGTAAATGACAACAGGCTGCAACTTGTACGGCTATTCTGAAGATTAAAAATGGATACAAAACACCTGGCATAGTGTATGACAGAGTGGATGGTAGTTCTTGTTTGTGTTGTTATACTTGGAGCTGCTGAGTTTTCACTGCTCTAAATCAGCATTAATCTTTAATCATAAACTAATTTGATCACTAGCAAGGTTTTGAAAGTCCACAAGTAAGCCAATTAACTTCATTAATTCATGTCAAAAAATGAACACTACTACTCTTTCTAGAAATTTCAGTTACTTTCCCTTCAAATCATGTGAAAGTCATTAGTTAATAAAATACATATTTTTTATTGCAGTTAAAGTAATTTCCATGCTGACTAACCCATTAATCCAGGTGTCTTTGACATTAGTAAATTCTTATTCAGTAGCTAGTTTTGTCAGAATTAATTGATTAGATGACTATTCACATAAAAATAAGGGCCAGGAACTGTGGTTTACTGTTGCAATCTCAGCACTTTGGAAGAAAGTGGAAGGTGGATTGCTTGAGCCCAGGAGTGACCAGCCTAGACAACCTGGCAAAACTCTTGCCTCTACAGAAAATACAAAAAATTAGCTGGACACAGTGGTGCATTCCTGTAGTCCCAGATACTTGGGAGGGTGAGGTGGGAGGATCACCTGAGCCCTGGAGTTACAGGCTGCAGTGAGCGGTGATCTTGCCACTGCACACTAGCCTGAGTGAAAAAGTGATACTTAATCTGTCTCAAAAAGAAAAAAAAAAAAAAGAAAGAAAGAAAGAAGAAAGAAATAAAGGGGAGATGGTAACTCAAACATGACAGTGTCAGAGTATGTGTGAAACTTAGTCATTTACCACAACAGAATTTGCCTCTAAGGTAAGAAAAGTTGTTTTAAGTGTTATTGATTTTTACTTGAAAAAGGTGTCCTATTGATTTTTGCCATCTAGACCCTTAACTATGGCTTTTAGTAAACTATTCTTGTCAATAATGACAACCATGGAAAACTCATGAACTGAAATGGAACGGTCACTGGTGGAGAAAGGGGAAAGTGAGGTTTCAAAAAATACTACCTAATGGCCCCCTCCCCTATGCACCATATGTGAATTATTTCAGTTCTACTTACTTCTGATGGGAAAATACAAGGTTCTTAGTTTTTTGAGTGAAGCTGTGTGGTGAGCTAAAACAACAACAACAACAAAACTATGCAAGTAAATTTGCTGTTTCAAAGCTCCTATGCTTGCTGGCAAAGAATTCTTGGATTTCTGCCAACAGTGAAGTTCAAATTATTTGGAGGGGTTAGTTGTTTGAGTTTCTGTATTTCTTTTAACCAGGCTTTGTTTTTCACAGCTGTCATTAGTCAGTTCTATTTTATTACCTATTGGGACTTGGCATTCAAACATTTGGAAATGCATTTATTCAGTCAGTATAAAAACCAAACAATAACAACAAACTCTTGGGATTCTGAACACTGTTAATCATCTGGCATTGCAGTCAATTTTTTTTTTTTTTTTTGTACTTCAGTGAACTACTCCTACACTGCTACCCAGGTATAACATCTGGAAATAATGCCTTTATTTCCCTTTCTCATTTTTTCTTTCCACACATCTTTCCTACTTTTCTCTTTTGTACTACTTTCTCTCTCACTCTATCCTCCCCTTCCTTTCTTCTTCCTTGCTCTCTCCTTTCTTTTCCTTTCCTTCTTCCTCTTTGTAGGATTCCTTCTGTCTCTTTTCATTTAAATTTGAAAACTCAAAAAATGATTTAATTTGAAATTTCAATATTTGTGCAAAAGAGATTTGTCAGAAAATAGAATTTATTATTTTATGGTGTCAGATCTTGAGCAAAACAAAGTGAAATTGCAAAGACAATTCTGTAAACGTGTGAATATATAGTATATCAATTATATATGATTTTAGTTTATGTGGAAGCATCATAAATCAGGGACCATTTGTAGTTAAGAATGCTACATTGATACTTTTTTTGGCTCCATATAAAAATTTGATTTCCAAATATTGTTTACTACCTGAAAGAAGAAAAGGTTAAAGAGACCAAAAAAAGTGTCTATTAGCTAGACAAGTTATTATTAACCTAAAGAAGATTAAAATTTTTTATTATTCAAATTACTACAAATCTGTAGTTACGTGTTCTAAGGAATCCCATTACATATATTTACCATAGAAAAAAAAATTCCCGTTTCTGCTTTGACATTTTAGTTAACTGTAAATGCCAACGTTAATATAAACTAACTTTTTTGGATAGAATCAGACACATTATTCAGCTATCATACGTCATCTAATTAGTTGTGTTCTAATATCTGAATAAGGTTATTACATCCTTTCATATATCAGTATCCCTCATTTTATGCTTGATTGTCATTGAAGCAATGTAAGTTTCCTTCAGTCACGTAGAGTAGAATAATCTAGCCCCCTCACCCCTCCGCCTTGATCTATCTGGTCCATGTTGTACTTTAACTTTATTAAAATGAGAAGAACTGTCTTTAAGAAGATGACATTTCAGTTAACAGTCAAGCAGTGAAGTTAATAATAGGATCAGTCTACAGCGTAAGCAGTATAATCGACTTAGGGGATACAGTATTCAGTGGAAAGCCAGCCCCAAGTGAGGTGGCAAAACATTAATGGGTTTGAAAAGCAGTCTTCTTCTCTAAAATTTTCTTCTGACTGATTCTGGGAAAATGATGAAACAATTGAAACCCATTATAGACAAATGATTGTTTTTGGAAAAGTTATACAATTTTTTTTTTTTTTTAATTTTCTTATGACAGAGTCTTGCTCTCTTGCCCAGGCTGGAGTGCAGTGGCGCGATCTCGGCTCACTTCAAGCTCTGCCTCCCGGGTTCACGCCATTCTCCTGCCTCAGCCTCCCCAGCAGCTGGGACTACAGGCGCCCACCACAACACCCGGCTAATTTTTTTGTATTTTTAGTAGAGATGGGGTTCCACTGTATTAACCAAGATGGTCTCGATCTCCTGACCTGGTGATCTGCCCGCCTCGGCCTCCCAAAGTTCTGAGATTACAGGCGTGAGTCACCACTCCCAGCTGGAAAAGTTATACAACTTTTATACAAAATTTACAATATTTTAAAATTATATAATTTTCTGCAATTTCAATTTTTCTTGTTTGGAATCATAATGAGGAGAGGACTTAAGATTGTCAAAAAGAATGATGTTAAAGAAACATCATTCCTCAGGCAGAATAGGAGATGACTAATTATACTGCGGAAGGTTGAGCCTATTTTTGCTTGCATCTTTAAAAGAAAACAATTGGAAATAGTTTCAAGAAGCACAAAAATAACAGAAAAATAAAACATTATATATATGGGACTTTTTAAGCCTTCCATATTTCAATTCAAGGAAACAACTACATTTTTAAAGGCATATTGTTCAAAATGGTCTTCCTTTTTCAATTGGCCAATGAAACTGGAAAAGTAGTAATCAAAACTGCTATTCTTAAAACAAGCATGACACAACCTTGATTAAAGCACTTACAAAAATACAAGGCTTGCTTCCTCACATTGTCCTCTATTTTTGCAGACAGCGTCACAAAGGTGCCATTAGATTCATAGCTGGTTACGAACCTCTAATTTTTAGCTATTCGACTTAAGACCTGCACTCTGGCACCGTTACCCTAACGTTTTCTATAGCTCTAAGATCACCATTGTCATTTAAATTAACATAACACACTTGAATATGATATAATAAGATTTCTCTTGCGAAAGCCTCATAACTACGAACCGACCTTTGTTTAATCCTCAACCACATAATTCCCCTTCTAATGTAATCCAGTCCTCCATTCAGCCTTAAAATATTGTTGACGTGTCATTAACAAAAAAATGTTCACATTGAAAAAAAAAATTCTATGTGTCCACAACACTCTCTCCTTAACATCTTCTGGCATTCCATCACTTGCTCTTTTGAAAAAAAAAAAAAAAAAAAAAAAAAAAAAGCAGAAAAATAGGATCTAACTTTGCTGAGAATTATTACTTTATTAATCTTTATTTTACACAAAATGCTGTGATGTGATTCACAAAAAAATTATTTCATGAAAATAACAAGAATCATAACAAAGAATTCCCTTGTTTCCCCACAAATGTTTTGGCAATTAGAAACATGAAGATAACTTTGTGCTTTAAGAATACCTTTGAGAAAAATATTTCAAGGTTTTTTTTTTTTTTCCTGAGGTGTTATGAGTTTAGCACACCAACCAATCTTTCTGACATACTTCAAATCAGATGTCCTTAAGAAGTGAAGCAGCAGTTTTTCCCTAAAACTGGTATTTGGTAAACATTTATCAATCTAATAAATGGTAAACAGAGCATATTACTAAGTACATAGTTCTTGAAAACATGTTTATTCAAATTCACTTTTACAGTACTGAAGGTCAACATCATTTCTCCCAGAAGACACAGCTGTCATCAGAATCAATAGGAACTTGTGCTGAATATTTGGTTACTTAGTTGGAAGGGATATGCAAGGCATGTATTTTACAAGCACTTTGACCATGTGACATGCATAAATTGCTCTATACCACTGCTGCTGCCTGTTTCTTATATGAAACTTTCATGGTACAAAACAGTTCAGGGCATTTCATATAGTCTATAAAATATTCACAGAAGAATTTTTGTTGCAAAATGTAAGGTAAAATATTAAGAGGAGAGGAAGTGTGTAGACTAAGAATAAAATTAGGTAGATTAACTAAGAATGAAATCACTGTGAAGACACAGAGAAATCTTGTAGTAGGAGAAGAGGATTTGGAACATGCTAGTCATCTAGGAGACGCATGCTAGATTAGGCAGAATTCACACATTAGCCCAGTACAAATCCAGGCTAACATGTAAAACTTTCAGTTTTAATTTCGAGAAGCTAGGACAAATAGTCAGAAATATAGACCTAGATGGAAAATCCTGCAAATCGCTAGAATTCATACTCTTATTATCTGAACAAGCAAGCAAATTAGATTGTGACTTAAGCTAAGGAAAGATTTCACTAAGGAAAGATTTAAATGTGTAAATAGCGTCAGTTTCATGAGCCATTCATTCTCTGTTACTATTAAACATAATGGCAAAAACTGAACTTACTTTCACACTGACTTAATACTATTCAAATATTTTCTTGCAATGGGAATGAAACCATAGACTATATGTAAACAAATGAGTATGGCTATATTCCAAACAAATGTATTTATGAATGCTAAAATTTGAATTTTTGCATGATCCAAAAGATGATTTTCTTATGATTATATTTCCAACATTTAAAAACTATGTAAAAGTCTTTCTTCGTTTGCAGGTTGGACAAAAAAATATATGAGTTGACTTTGATCTGTGGATTGTAGTTTAGTGACACATAGTCTAAAATATAAAATATGTGTAATAAGTGAGACTGCTTCTCTGATGCTAGAAATATGTGGAAGCAAGATTGATTGCTTGTACAGGGATTTTCTGGTCTGAAATTTGTTTCTAAGAATAAATAGCATCAGCAACTTGCAATATTCTAATTCAATTCTTTTGACACAATAGTCTATGCCTTAATTTAGTGACAAATAAAAGAGCTTAAATTACATTGATTGATAAATGGTGCACAATATTACTTCTATTTCTTTGTATCATGATCCAAGTACTATTATAATGCTATCTTAATTTTGTTTGCAGGATGGCAGATTGGGGGCTTTTAACATGCCTCAGCCACTTGGAAATAGCAAGATAGTGCACAAAGATCAACGCTGCGAGCTTTAATTCCAGAAGGAAATCAGGAATCTACCAGAATCATGATGGACACCCCAGATCTCAGGAAGGAAGACGCTGGCAAACAGCCCCTGTGATGGTATCTGGCAGATAAAAGGTAGTGAAGTCCCAGTACATGAGAGAGGAAGAGAGCATTCCTCTGTGACTCACCTTTCCACCTGGGAGTCGGGTAATCCACGAGGAGGGAGAACTCTTTGTTTCTCCCAAGCCCTGAAGGTAACCTGGGGAAAGGCACGGAGGCATTATAAGGAAAAGACACTGGGAACAGCTGCAGACATTTTCCCAGACCCGGGACCAACAGCCGCACACCATTTTTAATCTGTACACATCCACTGTCAGCCATTATTTTGTGTGACCCGGAAGAGTGACTGCACAAGCATTTTAGTTTCAAGCCAGAGATTAGAGTGCCTGCTCTGGAGCAGGGTAGGGGCCTCCACAGCCAGAACTGTGGAAAGTGCTTCAGCACTAGATGGTGGAATTGTGCTCTCCCCCGTCACAAGCCTGGAGCAGGAGAAAAGCTGCTAAAGCTGCAGTTTCTCCTGGGTGGTGGACTTGCAGCCAGATTCAGCTTGGCGAATTAGAACTAGTCTGTGTATGCCATTGCTTGGTGCTCGAAGCTGCTCCCCTTAAATTGTGTTTAAGCAGGGTCCTCTCTGCTCCACTCCCAGACAGAAACCCAGGCATTTGGAGCACCTACTTTTCTGAACCAGCAGCCTAAGCTGCCTCACCATTTCTAACATAGATCATGGTACAGAAGGACTGTCTCCACTTTACACACAGGCAGAACTCCAGGTATTTGGAGCATCTGCTTGCCTGGACCAGCAACCCAAGTCACACCACATTTCCTGTGCAGAGATTGTGGTGCAGGAAGACACTTTCTGCTCTATGCCCAGGTAGATCTCCAGGCATTCAGAAAACCCATTCATCTGGTTCAGCCACTTAAGCTGCCCCACCCTTCCTGGACCCAGATCTTAGTGCAACACGGCCTTCTCTGCTCTATGCCCAGGAAGATTCTCAGGCATTTGAAGCACTTGCTCACCTGGAACAGCAGAATGAGCAGTCCCACCTTTCTTGTGCAGAGATCCAGGTGCAAGGGGCCCTCTCTGCCATAAGCCCAGTCATATCTCCAGGCATTCAGAGCACCTACTTGCCTCGTTCAGCAGCCTGAGTTGCCATCCATCTCCTGTTCAGAAATGTTGCTGCAGGGGTCCCTTCCTGCTCCATATCCAGGCAGAGCTCCAGGCATTTGGAAGACCCACTCTCTTGAAAGGGTTTTAGGCTGTCCCCCATCCTCATGCAGAGAATTGGGCCAGGGAGTTTTCCCAGCTCCATGACTAAGCACAGCTTTGGGCACTTAGTGGCCACCCACTAGATTATTGGAGCTGGTGCTCATGTCTGCCACTGGGGGACCTGTAGGCAGACCTGGCCTGTTTGACCCTGCCTATCTTTGACCCAGCACCTGCTTCCTGGGTAGAGGGAAGGGGAGGGGGCAAGCAGGGAGATAAGACCACTATGCACTCTACAGAGTAGCCCATTGCCTAGGCAGCAAAGAGCTGCTTCCAGTAAACAAAGATCAAGAATATACCCAGCCATGTTGGACACACCTGGCTCTTACCTGTAAGTTTCATCTATTGGTTTGTAGGCTGAACTACACTGCCTAATACAAAATTTGGTGTCAGATGTGCATAAAGACATGAAATCAAAGCCAGAAAGCCCTGCCCAGCATTATCTAGGGTGACAACCCCTAAGGAGGGGAGTGGATAAGGGAAAAGGAAAGAAAAAAGAAAATCAATAAACTTATTGGGAAAAAAAGAAAAAGAAAAAGAACCTACCAGAAAGAAAATAAATACAAAAACTGGAAGTGCTAGTGTTTCCAAATGAGAATGAACCACCACAAGAATTGTCACCATTAAAAACCTGAGTGTAGTGACATCACCAAAGGATGATCCTAGCTCTCCAGTAATGGTCCCTAACCAAAATGGAAAATCAGAAATGAAAGATGAAAAATTCAACAAATGGATTTCAAGGAAGCTCAATGAATTCCAACACAAGTTTGAAAACCAATAAGGAAGCTCAATGAATTCCAACACAAATTTGAAAACCAACACACAGAAAGTTTTAAAGCAATCCAGGAAATGAAGGAAGAGATACACATCCTAAGAAGAAAACAATCAGAACTTCTGGAATTTAAAACAAACAAACAACAACAACAACTCATTTAAGTAATTTCAAAATAAAATTGAAAGTTTTATCAATAGACTAAACTAAGCAAAAGAAAGAATTTCAGAGCTTGAGGCCCTGCATCTCAAATCAGTCAGACAAAAATAAAGAAAAACATAATTTAAAAAAATGAACAAGTCCTTGAGAAATATGGGATTACATATGCCAGCAATCCTATAAGTTATTCACATTTGTGAGAGAGAACCTAGAAAACTATTTTAGGGAATAATTCAAAAAAATGTATCTAATCTTGCTAGAGACTTAAGTATCCAGATAAAAGAAATTCAGAGAACACCTGCAAGATACTATACAAAATGAGCATCACCAAGGCATGTAGTCACCAGACTGTCTAAGGTCAATGCTAAAGAAAAAAGCTTAACCTTTTCCCATTTGCCCAAAGAGTGCTCGCCGGCAGCACTTGGAACTGCAGCATTTGCCCCTAGATAACTTTGCCACAAAATATCTTGCTTTTATGATTATTTTTGCATCACTCTAGTATATCAACTTCAGACACAAAATACTTCATTCTATTTATACCATTCTATTTGTAGTATTGGTATTTACATTTACAAAATACAGTAATTCTCAATTGCTGAAAATGTCAAATTCTAGAAAATGTAACATTTCTACACATGATGTTAACATCGTTCTTGAACAGTTCTTGGACAAAGATTTATTTGATGGGTTTTCTGAAATAGGCGATTCTGATGATTCAGTCAATTCTGACGTTAGTTCTATTTAGAAATAAACTGTTCTCCAAGAAAAGTTTTTATATTCTATGTTCACATTTAAAATCAGTCAGATTTGCTTCAGCCTCAGAGTCTGTTTATATAAAATTAAATGAGTGCTGGCAGTGAGCTGCACTTTTTTTCTAAATGGGAAAAGGGTTAAAGGCAGCTGGAGAAAAAGGTCAAATCACATACAAAGGGAACCCCATGAAGCTTATAATGAATTTCTCAGCAGAAATCGTATATGCCAGGAGAGATTTGGGGCCTATTTTCAGCATTCTTAATGAACGAATATTTCAACCAAGAATTTCAAGATAACACAGAGAAGAAAAATGAGGCCCAATTATCTGTTGCCTATAAGAAACACATTTCATCTATAAAAATATTTATAGACTGAAAACAATGGGATGAAAAAAGATGGCCTATACTAAGGGAGACCAAAAAAGAGCAGGAGTAGCTATATTTATATCAGACAAAACACATTTCATGAAAAAACTGTAAGAAGAGACAACGAAGTCATTATAAAATTATGAATTGGTGAACTCATCAAGAGGATGTGACAACTGTAAATACATACGCACTCAAAAACGGAGCACCAAGACATACGAAAAAAATATGATTGGAGATAAAGAAAGAGCTAAATCTCAGTACAATAAAAGCTGGAGACTTCAACACCCCACTTTCAGTATTGGACAGATCGTGTAGACAGAAGATCAACCAAAAAAATGGAAAGTAGCTTGTATAATAAATAATAAATATTTCAAGAACATTTCATCCAATGGTTGCAGAACACACATTTTTCTAGTGAGCACATGGCTCATTTTCCAGAATAGATCATATGTTAGGTGGCAAAAGAAGTGTTAAAACATTTAGAACCTTGAAATAATATCAAGAAACTTCTCTGACCACAATGGAACAAAACTAGAAATTAAAAACACAAAGAATTTTGAAAACTATACAAGTATATGGAAATTAAATAATATGCTCTTGAATGACCAGTGGGTCCATGAAGAAATTAGGAAGAAAACTGAAAACTTTTTTGAAACAAATCACAATGGAAACACAGCATACCAAAACCAATAGGATACAGAGAAAGCAGTATTAACAGGGAAATTTAGGGCTATACGTGTCTACAACAAAAAAGAAGGAAAAACTTCTACTAAAAAACCTAACAGTGCATCATCCTAAAGAATGAGAAAATCAAACCCCAAATTAGTAGAGTAAATGAATTAATTGAACATCAGAGCACCAAAAAAATGAAATTGAAGTGAAGAAAACAATGCAAAATACCAACAAAATGAAATGAGTTTTTTGAAAAGGTAAAGGAAATTGACAAACTTTTACCCATACTATGAAAAAGCGAGAGGATCCAAATAAACAAAATCAGAGATGAAAAAGGAGACATTACTTCTGATACCACAGAAATTCAAAGGACCATTAGTGGGTACTATGAGCAACTATATACCAATAAATTGGAAAATCTAGAGGAAATGAATAACTTCCTAGACACATAATACATACCAATATGGAATCATAAAGGAATTCAAAACCTGAACATGCCAATAAGCAACAAGATCGAAGCTGTAATAAGAAGTCTCCCAGTAAAGTCCAGGACCCAATGGCTTCACTGATGAATTCTACCTTTTAAAGAACTCATACTAATCCTACTTTAAGTATTCCAAAAAATAAAGGAGAAGGGAATGCTTCCAAAGTCATTTTCTGAGGTCAATATTATCCTGATCCGAAAGTAGACAAAGACACATCAAGAAAGTAATAAACAGGCTAACATCTCTGATTAATACTGTTGCAAAAATCCTTAACAAAATAATACAAACTAAATTCTTCCATACAGTGAAAAGATCATTCATTGTGACCAAGTTGGATTTATTCCAGGGATGCAAGGATGACTCAATATATGCAAATCAATGACTGTGATACATTATGTCAACCAAATGAAGAATTAAAAACCATACGATTATTTAAACTATGCTGAAAAAGCATTTGATAAATGTCAGCATCCCTTAATGATAATAACCCTGAAAATACTGGATTCAGAAGGAACATACCTCAACATAATAAAGGGCATATATGACAGACTCACAGGTAGTATGATACTGAATGAGGAAAAACTGAAAGCCTTTTCTCTAAGATCTGGAGCAAGACAAAGGTGTCTACTTCACCACTGTTATCAACCTAGGGCTAGAGGTCACAGTCAAGAGATAGACATAAAGGGCATCCAGATTGGAAAGGAAGAAATCAAGTTATTCTTGTTTGCAGTTGATAATGCTTTTATATTTGTAAAAAACTAAATACTCCACCAAAAGACTCTCAGAACTGATAATTTCAATAAAGTTGCAGGATACAAAATCAATGTACAAAAATTAGTAGCATTTCTGTATGCAAACAGTGAATGCTCTGAAAAAATAAAAAGTAGTCTATTTGCCATGATCACAAATAAAATTAAAATCTATGAACTAATGTAGCCAAATAATTGAAAGGTCTCTACAATGAAAATTATAAAACTGAATAGAGAATTTGAAGAGGACACTCCAAAAAAAAAAGGAAAGATATTCCATGTTCATGGGTTGGAAGAATCAATATTGTTAAAATTTCCATACTGCCCAAATCAAGCTACAGACTCAATACAATTTCTATCGAAATTCCAATAATATTCTTCACAGAAATACAAAAAAACAACCTAAAACTTATATGAAACCACAAAAGACCCAGAATAGCCAAAGCTATTCTGGACAAAAAGAAGAAAACTCAAGGAATCATTTTTCCTGACTTCAAATTAAACTGCAGTGCTATAGTAACCAAGAGCATACGATACTGGCATAAAAAATGTGCACACACATCAGTAGAACATAATAGAGAACACAAAGACAAATCCACAAGTGTACAGTAAACTCATTTTCGACGTACATTGGGGAAAGCATAATCTCTCCGTTAAATGGTTCTGGGAAAACTGGATATCTATATAAAGAAGAGTAAAACTAGATCCTTGTTTCTTGCCATATACAAAAATAAATTCAAAATGGATTAAAGACTGAAATAATAATACCTCAAACTATGAAACTACCAGAAAAAATATTAAGGCTGCTCTCTAGCTCATTAATCTGAGCAGATATTTCTTGAGTAATACCCTACAAACAAAGAAGACCAAAGCAAAATTGGTCAAATGGGATTATATCAATTTAAAAGCTTCTAAGCTGCAAAGGAAACAATTGAGAAAGTGAAGAGACAGCTCACAGAATGGGAAAAAATTTGCAATCTACCCATCTGACAAGGGATTAATCACCAGAATATATAAGCAGCTCAAACAACTCCATCAGAAAAAATATAAAAATCTAATTTAAAAAATGGGCAAAATATTTGAATACACATTTCTCAAAAAATATACAAATTACAAACTGGCATATAAAAAGGTGCTTATTGATTATCAGAGAAATACAAATAAAAACTACAATGAGATATCCTCTCACTTCAGTTCAAATGTCTTTTATCCAAAAGACAGGCAATAATAAATGCTGGAGGGAATGTAGAGAGGAAAGGAAATACCCACACACTTTGGGGGAAAATGTAAATTAGTGCAAACACTGTGGAGAACATTTTGGAAGCTCCTCAAGAAACTAAAAACAGAGCCACCATATGATCTAGCAATCCCACTGCTAGGAATATTCCCAAAAGAAAAATATCTGGATATGGGAGTGATGTCTGCACTCTCATGTTTATTGCAGCACTATTCACAATAACCAAGATTTGGAAGCAATTTAAGTGTTGAATAACTTAGGTTATCTAATAGAAAAAGAAAAGGTGGTACATGTATACAATGGAGTACTATTCAGCCATACAAAAGAATGTCATCTTGTTATTTGCAACATGGATGGAACTGGAGATCCTATGTTAAGTGAAATAAGCAAGCGTAGAAAGACAAACTTCATATGTTCTCACTTATTTGTGGGAGCTAAAATTAAAACATTTGAACTAATAGAGATAGACAATAGAAGAATGGCTGCCAGAGGTGGTTACCGGAGGCTGGGGAGGGTGCCAGAATGGGTGAGTAGAAGTTGGATGGCTATGGGGCACAATAAAGTAGTTAGAAAGAATGAATATAACCTAGTCTTTGATAGTATAACAGGGTGATTGTAGTCAATAATAAATTATTTATTTTTAAATACATAAAAGAGTATACTTGAATTGCTTTTACCTTAAATGATAAATTCCTTAGGGGTAGATACCACATTTACCATGATGTGATCATTAGACATTGCATACCTGTATCAAATACATACATACACCTGTGTATGCACAAAAATATATTTTTTAAAATGTCAAGAAATAATGGATGCTGGTGAGGCTGTAGATAAAAGGATATGTTATGCACTGTTGGTGGGAATGTAAATTAGCTCAGCCACTATCAAAAGCAGTTTGAAGATTTCTCATATAACTTAGAACTACCATTCAATCCAACAATCCCATTACTGGGTATATATCCAAAAGGAAATAAATCATTCTACCAGAAGACACTTGCACTCACATGTTCATTGCAGCACTATTCACAATAGAAAAGAATAAACTTAGGTGTCCATCAGTGGCGGATTGGATAGAAAAAATGTGGTACATATACACCGTGAAATACTACCCAGCCATAAGAAAGAATGAAATCATGTCCTTTGTAGCAATATGAATGCAGTTGGAGACCATTATCAGATAACTAAGTGAATTAATGCAGGGACAGAAAACCAAATACTGCTTGTTCTCATGTGTAAGTGTAAACTAAACATTGGGTACTCGGGGACATAAAAATGGCAACAATAGAAACTAGAAAGTAAGAGATGGGGGAGGTTGGCAGGCAGAGAAAATGTTGAAAAACTGTTAAATACTATGCTCACTACCTAGGTAACGGAGCCAGTTTTACCCCAAACTTCAGCATCATGCAATATACCTGGTAACAAACCTATATATGTACCCTCTGAATCTAAAAGTTGAAAAATATTAAAAATAAAAATATTATTTAGATTTAAAAAGAAAAATAAAGCAATCTTAGATACTTGAGGGATATATTAAAATAATTAGTTTTTATCTAAAAGACATATAGATGTAATATATATCTAAATATAGAAACATGTCTAATTTATCTTATAATAGTTACTTAAATTTCAGGATTCAGTGCCAAAGTGATAACTATGATATCTAATTTTAAAAATTATGTTCACATTTTCAAGGTACTATTGACAGGGCTTACGGAACCATTCTACAGAAAAACGCTGTCTGGAGACAAATCAGAGTGTTGGTACTTATTACTGTATAATTTTGGGCAAGTTACCTAAACCTTCAGTTTATTCATCTTTAAAATGGAGATATTCCATAGGGTAACTTTGAGTTAAACTGTGTAAATTAAATACTTAGAATATATACTAACACAAAGTAAGCCTCTTAGAGTTGTTTTGTTTATTACCGTTGTGAGAAAGCACCCGTATCATATATCATTCCCTCATTCTCACAAACTCCCTGAGTAAGCATAACACACATGCACAAGCGCACACACACACGCACACATACATACAACCACACACACAACCACATAATTGAAGAAATAATAAGAAAATGCATAGTAATATGCATTTTAATATACTCATAACTAATATAATAATATTTTATTATAATAACCAATCACATAATTTTGCTACTCATGATGTTAGGGCATTAATATAAACTTGCTTTAGATAAACTTTAACACGTCTTGATCAACTTTCAATATATTCAATATGTTCAATAACTTATTTCCTAGTTATCCTCATTTCAAACATAAAATATATCTTATTTCAAAACACACAATAATATTTAATCATTAACAAGTACAAGAAGAGGTAAAGTTTTGTCTTACACTAAGTAGATACTTAAATGACTACTTGACGTATATGGATTTGAGAAAAAAGAACATTATCAATTAGCTACCTTTAATTATACAAAACTTTTTTCTGAAGGGAATAAAATAATGGTATTCAATTGAAAAGTTACTCTTCATCTTATTTAAATCACTCTGTACCTCTAAATGAACATCACATGTGCACTTCTAATTATAGTGCAATGTTTGTGTTCACTCTACATGGAAATTCAATAAGAGAGGTTATTTAAGCATCTGCAACTGCTACCCAAATCTCATATTTGTAAATTAGTCTTAGATTCATGTATTTTAATGATTTGTTTACAGTTTGTAACTTAAAATATTTATATATTATAAATGATGGCATTGCACTAAAGTGTAATGTATTCTATCTCCTTGCCTTTATTACTTTTAAAAAATAAATTATGAAATAAATGTTTACAAGTTTGGCATCATAAAAAACCCACATTTTGAGACAATTAAGTAACCGCAAAATCAAAACTACAGTCAAATATCCAGATAGATTATGTATAAAAGGCTAAATATTCAAATACAAACATTGGTGAGCTATTAATTTTTTAATTTTTCACTTTTATATCAAAATATGTACTTTTTCAATGGTCTAGATTATATTTTTTAATATTATCAAATCACACATGGCTTATGATTTTGAAAACTTTTTATAACATTTTTCTACCAGAAATTATTGGACAAAGATAAAATATGTTTCCAATTTTTGCTATGCATTTTCTTCTTATTTACATATGCACCAGAAGACAGTTTTTCGGTAAATCAGTATAGGGTTCTTCAGGGATCATATGCCTATAATCCCAGCACTTTGGGAGGGCAAGAAGGGAGGATCACCAGAGGTGGACAGTTCAAGACCAGCCTGGTCAGTATGGTGAAACCCCGTCTCTAGTAAAAATACAAAAAACTAGCCAGGTGTGGTGGTGGGCACCTGTAATCCCAGCCACTTGTGAGGCTGGGGCAGGAGAAACACTTGAACCGGGGAGGCAGAGTTGCAGTGAGCTGAGATCGTGCCATTGCACTCCAGCCTGGGCAACAAGAGCTCAACTCAGTCTCAAAAAATCAAAACAAAAATAATAATAATAATAATAATAATGTTAAAGCTAAATATAATTCTGGTCTAATCATCCAATGCAAGTAGTACACACATGTTTATTTTATATATTATAGTAAAGAGTAATTAAGACTAGTAAATAGTAACCACTTTTATTTGAACATAAAATATACACTGAATATTACTAAATCTCTTGTTCATTCAATTCTTATAAGTTGAAGTATTTGCTCTGCACATGTTTTGGTTCAGGCTCTTTGCATTCTTTTTAAGACAAGGATATATGTGTGTGTGTGTGT